>NC_138907.1:8750604-9261164 GCF_965231255.1 Vanellus vanellus
GATGAAAAAGTAGTGAAGAAAGGGGATGGTTGGAGAACCCTCAGTGCTGTTGTTTTTTGCCCCCAAAGGGACCACTGTAGGAGTTCGTGCTGCTCCAAAAACAATAAGTCCTGAGGTCAGGTACAACAGATACATAACACATAAGCAAAGGAGTGCATATGCACAACTAATGGGAGTAGAAACAGCTCCTTTAATTTAGCTTATGGGCATGTCTTCCCTGTAATTTATCATACTTGCATTGCAATCATTCCTGTTGCTGAAGTTCTTTAAATCTGTAAAGCAGCAGCTGAGGATGCTCGGCGCTGACAGGTGAATGCCTGCATTGTTTGCTGTGTTTTTCACTTGGTAGCGAGCATAGCGTTATATGCTTCTTAAGAAGTAAACAACTTCACTTTTACAAGATTTATGTTTAAATGAATTTTATTTCTGTAATGTAGTGCCACAATAACAAATACACTGCACTTTAAAAATACTGGGTTGTGAACACCATGGGTAGTTAAAAATACTTTAGTTCTTCATTTACCTTCCAGTAACTTGAATTTGTGACATGTCTCTTTTTAAACGTATTCCTTTTTTTTTTTTTTTTTCCCCCCCCTTCCTTTTTTCCTGGCCAGAAATATGTTCTGATGTTTTAACTTAGCTTCCCTCTTAAATGAGAGTTGATGTTGGAGCCACTCTTTTGAACTGGACAATAGTCTCACTTTGAAACCCTCAACAGTAATCAGTGCTGATGGGCGCTTTTAACAAATCTTTCTGCCATCGAGTGAACTTAATTCACATATATTGGTGCTGTGAATGGTTGCATAAAAAGTTTTTCCCTCTCAATAAAATGCGTCATGCATAGTGTTACCACGCAAATGAAATGATGCAAGAGACGGTTTTTTGCATGTAACTTTTCTTAAAAGGGGAAAAAAGCAGTGGAGCCGTAACATGAGTCTTCTCTCATATATTAGAGAATGAAAGATTGGGTTGCAATGAATGACTTCTGAAAAGGCAACAAAAAAACTTCTATATCTCTGCTTTTATAACCCAGATCTGGGTAAGTAATTGTTCAAAATAGGAAAGTGCTTACGTCAGTATAATTAATGTTCACCCTTTTCTGTACAAGAAACTAAAACTTGTTTTGATGTAGTTAAAATGGAAATACTTTTTTTCTGGAAAGGTTAAAACACTGGAAAAAATAGGACTTTGTTTTCCTTCTATAGATTTACTTCCATCCTTCAGCTTCAATCTGTTTGACTTCTGTTATTCTTGCTGTTATTCCTATTATTAGGAAACTTTTTGAAACTTTCACAACTGTAATATCTTCTCTTACATGTTGGGCTTCACTGGCAGCTCAGAATCCAAGCTGGCAGCAGTCTGGCTGGCAGGCTTGTTGGATCTGCCTCTGAATTTGCCGCTGGTGTTTGTCAGGGATCGGTCCTTGCTTCCTCTTGCCAGGCAGTCACGGTACCGCTCTTCGGGTCCATCTCCCTTGGCTGGGCAGGTCCCCAGCTCTGTGCCCTGTTGCAGCTCAGGCTGCGCTTCTGGTTTCTAGTGCTGCACCATGCTGCTTCCCTTTGCTGTGAGTGCCGCGCGTAACCTTGATCGTGTTAGTTTTTCTCCGTTGAGCCTGTAATAACTGCTGTCAACTTTGCTTTGTTGCACCTTCGTGCAGTGGCATCCTGCTAAAAATGCCTGTGGGCAACTAACGGTTTCATGTTAAAAGCCCTGCTATGAGGCCAAGAAGTTTTGACCCACCGTGGCTTCTCATGTCCCGCAAAGCAAGTCAAATAACAAACGCATTTTCAGGATGGTTTGAAATGTATCTTCATATAAATTGTGCTCAGATACAGATCCTGGCACCAAATTCAGTTCTCTCGCTGTGCATATAGGGGTTTATCCAGATGTATATATGCTGGTAATTGGCAGCCCTGACTTAATTGCTATTTCCAGTTTATTAAGAGATAAAATCTACCTGTAATTCTTAGGTACAATAGTTAGAGTTAAACTGGGGCTGCCAGTTATCAGGCAGAAAAAACATCAACTGTGAGTTTTCATTTACCTCTGTTAAACAATTGTATGCAAACTCAAATAAGATGAACACATTCTCCATGTAACTCACTTTCCGGCCGTGTTGCAAGAGAGCATGAGGTTTCTGGTGTGGTTTTTATTTTTCTCTCCTACTGTGTGAATTGCGTTAAGTGTGAGCAACACTTGTTTAAAGAACTGAGAAACCCCAAACCCTGGAAGTGGAAAGGATTATCCAAAGAAATGAGCAGCTTGTTGCAGGGAATACTTTTCTTCTGCTGGTTTAGTTCTTATCTGGAACATAACTATTCAGCGCTGGATGGCAGTGCTCCTTTACTAGTTCGGGGATTCAGAGTGGAGGTGGTGGTGGTGAGAGATCCAAGATAATGGAGAAGGTGGACAGGCTTCCCTGTCTCTGCTTCCCCTCCCTCCAGTTTAATCCTGGATCCCTGGATCCCAGTGGTCTTAGTCTGGTTTCTGCTAGTGTATATATGTGGATTGCCAGGCCCGATATTTGTAACCTTTCCCATACCTTGTCATGGCCAAGTTTTCGGTCTTGTAATAAAATCTGATGAAGAAAGCTTGTGTAAGCTTTAAATAAATTCATACACAAGTAGACATTTTTTCCAAGCGTTCAAAAGCTATTTGAATATTTTTTCCCCTGCTCCTTCTCTATAATTTATGCTCACTTGTTTTGAACAGCTACCAAATACGGTGTCACACAGCAAAAGACAGACCGTGGAGGACACCAGGAATCAGGGCTTTGGGCTTCTTGTGCAAGCACTTTGCCCACTAATTTATATGGGATTTAGTATCAGCTGTGAAATAGGCATTTGTTAGCCTCTTGCTTTGTATTTTGGTGCTCTTAATGGATTTTACTTAGTCATGGTAATTTTCACAGATTGAATTTAGGTTTGTTTGGATATTTTGTTTCCTAGAGCTATAATGAAACCAAGTTCTCTTCTTATGTATCTTGTTATGCTGCCAAGTAAGCATAAAAGTTAGTAAACATTTTTCGGAGCAGACAGCTTTTCTCTTGGTAAGCTTAAGCAGAAGCCATCATCAGGAGCTGCTAGAGCTTTTCAGTGGCAATTGTTGCACTTGTAAAACTTCAAAGTACTGTGTATTTTTTGGAAAAAAAACAACCTACTTTTCTGAGAGCTCTTACTGATGTCCTTAATGGTGCTGCTACCAGCCAGGGGGTTGTGATTATAATCCTCTTTGCTGAACTTTCTTCTGATAGAATTTGCAGTAGTAAAACCTGTTTGCTGGTTGTAGCGCATCATAGCCTGTTGGTTTGTAGAAACTGGATAAATGGTCATGTCAGTGATCGAGCACGGAGGAAGCAAGAAGAACATCCCAGACTATCTAATGTTTAAACTTTGATTAAGGGCTATTAGTGAGTGTTTCTTCTTTTTTGTTAAAGGAATAACAAGGGGGATTGAATAACTTAGAGTATTGGTGACTAAGTCATATTTGTTATGAAAATGTTTGGTTTGTATATTAATAGAAATATAAAAGTGGTCATTGTTTTTGCATATAAGCAGCTGGTACTGCTTGATGCCGGAGAGCTTGGTGCCAAAGAGAAGTTCCAGCAAATCCTATTGAACAAAAACAGTAGAGGAGAGCAAGGATGATTCATAGCAATGAAGAAGTTACAATAGTAATAAAAAGGAAAGGCAACTCGCCCAAACTTGGGTGAGAACGTTTTCAGGCAGGGATGTTCCACGTGGTATGGTGATGCTGACCCCTTTGACATACCTTAATAGAGTTCAGCTTTTGGGAACCTATAGGGAATCCCATTTAATGCCCATGCATAGGTGGATGCAGTATTTGTCTTTGAAAGGGAGAAGAATATGTAGTATTAAAAATTCCTTGGCCAAACTGAGCTTTAGGAACACAGTTTACATGTGGTGATGCCATTACAGGTATACGTGACTTGCCGTAGTCTGTTAAGAAACACATTGCTTTAACTCAAAGCTTCTTAGAGTTTTTACAAACAGGTACAAGAAAGGTGAATGTAGTGGGTGTCTTTATGGGGGCGGACAGGGAGGGTACTGAAGTTAGAATTGAATTTTATCACAGTCCCCGACGACTCAGGGAGCGATTCATAAGAATTTGACAGAATAATCCCACGTAGGGTAGGCGCTAGAAAAGCTCTCAAGTGCCACATCAAGGGAATGTGACAAAACGTGGCAGACTTCTAATGGCCTACAAAAGTAGAGGCTGAGAGGCAGCATGTGCTGGTGGCTGGATCGGTGAATTTCTCCTCCCTTAATAACGGTGCCCTGAAGGCACCATTCAGCTTAGTTTCAAAATGGCCATGGTCATTAAAAGCAACAAGCTGCTTCAAAAGTGCATTGAAATTTAGGATGCTTTATTTCAAAACAAGAAAAGAAATTATAAGGCTGGAGCAAATAAGTCAGGATTGGCAGTACTAGGTTGTAACTCTTTTCCCTTGTGAAACAGCCCTTGATGCAGCTTTTCAAGTGCAGCCTAATAGCATACGATTTCATGTAAAGCGTCAGTCAATAAACAATATTTTGACAATAATGAAATTACTACCTCGCTAGAATTGAAAAATACATGAGGGAAAGTTATTTTCTGAAAGAAATTGATTTAGAAAAAACAATTTAATGCATTGTGCAATAGGTGATATTACACTTGCAGTACAAATGCTTAAATACTGAATTTGGCATGAAATAGTTGTATAAAACAGATGAGTTAGAATAAAATGAAACTCTTAGAGGAAAAGTAAGTTGAGTCGGTGACAGACAAATGACCGTTTATGGAGTGTTTATCTTAGAATTAATTATTCATCTATATGTGTGTGCATATATGTAAAATATATAACCCAATAGTTATAATAACCAGAAATGGCATGATGGGTATGAATCTGTTAATTGCTTGATATTATTGCTTTTGCAATATAAATTTAAAGTGTTTTAAACAGTAAGTCACTGGAATGTTCATTTTCACACAAAGTGCACGAGTACTAATTAGAATAGCAAACTTGCAGACAATTGTTTATATGATGTTGGTATTCATGTTTGAGGCAGTACTATAAACCTGTAATCGCTATTTTCTGGCTAAGCCCAATTACTACACGGACTTGCATCATTTGAAGGGTAGTGGCCTTTTCTACCACATGTAACTTCTGTTGGACATCTATTTAGCAATAACGAGAGAGGTATATCAGTTTTTTTTATAAACATCATTGTATTTCCTGCAATAAAAGTAAATAATTTTCTCTGATACGAAAGTTCAAATTTTCTTAGACTGCATTTATGCCTTACAGACAGAGAAAGTTTGTTTTAGAGTTTATTAATTGGGTAAATAACGGTCGGTTGATTAGTCAGAACTGTTGCCTGTTGTATCCCTAGGGTACCAAAACTACCAGCAGCTCGTTGCAGCGCTCCCCCTCTGCAAGAGCGCGTGCTGACAATCTCAATTAAGTGAGGCATTTTGATAACACTTACATAATAAGTGTTATCAAAACCATAGCTTATTTTTACTGCATCTGTTACTGTGGTGTCTGTTACTGTTCTAAATTAATAAATTCTCTGAAGTAAGTTCCTTACCTGTAAATAACGCAGGCACTGCTTTTGCATCTTTGCACAGGGAATACTACCCCTAGGGACCGTTCAGAAGTTGAGGAAAAGTCAATTATCTTGTAAAAAATAATGTTTAAACTCATAAAAACCATCCTAGAAATGTGGGATATTTTAACTTTTCCAGTAATTATATTGGAATTACTCTTACCTGTCTTACAGGGTCCTCCTAGGTAGTAGCACCCGGAGTTTATGCTCATTTGATGTATCCTAGACTCTTAAACATGAGAGATGTTCATTAATTGTGTGTATACTTTTGGGTTTCAATTTTTGGGGGATTTGTATATATATAAATTCAGCTTGTTCTATAAACAGTTAAAGTTAGTCAACAGTTTGCAGTATATGAAAGGATGGTAAAATCAAGGTGTAATGGGTAAGATAAAATGTTTCTTTTCTGAGAGAAAGGAAAGAGAAGAAATAGTAGAAGATTGGGTATTTTTTGCTCTTGCTCCTGTAATCACTAAGCTTGGATTGAGCTTTAGATAGGCAAAGTAGAAATGGATTGGTTCTCATGGAAAATTAAGGCAAAACATTGTAAAACCTGGATCCTGATTAGATGGGGAAAAAAAACCTCAATAATCATCTTGGCTAAATTGTTTAAACCTGTTTAAAGCTTCTATTTTACTATTCAGTTGAGGGGAAAAATCCCTCAAGCATGAAGAACAGTATTTTTCTCTAGTTTCATAGTGTCACAAACCAAGAGGAAACCTGTGTAGTTCATGCTTTATATAGCACAAGAGGGTCACAAGATTTTTTTTTTACCGATTGCTTTTCATCCCCTTCAACAGACATGGATAAAGAGAAAAAACATCTGTCTTTAAACTTGTCAGGCCAAGACAGTTCTACTTAGTCATAGAAAGGTTAGAGTTGGAAGGGACCTTCAAGACCATCTAGTTCCAACATCCCTGCCATGGGCAGGGACACCTCCCACCAGACTCGGCTGCTCAAAGCCCCATCCAACCTGGCCTTGAACACCTCCAGGGATGGCGCATCCACAACTTCCATGGGCAGCCTGTGCCAGTGTCTCACCACCCTTGAAGTAAAGAATTTCTTCCTAATGTCTAATCTAAATCTCCTCTCTTTCCATTTAAAACCATTACCCCTCATCCTATCACTACACTGCCTGACAAAAAGTCCCTCCCCTGTAGGCTTCTTGTAAGTACTGGAAGGGGCTATGAGGTCTCCCCGGTGCCTTCTCTTCTCCAGGCTGAACAACCCCAACTCTCAGCCTGTCCTCACAGGAGAGGTGCCTCCAGGTGCCTCTGATCATCTTCGTGGCCCTCCTCTGGATGCACTCCAACGGGTCCATGTCCTTCTTGTGGTCGGGGCCCCAGAACTGGATGCAGTGCTCCAGGCTGGGTCTCACAAGAGTGGAGTAGAGGGGCAGAATTACTTCCCTTGACCTGCTGGCCATGCTTCTTTTGACGCAGCCCAGGATGCGGTTGGCTTTCTGGGCTGTGATCGCACATTGCTGGCTCATGTTGAGCTTCTCGTCAGTCAACACCCACAAGTCGTTCTTCTCAGCGCTGCTCTTAATCCGTTCTCTGCCCAGCCTGTATTTCTGCTTGGGATTGTCCTGGCCCAGGTGCAGGACCTTGCACTTGGCCTTGTTGAACTTCCAGAGGTTTGCACAGGCCCACCTCTCAAGCCTGTCCAGGTCCCTCTGGATGGCATCCATCCCCTCCAGCATGTAGACTGCTCCACACAGCTTGGTGTTGTCGGCAAATTTGCTAAGGGTCCACTTGATCCCACTATCCGTGTTGCTGACAAAGATGCTAAACAGCATCGGTCAGACCACTACCAACCCCTCAGGAACGCCACTCGTCACTGGTGTTCGCTGTAGTCTATGCTTTGTTGAAAGAATGAAACCAGTTTTCCAGTCTGAAGTATCCAGGAATTTATCTCTAGAGTGTCCATGTTAGACATGCATTAAGATAAATATGTCTTATACCCCAATGTCGGAGTGTGTTGTTCCCTCCCTGTGTCCCCAAATGCCACCTTCACACCCTTCCTTTTTTTCTTTGTCCCCTGGCTGCTGGCTGGGCAAGATATCTCGGTGCCCTGTGCTGGTGCGTGTGAGCTGCTTTGTAAGACTGGTGCTTTTTTCAGACAAGGTGTTAACCCAAGACTGTAATCCACACCGACTCTCTGATTTGTTGCCAAACATAAAACTAAATACCTTTAATCTCTGTGCTTCTGAAGTTGCTTAACAAGCTTGAAAGTTAGTATAGGGAGAGACGGTCACAAAAGTCCCTTTCCTTAGGAAAAAAGTTTACACTGGCAACAGTTTTGCCTGTTCTATGATCTAATACTTTTTTATCGATCAGAAGTGTAACCATTTGCTATTATTTTATAAAGTATTCTAGCTCACTAAGGCACAGATATTATTTACCGCCTTGATTTTAGTTTCATGGATCACTGTGCTATTCAAATACTCTTTTTCTGCTCCTTTCGACCCTGTTTGCAGCTGAACTTCTGAATGTGAAGGCTTGTTTCAGTTCGGACTAACATTGATTGCTACTGCTCTTGTGTGGTGTACTTGCTTCCAAACTGAATAAAATAAAGGAGGTTGTTTCTTAGGCCTGGCTTCTATCTCTTGGTACAACCATTTTCAAGAGCATAATGAAAACCAGCTGTCTCGGCCCGTATCTTCCACTTCTTACCTTGGAGTAACTTTAGAGGATGGGACTCCCAAAGACCGCCAGTAGCTAGAGTTCTGGAAAATGCAAAAATAAGATGGATTTCACATTTTACTTTTTAAAAACAAAATAAGGTCATTACTAATAGCTGCTAGTACGTTTAAGAACATGGTCGCTGTGTGCGCAAATGATTTCTGGAGGAAAAAGTCATCACAATTGAAAATGTGTAACAAAATGTGTGTTATTAAAAATCTACTGAATACTTGATATATTGTGTGTGTGTGTGTGTGTGCAGGAAGATGAGATTTTAAAAAGCTTAATGCTGTAAAGTTCACGATCTATCCTCGTGGTTTCCAGGCTCTTTCACTCATACATTTTGTCATTTGTCAAAATTTCTCATTTCTCTCTAATGTTCTGTAATTCCTAAGGGAATAGGGGGAAACGGTACTGGCTGTGGCCCTGGGTCTCGTTCCTGCTCATGCATAAAAATTTCCATTTCCCTTTCTGAGGGCAAAGTTTATCAGACGTTTTCTGTATTCATTTGTGCAAATTTCTGATACTTATTATACCAGATTGTTTTCTCCAATGTCATCAAATTTCATGGAATCTGCTCCCCTCAGATATTCCTGAAGAGAATCTGTGGGTTTTTTCAATAGCTGTGTCAATTTGTACATCTCAAGACCTTATAATCCCTCAAGCTTGCTTGGTTTTCATAGTCACGCCAACATATTTCTCAAGGTAGTTAAGGTATGATTTATTTTTTTTCACTTCAGAGTCAGTTTTGTTCTTCTGAGGGAAAAAGTGGAAGAAACAAAGCAGAGGAAAATTGACAATGCTGCGCAGACCCCTGAATATAAACCAGCTGCAGCATGTTCCTGCGTTATGGGAACTCTTGGCTTTATGAATTAACTCCTTTACCAAACTGTTGAAGCTGATTTATTACCTATGAGAAGTACTGACTGAGACCATAAAAATCTGAGGTCTTGCATCTGTAATGCTGTAAAATAGGTGGTTATGAATTTACCTTTTTTTTTCCCTGAGGCATTCAAAGATAACAGTATGTTTAATTTCTCTGGGTAGCTCTGTCTGTTACATAGTCTAGGGACTCAAATACTTAATTTGTTGGCTGTATGATGTATATAATATCTAGTTTGTAGAAATGGGCTTGTCAATTTAGCAGAAATGGATCCAAGATCATCAATTTTATTCCCTTCCATCTGTTAACCTGGCATCTTTGTTTAGCGTGCTATGTCTAGGAAATACAAATGTAAGAAGCTAGAAAGCGGGTAGAAATCTTAGTCTGAATCAATTCAAAGTAACCTAATTCTATCGCTGCACAGGAAACTAAAGTTTAAATCCTGCTATTCCTAATTGATCAGTGCAAATACATTTATGCCGGAGCCTTGACGGTAGCAGCAGTAGTGCGTCATAGTAAAGATGGGTCAATTCTTTCCTCAAGTCGGTGTTTCTCTGGACATATGGTGGGACATATGGCTCTCACAGGACTCTGTGCCTGGGTGATAGGTGATGAGCTCTGGATGAGCAAGGGGGAGTTGCAAACTGCACCTCTGATGGCTTTTTCTTTCCCACACCATCACAGGAAAGTATTTTAACTTGAGTTCTTGAGTTGCTCTTTTTTTTTTTTTTTTTTTTTTTTTGGCAAGTTAAGAGAGAAGATTGTACAAAGGTAGCTGAGACCATCTCTGACCTGCTGTTGCAGACTGACTCTACCACATCTGGGACAGGAAACTCTGGGGGAGCTCTGCCTGCTGGCTCACAAATTATTTTACCTCTTTTAAATGGACTTTTTCCTAGTTTAAATCCCTTTGTGTGTTGTGTTTTCAGCCTCTCCACAGCTGGTGTCTCACCTCCACCTTTTTTCTTTTCTGGTCCAGAGAGTCCCAGCCTTCCCAGTCCTAACGTGTCTGCATGAGTGTATGTTTTCAGCCTCATAGTTTTTAAATTATAGCTTGCTATGTAATGTACAGTGTTTACAATCAGTATTTACTGGGAGATAAGCAGCAGTGAGACAATAAACCTTTTTCACCTAAGAGAATAAACGTCCTTGTAGAGCTCTACTTCAGAGATTTGTAAAGAATTAAAAAATGGTTTTAATAAAAATTCTTAAGACATTTCAGATGGTGAAAACATGATGTAAGAGGGAGGACTCAAGTGTTTCTTGAGTTACTCTGAAAAAAATGTTCTGTGGCACTAGAGTTCTTGGGGAGGAAAGACCTCTCAAATTCATGGAAGTGGTTGGATTTGAGATTAAGCCACGAGGCATCTCTATCATTTTCCCCACCCCAACTTTGCTACACCAGCATTATTATGCACACAGGAAAAGCTAGAAAGCTTTTACAGCTGTTTTCCTGCAACATGCTGAAGGCAGACAGCCTGGGCAAGTGTGTCTCTTATTCCCAGTCAGTTGCACAACTGGGGTTTAAATGATTAGTTTTGGTTTGGTCTGAAACATGCCTGCCTTTTGGACAGTTTTACATCAGTTCTTACAACAATATTTTCCCTTTTTTGAGAATTGCAAGTTTCTTTTTCTCCTCCTGTAAAAGCTACTTTTTTGTTGTTAAATTTATCTCTATTATATCCCAATAACCAAGTGGCCAGTGACTCTAACTGGGTAGGCTGCATGAAGAGGGTTGGCAGGTCACTGGGACAGGTGTCTTCGCTGATTTGAGTGAGGCTCGTGCGTCATGCAAGTCTATCTTCTCGACTTCTAGCAGGGTCCTGGGGCTGTGACTCTGGCCTTTGGGGGTTACCGTTGTAGTACATTAGTTACTACAATAATGTTGAATCTGAGCAGATTAACAAGCGTACTTTTAACTTTTTGTATCCACTCCTTGTTTCTTGTACTCTCCTATCTTAAACCATCTTGTATTTATCTCTCTCTGCTTCAACTCTTGTCTTGCTGTGTACTTACTCCCCCTTCACAGTCTTTTTGTCAGTGGTGTCTTCCATTTTTCTGTCTCCCAAGTTATTTTAGTCAGGCTTTTCGTTCTTTGTTTCTTTATAATCTGGCAGTTTATACTTCACACATTCTAAACCTTTCCCAAAATATGTGTTTGCTAACCTGCTGCCGTCGCCTGTGCTCCTTTCACTGTTCATCAGGCTTGAACACGCTTACATCCTCTCATGTATATCAATAGAGCTTTCGATTTTCTAGCTCCAAATACTCTGTTTCACTCTGGTTCCCCGCTGCTCTGCTCCACTTCTCCCTAATCTTACGGAGGAGTGATGTTAGATTGGCTTTTCGTGCCAGCTCCTCTTTCCGATTTCTTCCCAAGAGAAGTGGGGAAGAGCAGAAAGCAAGCCCAGCCTCTCCGGGAACCTCTGCCACTGTGGAAAAACCAGCTCAGCTTCAGGACTTGTTATGAAGGTGTTGCTGGTGCCCCAAACAGAGAACCTTGCCCTGTACCTCACTGGGGTGTCAGGTGAGGCTTTTTCCAGACATGCTTGACATAGGGAAATGTGATATGCTTTTCCATGAAAACTTATTTTACATAATGGGATATGAAGGTAGGTTCTAGACGGTTTACATAAAAATAAAACAAAAACTTGCGAATAATAAATCTGCTACCTTTTATCATCCCTTGATTTAAGATGGGATAGAATTTGCTCATGGATCTAGATAAATTTTATGTATTCATCACTAATCAAGTTTTAAAGTTGCTTCTCTCCCTCTTTTCCTCTCTTGTCCTTGTGGTGTTCTACAATAAATTTTCATTCATGAAAATTCACCCTTCAGATTTTTGGAGACAGTGATACTGAGGGACAGGCTAGATAAACATTAATTTTCTTCTTCTGGGAAACCTGTTAAGTGGAAGTTGAGATGCATTTAAGAGTTACAGTTAATGTTTTGGTTGTTTTGGTTTATGGGGTTTGTAGCAGAAACTGTAGGCATATTGGTTTTAGAATTAGGTTTTAGAAGTAGGTTCTTTTGGGCAGAACTTCAGGGTGGGTCTGCACAGGCTCTGATGAATGTTGGAAGGCTTTGAAGCACGAAAAAAAGGCAAATTTTGTTATACTATAAACTAGAATAATTGACTGTTCAGACAGAAGTCACGGAATCACGGAGTTTTCAGAGTTGGAAGGGACCTCTCGAGATCATCTAGTCCAACTCCCCTGCTAAAGCAGGATTGCCCAGAGCACATTACTCAGGACTGCATCCAGGCGGGTCTTGAAAATCTCCAGAGAAGGGGACTCCACAACCTCCCTGGGCAGCCTGTGCCACTGCTCTGTCGCCCTCACCGTAAAGAAGTTTTTCCGTGTATTTGAACGGAACTTCCTATGTTCTAAGTCAAATGATACGGGAAGGTGTAAAAGAAATTAAGAGGTTCACATACAAATCCTTCCTTGGCCCTTGTCCTGGAGAGTGGATTCATTCTCCCAGCCTTGATTTCAATTGCTCGCCGACTTTGTGGTGGCAAGCCCTTACCTTGAGACATGATGTTTGCTCGTTTTAGTCTTCTAGTTTTTAATAAGGACGTGAGAAGAGTTATACTGGTCTGTCTATGATTGATAGCAGTGGGATGCTGAGCAGTGAGCATGCAGTAATATATTTTCCTAGAGTACTCTTTCACCAGCCTCTGATGCGTAGCTTAGAGACTGCTTGAGTACAGGTGGTCTCTCTGGTTTTAGTATTTGTCATTTTTCTGCTGTGAATTTATCCAGTCACTTTTTGAGTCTGTTCAAACTGTACTATAGCTTAACTATATATGTGTACTGGTTTCTTTTGAACTTGTCCCTTGCTAGTTTCATTGAATTTTGCCTAATCGTTGCATTGGAAGAGGTGGGGAAAAGCAGTCCCTAGCAGTCTCTTCAGTGCCGCTCTCACCTATAAGACCTTCACCTTTGCAGGTGGAAGACTTCTAGTGCTCTATGCTGAAAACAGTCGGTGAACTTCATCACGTACCCATTTTACCTCCTCCCCAGATCACCTGTGAACGGTGAAGAAGACAAGCCCTAGCTCTCACGCTTTTGGGGTTTCATTGATGCTACTTCTTTGGCATGGAGAACTGACCACAAGCTTTGTACTTTTGTCTGCAGTCCACATGATACACATGCGAGGACCTTCTGTATTCTACAGCCATCTCTTTGAATTCAGTTAATAAAACAAGATATTGTGATATCCAGAAACAAAGTTCTTGCTTTATACCAGTTTTTACCAATCAGCTGAGAAAAGAGTAACTCTTAGTAGTCATATCTAATTGTATTCCTTCTGGGGCTTTGGTTTATTTTCTTCTGCTAGATCTTTCTTTGCTTAGCTCTTCAGCTTTTGAAAGGCGGTTTGCTTTTGGTACGTGCTTAACGTGAGCTGATCATGAAATGCAGCCATTTTAAAAAGACTGAAAATGGAGAAAACCTAATACATTGCGACAGAAAGGAAGGAGAATGAAACCTATTTCTTCTCCTCCTTGACTCGGGTTTCTACTTCAGTGGTAAATTGCAATAACAATGTAAAAGTAGGGCAGCAGCACTAGAAAGCAGGAAAACTAATTGGTGAAAATTTATTATTAGTTTTTGCAAATAACTGTGTCAAAGTACAATTCCAAATGGGAAAGGCATCTGGTGTCATGGTGGCAATGCAAATGGCAGAAATCTAATAGGAAATTATGACTTCTCTGGGAGACTTGATCCCTTTGCTGTCAAATGCAGACTGATGTATATATTTGCATTGGAGTATTTTATTCTTGTTAAAATAATTGCGTTTAGCATTTTTTTTTTTTTTTGGTGAAATGGCAGCCTTATAAGAAGCTTTGCAATTACAGATCAACATTGCCTGTATTCAGAAAGAATATGTATTTTGTTGCATTTACTGGAGCGACAATACTGTAATGTGTCTTTTTTGTCCAAAGCCGTCAGAGAAGTGCTTAATCATATAATTGATGTATTCAAAGGACGACTGTAGTGCTGAGTAAAGAATTTATTAAATGAACATAATTTTAAAATCTGGTGAAAGGGTTTAGTGAATATTTGGATCTTAAAATGCTAGGAAAAAAATATCTTTCTCTGATGAAATTTCTATTTATTTTTTGAAATTTTTGAGGGAATAACTTCATTTTTTTTTACTTGGCAAATACATTGTATTCTTTGTATACATAAATAAAGCCTTTCCTATTCTGAAATGGGCTCACAGACTTTGGCATTTTAAATGCATGTTTTATATCTTCTGTGCACTTGGAGAGAAATGTTTGTGTTTTCAAGTAAAAGGATACTTTTTAAAAGGGCAACAGATAACATCGTATTTTTTCTTTAAAAGAAGAAACAACAACAAAACCCTAATCTATAAGCATGTTTTTCTCTCTGATTCATATTTGGGAAAGGGGAGAAAAAGCACACTGATGTCTTCAATATATCAGTATAGCTGATCACAAAATATCAGATGCATTGAAGCAGAATAAGAGGTCATCTGTGTTTTTAGCCAGTTTCTGCCACTCTTCTCTCAATTAAATATGTTAACGCCACAAAAAACTTTGTGTCACTGACACATGCTTTAAAAATCTTCATCTGGAGGCCAGTTCTTATTTCATTAATTTTCTCTTAAGTAGTGGTGCCTAATTGTGAGCTACATTAAAGCTTATATAAAAGAGGAAGAATCTGATGCAGATAAAATGAAATTTTCTTTTTGTTTTATAGGCTTTCTGGGGGCTACTTTTGAACTGGAATAACAGTAATGACAATTGAAAAAATTGTTCTTACTTCAGGGGTCTTTTCTAACCGTGGGAGCTGGACAAATTAGAGTTGAAAGGAGCTCTGCAATTAACATGTCATCTTCATGCTCATGTGTCAGACAATACACTGAATAGCCAATTAATTACAGATGTTTCAGCTTGTGTGGTTTTAGGTCATATCATAGATGTGGCTCATGCCTCTTGATAGTTTTTTTTCTCCTCTAATAGCCTAATGAGAAAATAAGCACTCCAGCGAGAGTGGGGATAAGTTAGTAAGACGGCCCTGGATCTAAATGTCACGCTTGCAGTATTGGGCTAAAACGGGTCTGTTGTGTATGGGAGGGGTTTTGCCATATGGTGACTTCTTTGCAATGACTTTGTTTCTCTTCTGGACGAAGGTTTGAAAAGCAGGGATGGTGCTGAGGGAATTAGGATAGGTAAAAATCTGCATATTAAAGTGGTTTTTTAGAAAATACTGCAAAAGGTAATTGCTCATTATTTCTCTCAATTGAAAACCATACACTTTTGAGCTTTTTTTCTTATAATAACTTACCTTTTTGGGTGAGAGTTGCCAAATGGATGTAGCAGTTGTGCTGCCCTGCCTATTGCAACCTCAGAAATAGCTGAGCGTTGATAATGTTGTCTACAGATTTAGAGGAGAATCTAAATTTCTTTTGGAGGTATGGGGTTTCCTGTCAACCATTTCCGTCTGAGTTTGTATGTAAAATTTCAAATAACGTGAATGAAGGTGGTAAGAAAGTAGGCTGAATATTCAAAAAGCTTTCTATGTCTTCTTGGCAGTCTTTCAGAAACTATTGTCCTCCCAAACTCTCCCCAAATAAAGGCTATTAATCTTTAAATGTTTATTGTATGCCCTGCCTCACCCAAAGACTTTGTCTCAGGAGACATACTTGAGTTTTTTCTTCCTGCAGCATAGCTGTTTGCAAGGCCAGCAGTTCACTGGATGCTGACTATAGTTTTCACTTGGCCTATAAACTATATTTTGCACCCACAGAGCTGAAATCTGTGCACCTTCTGCACCTAGGTACCGTTTCCAACTTTCGGCAGCAAAGACATTGCTTTAAAAAAAAAACATGCAGCCATGAAATAAGATTTTTGATTTTTCTAACTTGAGTGCATAATATTCTCCTCTACCCTTCAAACTTTGAGGAAAGTCTCCAGTCGGTGACAGATGGCTGATTAGGTAGAAAATGTGTGCATGAGCCTTATTAATAGAAATGTTTGTGGCTGAACCGCATTAGTACTAACCTTGCTTGTTGTGATCCTGGGAGAGGTTGATAATGCTTGTTATGAAATGTTGAAGTGACAAATTAGCCATTAGGATTTTATAGCCGATGTTTTTATTAAATGCTTGTTGCAAGGCGTTTTGGCCTCAGAAATCGATGCGCTAGGGGTATAATTGTACTTCTGTCTTCTGCTACCTGAGAGTGTTATTCTTGGGGGGGGGGGGGGGGGGGCAGGAAAAAATCGGTGATTATCTACTTAGATGCATCAACTCAAAAGCAATGCTCAGGATATCAATATATACTTCTAATTTAGTTTGAGGGATAGTTACAGCCTGTCCCCTGAAGAGGCACCTGGGTTTGTTTAGGAGACATGTGGGAACTCGTATCTTTCCCTGCAAGACCAAGCTAAAGGACTGTTAGGGCATGGAGTGAGGGATGTTGAGGATCGGTTCTGTGGTTGAACCAGAAAAAACAAGTGTCAGAGGTGCTTTTCCCCTCTGTTTCGTCCTGTGAGATGGGCTGATTGTACTATGCTTTGCTGAAAGCAAAACTACGTGGATATTTAAAGCTGCTGTGCTCGATTGTGGTGGTGGCAAACACGCGGTTTCCAAAATGTTGATTACCGTGGTGCTGTTGGAGACCCAGTGGTAATTTGGGGCTTTTTTTAGTTCCTTTCTTTTAGTGTGTGAGGAACTGTTAGTCCAATGGTTGCAGATACTGGAAAAAGCTTGAAGTTCCCAGGTACTAACTAACATCTTTTCTCCCTGTAATGGAAGGGTGGGGTAAAGGGGTCAGGAGGGATTCTGGTTCTGTAAAATTGTATTGGAACAAATGAAGTGCCTCTCAAGTGCAAAATAAATAGGTGTATATTGACGTCATCTGCTGTTTAAGCTAATAAAATACATCTGCTGCTCAAAACCCATTTCATTTTCATCTATCTGCACCTTCTAAATAGGTCTGGCTTCAATTTATTTTGTTGACTTAGAAAAAAAGTGTTTATTTGGACATTAAAAATTGAATTGTCAATTCCATTATCCTCCTCGTGCACTTCAATTTCAGGCTTATCTGCATTGATGAAGAAGTGTTCCAGGAAATTCTTTTTTTAATTGAAAAAGATCTATTGTTATTTGCAAAACCTGTGTAGAAAGTTGCACAGTTGCTAATAATCTGGGATTTCCCCAGTGTATATTTTTGCTTGCTTAGAGTATTTGCAATTAGAAGTCTCCATCTCAATGGGATAATTAAAAAATAATTTACCACGTGGAAGGAATAGGTCTCTTTGGGCAATCTGCACTGCTATTGGTTAATTATTACTAATTTTTGGTTATCTGATACAGTTTTTCCTGACCTGACATCTGCATAATGTAGAAGCTAATGAGAACAGAAATTAAGCTTGATAGTTGACGTGTCCTCTACTCGATTTGGGAGAGTAAGGTAGAAAGAGATTAAAAAGAAAATTATCAAAGTGGGACTTCAGCAATACTGGAAATTTTATACTGTGCACAAAATTTTTATATAGATAGATATATAGGTAGAAAGAGAAAGACAGGCGATTTAGCAACCCTTCAAGTGCTTTTTGTCATACTAGCTGAAATACTGACTGTAAAATCTGAATACTACGGCGTACTCTGCATAAGCTTAATACCTAGTTGTGGGACTTGCTGTGAAATCAAAGTTTCCCTCTTTCTTTGCAATAGATAAACTTTTTAGTCTTACAGCTACTAAGGAAATATTACTGTTGCATGATATGCAATGATGTTTTTTATATTATTTACTTAATATATCTGAGTAATATCTCTATTTACAGACTGTCAGATTGTCAGGCTCTCCGGTTTGCTCTACTTGGTTCGAGAAGTCGAGATCCTGCCGCAGCTCGCGTGGGTTACTCCTCTTGCACCAGGCTAGTTCTTGCCTGGTGTTACACCTAGTGGGTTTTCTACACCCTTCTTGGCTCTGAAGTGTTGTTTGGTTGTGGGGGTTTTTTGTCAATATTTATATTTGTCAAAGTCAAAACTATTTGTGGAGCTTATATTGAGCCGTGATGGGGATGGAGATTATGGGATCTAACAACACTTCAAAGTAATTCAAAATTTAACATCATTAAAAGAGGCACATAAATTTGGGTGAAGAGAGAAGACAGCTTTTCAGTTGTTTAATGCAAATTTTTGTTCAAAGCAAACGGGCGTTTTCTATGGGGTGGTGGCTGTGAAACCTTTCCTCCTGGTTGCCGGCAAGGGGTTTGTGTCCATGCACGCACATGCAGAATACGCGTTTCATATTTGCTCCCTGGTAAATCACTGCTGGTGGCTCTGGGGGACACTTTGTGCTGATAGTGCTGTGAAGCCAGAACATGCTGCCTTTTCTCTGATTTGTGGGCAGACGAGGGGAAAGAAGGAGAAATTGTCTAAATGTTCCTATCCTGTCTATCCCAGCAAACTCCAAAGTGTCCAGGTGCCATGTCAGCATGAGCTATTGGGGAGGGAAATCAGTCTTCTAGGGTACCATAGGTCAAGGGGAGAAGGGGAATTTGGGCCCCAAAAATAACTTGCAGTGAGCTGCGGTTCTGGTAGCCAAAGGGCACATCCTCTCCCAAGGGTACGAAATCGCTTGAAAATGGTGAAGCGGCGCTTTGCGGAGGGAACCCACTTGATTGCCGTGGCAGATGGCTGGAAGGGGAGGAAAGAGGTTTGCAGAGACAGAACGGTTATGGTTTCTCTAAAAGGAACTGCTCTGCCTTGAAACTGACAGCAAAATTCTTTCTGGTATTTAATTTCTGGACCTTTTTATTTAATTTTTTGTATCTAATAAGCGTCTTTAGTGGCTCATGGGCCCATGGAAACCAGTGACATAAATGGAGTGCACATGCAAAATAAACTGGATGTGATTATTTTCAAGCAAATAAAGGTGAGATAGATGACAAGACTGGGAAATACTAATCTGATGTTCAGCTTGGGTCTTGCAGCTCTTGCACAGTGGTAAAAGGTTGTTTTATTTGGCTGAGATGAGGTTATTCCAATTAGCTGTGAACACGGACAGGTTTATTCAGAGACAAAAAGCCACCTAGCACACTTTGGAGGTGGTTTACCTGTGTAGCTGTGACCTTTATTGATCCAGAAACATTATTCTGTTTTTAAAAAATGCTCCATTGTGCTTTTGTTGACTGCAGAGCAATAAAATCATGTTACACTTTGAATTTTTCTTAATGAGAAAATAGCTGTATCCCAATTGAGAGGATTATTATGATAAATGGGCAAAATCTGCTCCCATCTCAAAAAATAAATGTTTTTTTTTCTATTCAGCAGCTACAGAGCTCGCAAAATATGACGACAGATGCAAACAAGCAAGTTAAAAAGCCCGTACAATAAGATTGCAGCAGAACTTTTAAAAGAAGGGGGAGTGCAGCATATGAAACCAAGCCATCTGTCTCTGTGTTACAAAGCATTCATTCCCTTGGAGAGCATAATTATGGGTCTGGCTCTTCTGTTTCTGGATTTTCATACAAAATTGTCCCTAAGAAAAATAGAATTGATTCAGAATAATGTAACATGACTTACTGTGCAACTGTGAATTCCCTGGAGTACGGCCACGGAGTTATAGCTTCCGTTGCTGTTTTCTCCAGTGGCCTTAGGTGAGAATAATGGTATCTGTGGAAGTGGTTTACCAACCTGGCGGCTTGTCATTAAAAAAAGCTCCTTCATGCTTTATCAAGAAAAGAATTTAGTGTGTTGGAACAGTCCTTTTCAGGACGAGAGGTAAATTGTCAGTCCTGCTGCTTTAAGTGATAAACTGCTTTTGGACTTGCGAAATGTTTATTCTAACTTTTCAATAAAATTGAAAGAGCAACTGAATTGTATTTCTTACAAGGGGGAAATTGAGCAAATTTAAGTATTAAGTTTAGAATTGAGGAATATAATTTTTAACCTATTTTTAGATAAAATATTACTATTTTTAAAAATACACGTAAGTATATGTGAATCATTCAAATTACCCATGCTTGGGTCCTTTCAGTCTCTTGTTCCACTTAGTCATAAATTACTTATTTAAAAAAATACAAGTATTAAGAGTTAGTATTATAATAGAACTGAATCGGGTGATTTTTAGTTGGACTGCAGCTGAATTACAGTGCTGTCCTGAAGACTGGGAGACTTGATCCCTTTGCTGTCAAATGCAGACTGATGTATGTATTTGCATTGGAGTATTTTATTCTTGTTAAAATAATTGCATTTAGCATTTTTTTTTTGGTGAAATGGCAGCCTTATATTGGCTCTGAACTTTAAGTTTCTTGATGGAGGTGGTGTCAAGTGTGGAAGCGGTGCTGGGATGTGTGTTGGCACAAAAACTAATAATGCAGTTAAGGACAACATTAGGAAGAGTGAAGTACAATGACCTTGTGGTTTTTACTCAGAGGACTTGGGAGCATTCAACATGTTATTAAAAAATAAAGAAGCTGGTTTACATTTTGTATGTACCTGTATGTACAATTCCGGCATTGATGTTACAGGTGCACAGCACTTTCCTGCTCTCTGTGTTCTGACTGCACCCTGTTGTGGTTTTCTGTTCATAAATTGTAATTGGGTATCTATGAGAAACCTACTCCTTGAAGGAATATTATTTACCTTCTTAAATTATTATCAAGCTGTTTCGTAAGGTCAGATTTGCCATCAGTTATCTTGGCAGCTTTTTATCAGCTTTCAGTTGCGCACACTCTGTGCGTGTGTTTGCTGCTTTCGCCACTGGTCTAGAGGGGCAGCAGGCACAGGAAAGTTATGTGGGATGGAGCAGAGAGGATGGAGGCCCTTAAAATATCAGTTAACTCATTAATCTCAAATTCCAGTATCGGCTGCTGCCTGACTTCAGGTGGCCAAACATATTTTCGTTGACAGTAAGAAGGAAAATCTCTCTTTTCTCCTTCTACACTCAGGACCTGTGGCTGCTATGAAATTGAGAGTTGGCTTTGATCTGTATTTTAAATACTTGCTCACAAGTTTGGCTCTGAAGCAGTTTCCAAGCTTTGTTTCTTTCCAGTTGCTTGTGAAGGGTCTTCCCTTTGGCCTTGCCCTAACGAGGTTTGGTTTTAATGTCCTTGTTACCTTAGTGCAGACGGACAGATGCCTGTAACCTGCAGCCTTCCTTCCCCTGAACTATCGTGTTGCTTTGGTAGCATCTGCTTTTGTGCTCTCTTCCAGTCTTCCAGTAGCAGATGCTTATTTTAAAAACAAATATTAATACATTAGTATGCAACGTTGAGAGCGGCAATTTGAGAACACAGTTAATGTAATTTTCCTGTTCTGTAACACTTGTTTTCCTTGTATGCAAACTCTGGTGGAGCAACTGTGACGATCTTCTCAGTTTGAATATTAATTTTGCACTGGCTATAGGAGCTGGTAACAGCATAGCCTTTAATAACACTGGCACTGAAAAGCGTTGAAGCGTAACTTGCACTGTCTTGAGAAAAAATGAAAACTCTCTCATGTCACCAAGGGGCAGCTGAAGTCAAGAAGCAGCTTGCCAGCTTTTATTATCTCCTTGACAGTCTCTTGTAGTTGGTTTTGTCGGGCTTGATCGATCTTCAAGAATACAGTGTTTCTTGCATTCTCTACTTAAAATTGTCTTATTAATTTACCAGTTAGTTTTGTTTTTTTTTTAAGGGGCAAATGCCAAACACCCTTTGTGAATCTAGTGGAAAACAGTCCCCTGACGTCAGAGAATTTGGATAATGTAGATGCTACAAGGAAGGGAGGATAATGATGTAGCTTCTGCTTGCTGACAGAAAACAAGGATTTCTGTACCTAAGGTGCATCAGTAAAGATGTTTGGACACCGAAACCTATCCTATGCAAACCTATCCCATGCAGGGAAGGGATTCGTTTGAGCTGAGTTATTGTGGTTTTGCACCGGGTAATCTCAATACTTTATCCCTGTGTTGCAAAGCTCACGTTCCAGTTAACCTAGCAGATAAATTTATGCTTAACAGTAAGTTACATTCTTTAACAGTAACTTTTGTCCTTTGGTGTGAATTTTCCCGGCAGTTTTTTTGTTTAATCTTCAAGGTATACAGCTATTAATATCCACAACTGTTCTTAAAAGAAAAACAAAACACCCCCCCCCAGATCCCACCCCTGTGAGTGAAGGGCCTCCCCACAGTGACCAAAAGTAAATGGCAACAACCCCCCCCCCCCCGTACTATTCTCTAAAGGATCTTTTGCAGTCTTTGGCTGGGAGGCTTTCAGTGCTACATGCAGTAGAGCTATAATTTTCAGTGCATTAGTAGGCTTTTTTTTTTTTTTTTTTTTTTTTAAGAAGGTTAATTGGACAGATTTTCAATCTAGCCAGTTAAGGAAACTGGGGCAGGTTCTGCTTGCTTCCTTCCATCAGTAATTCCTTGTGGTGACTGGAGCTGCTTATCTGGAGAAAAACGCAAGCAGAATTTGTTACAGATAACCGCTAAAAACTAAAATGACCGAGCCATAGTAAAATGCGTGTGCTCTATGTACAAGTGCAGTGGAAACTGTCAGGTGCAGATTTGGGTGAGAAAGGTACAGCATTTGCATGATACCGTCAACGCGTTTCCTATGGGGCATTTGGGATGAGTTGGTTCTTATTCTGCTGAAGCTTTAGCGATGCTCTGATCGGTTACAGCAATGCTTGGGAGAAAACTGAAGACTTCAATTCCTGAGAAATCTGTGAGAGGTTTCCCAATTTGAATCAAGCACGGTCAAGCCGAAGGATTTTCTGCACTCTTTGCAGTGTGTATTGATTTCCTTCTCCCCATGTGAAATATGAAAGCTGCGGTCACTTCTTAGTTACATGGAGTATTGGACTAAATTCAGAGGAGGAAAGATGACTGACAGTGGAGCAGAGCTAATCTATATTGTAACATGTGCCTTGTTCTGTAGTAAAACAGGCAGGTAAGTGATCTGGTAGAGTAAGTTAGGAGGAGTCAAGGGACTTAGATTACAACCAGCAGCTCTGCTTCTGACTTGCGCCATGTGGGACAAATTGCTTCAACTTGGAGTGAAATACTGTTTTCATTACATCAAAGGTAAAATTGTCTTGGTTTTGGTGGAATGTGGTTTCATCCTCTGCAATTTCTTCTGTTTTTCAGATGTGATACACATGTGAAAAAATGATATAATATTGAACATCATCAACACTATTACACTGCCACGAACAGGGAAACAGGCAAATAAAACCTATTGTGGCTGCATGCACTAGGGCTTTCTTTACACTGATACTTTGTTATTGAACAATTTTGCACTTTCTCATTTCTACTTCTCAAAATCCATTGTTTTAATGACATTTTAGTCACTTGTTAGACTTTAAAACATTTGCTTTCTGACAAATTGGCCTGTGGTATTTGCACACACTATTTATTGTACTTGTGTGATGCTGTCTTTTGCTCAATGAAAAAAAACAACCCCACCCATTGAAACATTTTTTTAGGAAATATATGTAGTAAATTACTTAATGCTGTACGTATGTCTTAACAACTATCAGAAAAAATCCACTTTGATACATTCTAATTTCTGTACAAGTATGTCCAGAATATGACATGCTAAGCCATAGACTTGGGTTCCGCAAATTAAGGCATATCCAATAAATGGCTATTGAAGATGCTTGAAAAATTGCTGGTGGAGGAGGGTGGAGCTTTCCTTTACGTTAATCTTACAGCAGCTTATATGAATTTATAAATAAAACCCATCTTTTCCTCCCCTGCTCTTCTAGCCTGCACTGCAGTCTATGCAAGTCCAACTGGTCTTTCTTCTGCTGTTACACGTCCAATTCTAGGCCCTAGCTAAATCTTACAGTATGCAAAAAGTAATTTTTATTTCTCAGAGTTGGAAGAACAGGTAGAGAGGAGAGTTTTGCAGGTACTAATCTCCAAGTTTTTAGAGTGAAAAGAAAGATGCTAATTGTTACCAAGGAATGAAACCATCATCTAATTTCCTGTAGTCTGGTAACTTTCAGTTACTAACTATGGCCTGATTTGAACAAGCCACATAGTAGAGAACAATTATGTATAGGATTATTTGGTATTGCAATTTTAGTTCGCCCTAATCCTTTATTTAATTTGCAAATGTTATAGAATTATGTGTGAATTATAGAAACTTAAAACTATGTAAGCAGACAGGTTTTACGAATTCCTATGTAATATTTTATTTATGGTGCCTTTACTAATATGTGCTTAATGTCAGTTGTGGAGTTCATTACATTCTCAACTACATGTGCGCTCTTGAAATGTTTCACTGAGCTTTTTTTTTTTTCTTTATACTGGTTTTTGCTTTCCTTTTTCAGCCAGTCTATGCAAAACATCAGTTGTCATATTCAGAATGAAACAGCCGCATCATTGCTGGCATGCCCGAGAAGAGTGCCGGCAGTTTGTATTTCAGCGTGATAATATGTTAGCAATCAGTCCGTCGCTAATGAAAGAAGTGGGCTGGTTTCTAGTTTTATTAAAAGGCTGCTAAGGCAATGTTCTCCCACTTGTTGAATTTTCAACTTCGAAGAAAAACTGCTTTGCTAAGAATATTTGATTGAACCTACTCAGTCTTTATTTTTATAACATAATACAGTTAAAACAAACACTGCCAACACAATTCTAACAAAAGGTAGAATATAGTGTTGTTACCTATTTCATTATAAGTATCTTGAATAGGTGAAATGTGGGTGTTTACTTCAGAGATTGGATGTGTGAGAAGGAGGAAAAATAGTGACAGAGAAACTTCTTAGTAGGCAGAACGAAGTCTCATCCCCAGCCTCTTTTTCCAGTATGGTTTATGTGGTTCATTAGGGCAGTTGCTTTCTTAGCTAGAATCATAGAATGGCCTGGGTTGGAAGGGACCTTAAAGCTAGTGCCACCCCCTCTGCCATGGGCAGGGACACCTCCCACCAGCCCAGGTTGCTCCAAGCCCCGTCCAACCTGGCCTTGAACACCTCCAGGGATGGGGCATCATGGCTCTACAGAAAAACAAAAGATGCTTCAAATGTTTCTGGGTAAAAGCAAAGCTGTGAAGTCTGTAGATTATTGACACCTATGATAGCTAGCAACTACTGTAAAACTATCTTTCTCACTTTCCTAAATGATTTTGTTGGTTGTAGGTGCTTGAGCAAAGAAGAAATGTTTTTTAATATGCATCTGTGGTCGTTACGCATGTGACTGACAAGCTATGCTCTCTGTTAAAGAGCTTATGGGGCCTGACTGTTGCAAAGACACTTTTACCACAGATGGCACAACTTGCGTCTGAATTTGGACACAAGGTTTCTGTAGAGGTCTTTCAGGCAAACAAGTATTTTCTTTCAAAGTGCCTCTTGGGATTAGTATCTCTCAAAGAGGACCATGCTGAAAACCTTCTGTGTGGCGGCTGTAACTCTCGCCTTGGGAAAAGGGCTTAATGGAATCCCCCGTCCCTAGGGCATTTAAACAGTTTTGCCTTTAACTACATCGACTGGATATAAAATATGTATGAATATGTCTTACTATGCTTTGTGACAAATTGAAAGTATAAAAGTAAAGCCTACTCAGATAATGGTTTACTATATCTTAGTTGTAGGGAAATTAAAATAAAAGAAAATTCATGAATGAAACTAGTGGGTTTGTATTGTTTTCTAACTTAAAGGCTAATCTCTTTGAATTGACAACTTGCTACCTCACTGAGAAAGGCTTAGTGGTTTTGGATCCAAGTCCTTAGTCACATCTTGAAGATGTGTTTTATATAAATATTTTTCATTTTAAACTATGACTGGAATATTGTAATATGCCGCCTAAAAGCAATGCTGGTGTACAGCAATCCTGTGCAACTTCAGCTCTTTGATGTGCAGCCTTTAAGGGTAAGAGATTAACCTCTTTCCCTGCTTGACAGAGAGTTCTTATTTTTCATTGTTTTGTTTTGTTTTTTTTAATGGGACCTTATCCAAAAGTCATCAAAGTCTGTGGAAACCACCCTATTTACTTCAATGGGAATTGAATGAGGAACATGACTTCTGTGGTCCAGTGTTTAAAAAAATAACAACAAACCAACAAAAACTTTGCAGTAAAGTCATAATTGGATCCAGATGGGTTTCTCTAAGTGGTTGTGAAGCAGCTGGTGGAAACGCCTTGATCTGACCAAAATTCAGCATGCCACTTGTTTCTGTACGTGGGAAAACCTGACACAATCTGGAAGTAATTAGTCTGGAACCACCAGCCCCCCTGAGCGGCCCTTTTAAAATGAGTTGCAAATAAAAGGCTAGAAAAGCCTTAAGACCAAGGCATATCATCTGCTGTGCGTTGCAGAAGGTGTTTTTATCAGTAACTTGGCTTCTATGTTTTCTTAATGCGCTGCTTTGTGTGCATCAAGCTGTATGTGCTTGGTGTGATGATGTTGTACAGTGATGGTTGTCTTCCTATCATTCTGCTTTATTCTGTTCTCCACGTGATGCACATTGCACAGTCTTCTGGGCCAAAACCTTTTTTACGTTAATATACGGGACACCAGACTTGAATTTCTAAGCGAGACTCTAGTTTGGCGATCTGGGCACGGGAGCCTTTGCTTTGCTCTGGACAGTTTTCTGGACCCTAGCTGGGCTCTTTATTGTATTGCTGCTGAGGAACAAAGAAATATGAACAAAACACTCATGAATAAAACAAAGAAAAAACCCAACCCAGTTAAATGGTGAAATGGAGATAAATGTGTATGTAATGTTCAACAGCAGGTTTATTCCTCGTGCTGCTCCTCTCTTTGTGATGGGGCACATCGTGATTCATTCCCAAGCACAGCAGTCTTGGGGCAGAGCATCATCCTACCTCTGACAGTGTTCAGCAGCAGCTGTTTAAGGAAGACAATAAAAAAAGACAAAAAGCTAGTAATAGCTCACCAGAATTATGTTCTCATCTTCAAAAATGGGCCATAAATGTATCTCACCAATTTAAGTGGAATTATTTGTGCTGTTTCAAGTCAGGGAAATATGAAGGCAGTGGCTCCATATCTCTTCTCTGTGAGGTCAGACTCCTGAGCTATTACTGCTTGAGCAGAGACCCTGACAAAATAGGTTGGGGCAAAAGAGAGAAGCAGCTAAAAAATTTAAAACTATATGATTTTTTTTGAGAGGTAGCGTACACAAGAATGGAAGCATTCTTAGGTATGCTTTTTAAAACAGCGATAGTACATGGGGGATGTATTTCATAATGTAAAGTTGGAAGAGGGAACAAAAGTGGAATTTGAGAAAAATGCAGTGATGGAAAAACAGCAAGATGTAATATACTCTCAAGCTTCTAAAACGGAGAAACAAAATTAACTTTTTTAATTCTGTTATGACTAGCTGAGCTGTAATGTAATATAGTAAATCTCTCAGCATTATGTAATAAAATTAGTCAAAATATGACAAAAGCATAAACAATGCACTAATGAAAAATCCTTGCAGGACTTGTATTTAAATTGGATTGTGCCTGTTTGATTTATGCTGGTGTGTAAGTACACTCAGCTCAAGTGTGTTTGGAAGCATGGACAGTATCCTCTTGCTCTGCAGTCACTGTTCCTTTTCTGTATTTTTCTTTTTAAGGTTTGGAAATAGATTACTAAGTATTATAACAGTATTGTCAATTATAAGGCACGGGGGATAGATAAATCTGTTGTGCAGTCTGAGAATGTAATTAGGAACAAGCAAAAAGCTGTATTTTGCTGTATGACGGTAAATGATGGAATTGCTAGATTGTCTTGATCTCGCCTGGCTCAGCTTAGATGCACATAAAACCCATCAGCAGAAAACTTTTCACTTGAGCAGTATCAATGCATTTTAAGAGGAAGCAATTCCCTGGTGCCATTTAGATTGCAGGCCAGAGCTCTGCATGTGTTGATATTTCAGAAAACAAAATACATGCAAATAGCCTTTTTTCCAACACTGTGTCATTGTGTCTGATGGTACCTCTGATGCTGTTGTGGTTCTAATGATGGTGGCAACTGCTTTGTTCATGCATAATGTACAGAAGCCTGCAAGCCGTGCAAACCCTGTTAGCTGCTTTTAAAACAAACCTAAAAGCAAGTTATATAGATGAATATTTAATTTATAGCTGTGAAAAATGAGAGGAGACAGGAGGGGCTTATCGAGTTCCATACTGGTACCTTGCCTTGTGTCTGAGCCTTATTTCTGCTCCCCCTGTCCGCTGATAGAAATAACACTTGATGCTTCATCAGTATGTTGTTTTCAGCTGTACCATGCAAATACTGTCGATGTTTTAACGTCCCGAGACACTAGAGCTTAGCTCTTTCCTATTTTGATTCGACATGACAGAAACGTTTGAAACCTCTGCTCTGAACAAAAGCGCACGCATGTTGGAAGCTGCTCTGTAACGCAAGTTATAAAGAAAGTAGCATAATGCGGTGGAAAAGATTAAAGAACCAAATATATTAAAACCAAGTACTTCTTTGTAAAATGTAATCAATTTAAATGAGTACAAAAAAGAGGATTGAATATAACCAAACATAAAGCTAACTGCTGTGGGATGAAATAGGTAGTACTGGGGTCTTGGGTGTGTTCCTGCTGTCAGAATCCTGTTTGTTTGCAAAACTATTTTTATTTATAGTAAAACTATATTTATTTATACCTTGTCCTCCAGGCAGGCCAGGACGCTGCGTGGTAGCAGCATAGCAATTGTCCCTAGTGACATGGCATGTCTGTAATCCCGTTGCAGAAGGCACATCTGTACCACACCGCATCTTAAACGGAGCAAGTGTCAGAGTCGCCGTTCAGCGCTATCTGCTCTGCGGCAGGCGGGGATGTCGTGCCCCAGCACGTCGGGTGGCGCGGCATGCCAATCGGCGTGCCCCGGCACAGCCCATCCTCACGTCCAGGCGGTTCCCTGAATGGGAGCGGGTGGGAGGCAGCATCTGTCTGAAGACGCCTTCTTGAGTGGTGCAGGGATGAGGTAACTTTGTAGGATTTAATGGGATCCATGTGACTGGAGTTGCTGATACCGATACACTGATTTATGTGCTGATGTGTATGACAAGCGCCCAGCCTCCTTTGAACCCTCCACCCTGGCCTGCGTTACAGAGATGCAACGAGGTAACGCTCATGCCTTCGTGGTCTCAGTCCACCCACACGCACCATATGCATAATTTTTCCATGAGGGATGACTGTTAGGATGTATGTGATCTGAATTTAAGGCAGTTGCACGTACTCTTTGTTTTTCACATACAACTGTTTGGCTATATAATTTATCTAACCGAAGCTAATTCTTGAGCAACTGAACGAGCCTATTTGTTGTGTTTTGAGAATGCATCGTGAGTGTGGTTTTTTTTTTTTTTTTTTAATGAAGATCCTGATATCTGGTATCTTAATTTTCTTTTGCTCAATTTCGTTGGATATCTTGCATTTGTTAATAAAAATTCCCATGAGAGCATTTATATTAAGTATGACAATACTGTTTGCATAGCGAGTTACAGATAAATGGTCGGCTTCTCAGAAGTGCTCATTGTTGGGTGAATCTCATCTCATTTAAGTCAGTGGTAAATCCTTCATTAGTATCAAAACTAGTACAGTTAAGGCAACACACAAGCACTTCTGGGAATCGTGCATTAAGAGGGTGTCTGTCTGCTTGCAGGACTGACAGGATAACAAGCTCATTGCTTCTGTTACAATGCTAGAATTTGGCTATTTGCATAATATAAAACAGTAACACTTCAATTTACAATTCATGAATAAGCCTTTCAGACAGTAGTTTCAGACACGACTGAAATTTGTGAATGCAAGTAAATTGCTGGTTTTGAGCACATTTTGTTATTGATCGGGAAGCCAAAATTATACTCAGATGCCCAAGCCCAAAAGCAGACCGTAATTTGGCATTTGTGCATAAATGGTTCCTGAACAAAGATGGTGAGGAAGTACTGAAATGATTCTGTATTTAGTTGTGCATGTAATAGGTAAACTTGGTTATTCTGTGCTTGCATTGTAAATCTATCAGTTTCTTTAATTAGGTGGCTGTAAAGAGAAAAGGACTGTAGTTAAGAAGAAAGGGCTGTAGTTAAGAAGAATGAATCAAGATAAACCTTTTTTTTTTTTTTTTTTTTCTTTTTTTTTTGTCAGTATCTAAGGGTAGTGCTAGTACTGGAGAAGCCCCGCTTGCTTTAGAGCTGTAAGAAATTCTGGTAGGTTTAAAAAAAAGACTTCTGTGCATACTCTATATGACTAAAAGATGCTGCTGGAGCTTGTCCTGTGGTTGCTGTGCTGGTCTTTTGGGTAAAGTGTAAGATAAAGCATGAGGTGGGGCCTGGGAAGTGTCTGGTGTTCATGGACTGCGTGAACCTGTCTCCCAACAGTGGGATGGTGGTGTTCCCCGATGCCAGGTGAGTTGTGTGAAGGTGAATGTAGGAGTAGTGGCAGATGTGCTGACTGAAGAACTGCATCAGGAGATGAAGAGCTGAAATATAGATAGAAGGTACAGTCATGTATGATGTCTACCTGATAAACACGATAAAAACTTGCTGAGGAGCAGCTTGCATTACAAAGAACTCTCTGCCTCTTTCATGTCTCACGATAATTAAACGGTCCATTTTTATGCAGCTTCTTTCAAATGGAGTTTAAGCAATAAGTAATGAAATATGAGATTAAGCATCAGCAAATCTCTGATGGTCAGAGACGTGCCTGGGGCAAAGTCCAAAACAGTTTGTAAAATTTGTGTTTGAAACAAAGCGAAAATAGTTATTACAGAAACAGGAGACAGATTCTGTGAGTGTAAATGTAGATTGAATTCATTTTCTTAGTGTTATGCTGAACTGAAAATGTAAAATTAAATATGTATCCTTTTTAATGTGGTTGCTATATCATCACCGCAAATTTTTAAAAAATGCATCTGTAACCAGATAAGATGCTATCAGGCACTTTTAATTTTAATTAAGGTTTAACCTATTGGAGGAATATACATTTAAAGTATTAATTAAAATGCTGTTCACTGTATAAGAGATTTCAGTATAGGAAATGAGTTAATTGCGGTATCATAGGGGATCTGTGCTTTGCAAGCTGGTTTGTGATGCTAAAAAAGCATCTTCGTGTGGATGATAGGGACCTCTCGGGAGAAGTTGATGGTTCAACTTCTTTTCAGTTTAGTTTGAATAAAAGTAGTCACTGGTCTTGCTGTATCTGTGTGTGTCAGTCTTATTTCAGTTTCTGTTTTTCTTCAAGGGTGGGTGGCTGGCACAAATGCTCGAAATACTTGAGATAATTGGGCATAATTTGATTGTGTCATGGTAATCCTGTATCCTGCAAGAAGGGTTTTTAAGGTGGTTAAAATACCTTTAAAGACTGAAGTCTTCATACTGTCATTCTTGATAACCTTCTATCACTGCGAATTTATCTTTTTCATTCTGCTGAACATAGGAAGTTACTGCTGGAGTTCCTCAAGGATCAAATCATGCCTTATTTAATATTTTCATTAGCAGCCTTTACAGAAGAATTAAAGTGTGCTAAATAAATTTGCCGACTCCAAAGCCGAGAGACATTGGCAAGGCCGGGGGAGGACTGGATTATTATGTGAGGAGGACCGTTTTCCTCTACTGTTAATTGGTTTCATGAAAATGTCATGTGCTTAAGGGTGGATGATATTAATTTCTCCTATAAGCTCAGCCTCATCATCTGGGAGCAGCAAAGAATGAAGGTGTCCTGCCTGTATTTAGGAAGATGAGTTGAAGCTGCCCCAGGTCAAGGAAGGGTAATTAGGACGACGGGAGAAGGATGGGCCAGCCTTTGTACAAGTAGCCTGGAAGTGCTTGGCTTCAGACTAGAAAAACAAAATCTGAGAGGAGATATGATTGCTCTCTGTACGTATATGGAAGGAAAAAAAAAAAAGCACAGTTATTTAAGTTAAAGGATGGTTTAAAGAGGAGGCATTGGGTGTAAATATGAAATCCACTTAGGCTGGCAGGCAGGTTATTTCTCACCCCGTGTTTGGTGCTTCCCCATGGCCATGACACCTGGAGCATTAACTAGTCTTGGCACACCCCAAGGTCAAGCGGTGGAAGTAACGCTTTTCAGAGCACGTTGATTGGGGAGCTTGCTTTTAAACCATTTCTTTGAAAAGAAAGAAAAAAGCTTCTAGAGGAGTATTTAAAAAGCGAACATAACGCATAGGCAGCCCTCTCTTCCTTAAGGGTTTACTGCTGCTCTTGGTGGTTGCGTGGACGCGCCAGACTTCTTCTGACACCTCTGAGTAGGTGCCAGTCTGTCAGATTAGCTCAACTAAAATAAACCTTTCTCCCACTCCCTGCCTGCTCTCAGCCCTTTGAGAGAGAATTACCTTTTAAAATGTACTGGGGTGTTCGCTGGGCTTTTATTCTGCAGTTTTAAAATAGTTTTTAAATGAGCAGAGAGGAGGTGAAAAATGTTGGCCGCTTTTAATACTGTCATTTAAGATCTCATCCTTTGAGCCAGTGTTTGTGGAGAGATGGCTTATCTTGAGCCGTTCTCTCCTTTCCTTGCCTGTTTTCCACGAGAGCGTCTCCTATTGTGTTAAGCCAATAACCCTTTTATATAGGTCAGCGTATAGTATTAATGAGCTTTTATACTGTGGTTATAAATGTCACACACAGAGTCGGAGTGGAGAATGGAAAATATTGCCTGGATTTGTTCTTTCTAACAGTAGATGTGTGAAACAGTTGACCTTCTGATAGAAAAAAAGAAAATCCCTTTGATTAATCAGAGCCTTTTAGCTTTTGTCATTTAAAATGCAATCCCAAAGACCAAACATTGTGGTGCTTGCCTTCAAAAGCACCTGCTTTAGGAAAGCTTTTTTTTTTTTAAAAAAAAAGAAAAAACAAACAACAAAACTTGCTGTGAGATAGGCATACCTGTAATGAGAGTTTTACAGGACAACCTGCAAGTAAAAGTTGAGAGCTTCTATTTGTCTTGTGAACCCACAGTATGTTCAGAAGCGCTTGGCTCTGATGAACCTCTGCTTGCAGCAGAGCAACTTGAGTTTTATCACTGCCTCAAAAGGCGGCAGAATTAGTGCTGACAGCGATATAGATGTGGCAGGCTTAGCTTATACCAAGAGTGGCCGGTATGTTTGACTCAGTGTAGTGTGTCCAAGTCTCCATATGGACGGCAGGTATAAGAAAACATATTGCATAGCCCAGAAAACAAAGTAGTGGGAAAGGTATAGGAGTGGTTCATAGAAGGGAGGTGGTAGCAGCTCTCCAAGATTCTTGCTCCTGCCTTCTTGAGCATCTGGATAGCAAAGCAACCCAGTAATGTCATCCTTCAGAGCTTCTACTATTTAATTTCCTGCAGCAGCAACTGCTCCGGCACAGCGTTACTCCTGGTAAGGCGAGGTAGCCCTAGTGCTCTCACTTCCATTTCGTTTTCAGCCACGCTATCTCGGTAAACAAAGGGTTGAACATCTGCAATCTTGCTTTATCAAATGGTTGTACAATGCTGCAAACAAAGAAAAGGGGAAGCCGAACACATTTGAAAGTAGCTTAATAAATTAGTATTAGTATTGTAATTTGCTCAGTCTTTACTTTTGGATTTTGGCTACTTAGCAAAAAATGCTTGCAAGACCTATTAATTTTACCATAAGAATGATGATACTGTATACAGAAAAATATCTGACCATATGTTTGTATCTTTATTTTAAAGGACAAGACTGATGAAATCTACTTTAAAGGGAAAAATAAATTATTATTATACATTATACTTTCGAAGCAAATTGACAATAGATGGATTTAGAGCCCTAATTTTCTCATTTGCACTATGGCTGTGCATAATACGTGCATTTGAGAGTTCAGGGTAGGTGTCATCTGAAGAGCATTCTTGAATGGAAAAGTAAGTGTCACAAATGTCGCAGTGTTAAACAGATGATCTGATACATGCTTGCATGGATTTCAGTATTTTATAGCTGTTTTAATATCTGGTTAGTACATTTTATGTTCCTCTGGCGTATTCTGCTCATTTCTTCTATTGCCGCTTCGGTTGAGCTAAGAATTACTGCTAAGTTGTAAGGTCTCTTTCAAGCTGATTACTTTTAAAAATCATTAGTGAAGAAACAATATTACAAAAAGGCCTTTACAAAGCTTATTTTAAAAAATACTTTTCTGGACACAGAAGGTAAATACTTGCAGGGTTTTGAAATCAAGTTGGAATATGGAAGTTGGTCACTACAGTGGGCAGGAGTGTGTTTTTCTTTTTTTTTTTTTTTTTTAATTTCCTGCTAGTTTTTGTCTAATATGAAACACCTGCTATTATCATTGTTGCCTTTCACCATATAGGGAATGGTTTTTTCTAGGCAAGTACAATGATTACTCCTGCAAAACCATCAATTTAACTACAAACCCTCCAGCACTTTGCAGTATTCAAGGAACCTGCATCATCAGCATATAATCACGTACCACAGGTATTAAGTAGTGAGCGATTCTTTTACCATTAGAGAAATAGGCAAATCTGGGTTAGCCCCCAGGAGAGGAAGAGTTTAAAGGTCTTGGACAACTTCCTAGTGCCTGCATATCAATCGGCCACCTCCCTGTTGTGCTTCAGCAGTTCAAGGAAATGCTGGAAGTTTTTCATGTTCTCCGAGTCCTGTGCTGAGGTTGCTCATTTGCAGGTTCCCAGTGCCGCCGTCCTCTTTCGAGAAAGACGGAGATGCCTCAGGTTGGTGTGCGGTGTCTTGCGATTGATGATGGGGCTCTTTAGATATCTGTCATGTGCCTGGAATGGTTGACATGCCATAAATTTATACCATTTACTCATATTAGGTCATTGGGATGCATAATGCCCTGAAATAACATCGGTGTTCCTCTGAATTTTTCTGTGAATGGACATTAATAAAAAAAAAGAAAATTTGAGTCTTGTAGGTGTTGGGTCTTCTATCTTGGCAGCGTCTAAAAATCCTTAGAGGAACTGAGGGTCACACCTTCCTGTTCTCACTGCCTGTGGTCCTTTTAATATAGCACTAACGTGCTCAGCCAAATGGTAAATGTCATGGAGATATCTTCATGTTTGTTTGTTTGGGTTTTTTTTTGTGTGAGGTGAAGCAAACTTCAGTAAATCCCTCATTTGATCATGGAGAATAAAGTTCATGTTGCTTTTGGGCATACTTATTCCATATCTTGTTTCTTACTTGTTTTCAGGACATAAGTGACACTAATTTGCACTTGCGTAGTTCTTCTATCTTGATTACTAAGCAGGCTGGATGATGTGAAGATTAGCAGTGATGTTTTTGAAAGACCAGATGCTTGCCAGTGTCTTCAAAATTCTCTACTTTTTCTTCCTTGCTTGATCAAGCCCCAGGGTGAGATGTCAGAGGCAGCTCCCTACAAATGCAAAAGCAGTAGAAAACGTGATCCCTGGCTTGTTCATCAGATGGAAGTTCATCCTAATTTTTATTTTTTTTGCAAAGGAAGCAGTGAGTAGGTCTGTCCATTGACCAGACCTAGTGCAGGGGACAGCACCTGCTAGAGCTTCATCTGGGCATGAGGAAAAAAAAAAAAAATAAAATCTTTTCTCCCTCCATCCCTGCATTTTAGCAGGTTGTGAGACATGCAGACAAACGCCTTGGCAGGCTTCCAGTACCCGTTGACGCCTGGCATAGTTATTTCCCTATCTTCAGGAACGCTGCTTCAGTCCAGTGAAGGTTCGAGCGTGTCCTAGACGGATTCATCAGTTGATGGTGATGGACCCGAGCATATGCAGATGCGAGCTGCCTCTGTATTTGGACATTTCTGTGTTTATTGTCTCTAAGCGCCAGTTTGTGGCAGCGCTGCAGAGATTTCTATGAATGACTCTGAGAGACTACGCATTTTATTCACAGATTGACTTGGAAACCTTAGAAAGAGGTCTGTGACGTGGGGATTTGACCTAGTATCTTGCTGGAATTAGTGAGCAAAACAGAATAAGGGAGATTTTTAAGTGTTTGCTTCTCTTGAAAATATTTTGCCACTGAAACCTTTGCATCAGCCAATTGCTGCGGAAGTTTTGCATAATCCAAACCAGGCTTTTGTTAGTACTTCACTAGTATCCTTTGAACCCGCTGAATGCGTTTTAATTGATTTGGAGGGATTATATTGAAGGATAAAGTTAGTCTTTGTTAGCAGGAGGAGAACAATAGGTAGTTCTTAATTTTATTTTTTTTAAATAAACCAACAGTATTTAATATGGCAGTGAGTGCCTTCAGTAGTGTTAGGTATTCTGTGGCAGAAAAGTAAAATACCTGTCAAAAAAAGTGCTGATTACGGTAGCTTACCCAGAGCTAAACTCATTGTAATAAAACCTCCCGGACCGGAACGGGGTGCCGTTCACGCTGTTTGCCTCCTGAGTTGTTTTTGCAGCGTGTAAATCCAAAGCCAACAGCTGTTGGATCGCAAACGGCTGAAGAGCTGCGTGGTGAGGCACAGCCGAACTACGGGGCTCCCGTCCTTGGAGGAGGAGGTGTCAGCCGGGCCCTGGCAACAGCGGCCGGAGCCTGGAGGAGCTGAAAGCGTGGGATTAGAAGAGCTTACATCCTTTGACTTTGTACCGGATCACCGGATTGAAATCACTTTGATAGGTTCTTTATGAGGATTTTGCAGGGTTGGTTGTTTTTTGATTTGTTTGGGGTTGGGGTTGGGTTTTTTTTTTTTGTTGGGTTTTTTTTTTTTTTTTTGAAGTCTCTGGCGCTATACGCTGGGTTGCTTGCCCTCTAGGTTTGCAGCAAGACTAGTATCGAGTTTAAAGTGGACATTAAGACAATCAAACCTATACTTACCATATCAGCGGGGTGCTCCTTCATGGGATGCAGAATATCACCTTCAAATTAGTGTCAAAGAAAGAGACTCCCTTCTCCTCCCTTCCAAACGGGATGCAGTTGCTTTGGGAACAAGATGCATTTCTTGCATGAGCAGCTCCATGGGTCCTTTTGTCAACAGAGCTGGGTTTGGGAAAGATTTTGGGTTTTCCCTATCAGTAAAACAAGGCATCTGCCTGCAGCATATTGCAGCATGCTTTTTTCCCTAATTAGCATGTTAGTGTAATGTCTCTCCTTCCTTGCCCTCTCCCGTCTCTAATGCCCTAAAAACTAAACTGACAAACCCCTTTTTGTGCTTTTAATATTTAATGACTAAAATGATACAAATGTTTAGAAAGTCAGTTGATAACAGAGAGAAAATGGGAAGCTGTTAATGAACTGTGCTGCACAAACTTCCTTTTATTTCTATGCAGAGTATATATTGAAAAATACCGTGAGGGGAGGGGGAAGGCCTTAATTAAAATGTGCTCATGATAGCATTGGGTATGAATTCAGATAGACCAAACCTTTAAAACTTATTTTACAGGTAAAACTGGTCATTATGTCAAATCATCCGCGCTTGAAAGTGATGTCTTTTTTTTCTGTTTGTTTTGTGTATGTGGTTTTTTTTTGTTGTGTTGTTGTTGTTTGTTTGTTTGGTTGTTTGTTTTTTTTTTTTTTTTTTAAGCGTAGCATAGGATAGTAATAGAATTCAGAGTTTGGGACAAAATTTTTTTGGACAAAACCAGAAATTTGGGACAATTTTTTTTTTTTTTTTTTTTTTGGCAAAACCAGTCTCATGCCAAAACCAGTGCCCCAGGAAGGCACTGATCAGTGCAACCCTGTCATCTGCTGGGTCCCCAGGCCAGCAGAGGACAAAAAAGACCTCAGCACTTACTAACACAGACAAACCAAGTAGTTATTTGTATGTTCAGTATAAGTCAATTTTTAGTAGTAGAAATGTTATTTTGTGGTCTTGTATCTTTCTCTCCCCTGAAATTCTCTGTAATTGACCTTGTTTATTTGGACTTTGTCCATATAAATATAGGCCAGAGGAAAGCAGCGTTTGAGAGCAGCTTCTTAGGAATATATGATTATTATTTTTCTTTTCCCCTTAATATCTCGTATTTTTAAGCTCAGGTAATAGCAGCAATTTCTAGAGCAAATATTTTGTGATGTGCCTACCTTGGGTTTAATTGCAAACTCTTAAAAGAAAGTTTAGCACCATTCCACTGTGTATCAACAAGTACAATTAGCGATGAAGAGGTTTTTACATGCAAATCAGTCATGTTTACTGAACAAACTCTCTCAATAAGCTTTATTAAAAAAAAAAAAAAAAGAGAAAGAATAGCTTAGAGGTAATTATGGTCCTGCTAGTGCTCAACCTTCTTGACCCTTCAAGGTACAGATAAAAATGTTCTTGTAGTCAAAAGCAGCAAGATATGGAACTGGGAGAGCTGAGGGGTCTGTCTGAGACAGCTGTGGCTGAGCTGCTTATGTCCTACATACAGTGCCATCGCTGCCTTTTTCTCATTTATTGAAGGAAATGGCACGAGGTCAGCAATTTAGCTCCCCCAGTGGTATTCTCTTGTACCTGACTTTTCACTTCATTTGGCTGCTGGGTGTTGAATTTCAGTGACCAAAACAACTTCCAAGATCTGGGAGTACTGTGAGGTTTTATTTATTTTTTTTTTTTGTGTGTGTGTGTGTGTGTGTGCTGTATGTCATTTCCGTGTCAGGGAGAAATGAAAAGGTTTTTAATGGATGAAGTAGGTAACATGCCATTAAGGAGTTCTTAAAGTAAAAGAATTGCTTTAAAGACATTAGGCAGAGAGGTTCTGCATTATCAGCTAATGTCCTAAAATTATGTTTACTTGCTGGGTTAGCACTTTCCCTGTATATGGCTTTCTGTCTGTTAATGAGCTCATGGTCCTTAAGGGCAGTAAAGTATTCTGTCAGGCTTCAAAAATAAGTGTCTTCAACATCTCTTGTGAAGATTATTGAAACCAGGTAAACAAACAGAAAAAAAAAAACAGATTCTGTAGTTGTCTGGGCTCTTGTGGTGGTGTTCAAACTGTGTAGAAAATGAAAATAGACCAAGTTTCTAGTTTATTTCCTGTTAGAGAGCTACAATGCAAATTAACTTTTGTTTCTGATTAATGTATTTTAAATAAGGGTTGAGCATATGATACGCACAATCAAAAAGTGTGTTGGGTTTATACAGGCTTGGGTTTTGCATGTACTTCTGGAGTAAGAGTTATAATGTGACTTCTTAAATCCTCTGCTCTGTCAGCATCGGCATTCCTGGGCAGAAGGGTTTACCTTTTTTAAAAAAATTTTATTTATTTACTTTACCATTGAATCCATGGAAAAACAACACTTAAATTTAAAGCAGCCAAATTAACTCCACTTTATGCATACTAAGCAATAGCCTAAGATGATATATAAGGTAATGACACTTTCTCTTACTCTCTGTTTGAGCTGCTAATGCTTATTCTAATAAGTTAGGAAACGATGTTAATACAGTAGGCTCAGAGTTGGACATAGGTTTAGGTTTGATGTTGTGTGTGGTGCATTTCTCAGCCTGAACGATTTCTACTTCTAATCTATAACTGCATACGTAACTACAGCTGCTCACATGCTTCTCAAAACTAAAAAAGTCCCACATTTTAAATAGGGTCCTACAGTGGTGAAAACTGATGTTGTTACCCTAGTGCAATTCTTGCAATAAAAGCAAGACTTCAACTTAAAATCCTGGAAAATGTTATTGGGAGGAGAGACGGGAAAGGAAAGTTTGTGGGGAGCTCTTTTACCCCACCAGCACCTGCCTTAAATATGCGTTGATGTAGGATAGGTGTTCATTTAAAATAGTCAAACAATTCGCTTTTGTATCCAATGAAAACTGAAAGATTTGGAATGAAATTATTTATGCCTCTTAATTAAAAAAAGAAAAAGACAATGAAAAAACCCCTAAACTAAACCAAACCAATCCCCACCCCCCCGGAAAACATCTGTCTTCATGTAGAAAGCTGGTTGCCTAGTAGGCACTTATCAGGGACTAAGACCACTGGAGGAAATCTGTATTAAATAAATCAGATGTGCATTTCTGATCTAAATAATTTTAAAAATATTTTGCATAAATTGAAAAGTTAAATTATGCATAATATGCATAATTTTGTCTGTTTGTAAATGATGTTCCCGCAGTTAATGATTAAAGAACATCGCGCAGTCCCTTGGTTTTGAACAATTAAACCTTCCACGGCTGCATCTATAGATAGATATTCCTTAAGCTCAGCAAGGGGACAGGAACGCATACTAGCACTTGGCTATGATCCACTCCCTTTTTTTGATTACTTAAGAGGGCTGTTCAGGACAGAGCAGCAGCCTTATATGAATACTATCAACCAGCTTGAACAAGTCAGATTATTTAATTAGCCCTATTAAGAAGCTTCTATTTTTATAACTTATTTATGAGTGCTTTTGCTAAGCTTAGAAGGTCCAGCTTCAGATTTCAAAAACAACGTGTTTTCAGCTCATGCTATTGTTAGAAGCCCTGAGGGGTTTTAGACCATGACTCCACACCGTTGTCATCCTAAGAAAACACAAAGGAGCTCTGAAAAGCAGCTGAAATTGGGTAATGCACTTCTGCAATCCTGGCCTGCAGGTTTCAGGTGTAGGACACTTTGACGCCCATGCATGATGGACATTTGCCATTTGCTCGGTTTCCAAAACGGGCGCTCTGCGCCTTTGCCTTAGACCACTGCTAATTCAGAGCATGGTTATTTCATTTAATATCCATTTTGTTGAAGTGGTTTGGTTTTCCCCTAGGGCGGGATGTTCCCCAGCCATCAGTTAAAGACTACCATAAAATGAGTATCTTGCTCGATGTCCAGTGCTGGTAAAATGCAGGTGTTGCTTGTTTTGAGCTAGATGCTCTGTCGTTGTTTTACTGACATCCGTGTACTTCACGTGTTTTTATCTAGATTTTTTTGAGAGGAGCAGGAGATGATTTGATGAAACAACTATTAAAATTAAATCAAATGCGCATATGAAAAAAATACTCTTTTAAAGCAATGTGTCCAGAATCTGATACCCGTGTCATGATTATACCTTCAGAGTGTTTGGAAGCTCTCTAATTTCATGACAAGGGTGTCACTCCTTCTACACCACCCCCAAAATTAAATTAATTTGCAAAGAAAAATACATGCTTTCAAGTGTAAAATTTTCATGTCTGAACTCAGTCAATGGGCTTTTCCTTTCTGGCTAAACCACTCCTGGCTAGTTTGGAAGAAGAAACTCCCCAGTTATGGAATAACTTTGTCCTCGGTTAAAAAAATGTTCCCTGGTGGGAAGTGCTGGCTTGTGGCTTGGAGCTTTTGTTGTTGTTCTGGTGTCAGTGAAGAAAGTTAAACAAAGATCAGTCCCAAGGTGATGCTGAAACACTAAACGGTTAGGGTGCCTATATGGCTTTGCAAGCAAGGTTAAGGTGTTTTGAAAGCAGAGGGTATCTGTGCAAATTCTGGTTCCATCCAAAAGTGTCTCAAACAGATGTGGTTTGGATAAATCCAGGCAGATGGCATCTGCCAGCTCACGTTTGAAGATCTTATCCAACTTTAGCTGCAGGTGAATATGTAAAATTGCATCCTCTTACTTAGCAGAGAAGTCTATATACATGTATTATGTCATCAGTAAATTATTTTAATAGCTAATAAGGCTTTATTACTTTTGCTCTTGCTTTATTGCATTTGCTGCTCTACATTCAATATGTACAGCATTGGCACAACATAGCTTGCATGCTAGCTAGTGCATTAGCAGAAGAAATGGTAACTGTGTTCCAAGACCATAATACTTTGATATTGGTACTGTTAAAGCCAGGAGAAAAACAAAACAAAAAACCCAACAGTTGTTGCATTTCAAGCTGTTGTACAAACCTAGGAAATCATAGCTTATAAATTTAAGCAAATGTAGTTCTGGAAGGTACCAAGATGAGACAAAATTAATATGGTTTTCAAAGCACCAGGGTGTTGGGTTGTTGGGTTTTTTTTTTTGAGTCAGCTTTCAGGTTAAAACAGAACTGTGAGCAAATCAGGATAGCAATATAAATAAATTTTAAAGAAGGATGATAATAAAGACTGTTGGAGATACTTGGTGTAGTATTTTAATATGGATGATGCTGATTAAATTAACTCTGCACGTAGGTTTAGGCAATGCTGAAAAAATATTCCACTCCTTGCTCCACAGTTAAATATTGAACAGTACACTGAAATAACATGGAATTAGAAAATTATTTGAGATAAATTTAATGTGGATTAATGTTATTTTGATAAATGTGTTGAGTAAACTGCTCAATGTAGTAATCCGATTTGCCTACGTATATAACTGTCTAATAGAAGGGATTTATGCATGGTGCTGGAGAGCATTGCATGCTATAACTGCAGCACTATGATAAGAAGAAGAGTCTTGAAGAGATGGGCATGACATGGAGCGAAATAGAAATTTGTATAAAGATCAAAAGAAAAGAAGAGTCTAGTTTAAAATCCATCTTTCACTTGTCAAGTTAACACATTTTAATACGATGTATTTTGCATAAAAGTTGCTGTAGAACCTAAGGAAGATCTGGTGTGCATGATGTGCAATTTTTTCCCATGGACATCAATTGCAGTAGGAAGACACACCAGCTCTCCTTCCAAACCTGGCCTGGTTCTCCACAGACGACTGAATCACTTATCCAGGTTTTCACCCTCCTTCTGGTAGAGGTGAACCAGCAATGACTGCGCCAACCTGCTGAAGTTGCTCTGAATTTGTCTCACAGTACATAAACTTCACATGAAAAGTCCTTATGCTTAAGGTTCACATGTAATTATCTCCTCAGGTAGCAACTTTTTTATAGCCTGTATGAGCTTTGAATGGCATCACCCAAGATGCGCAGTAGATGCTGTGTACCATCTCCAGGCTACCTCTAGCTGAGGTACTTCAGGAGAGGTGTGGGACTATACTCATTGAGTGTTCTTTTACCTTTTTCACAAGACAAATTTGGAGTCAACTAGGAAAGAGGTTTTCATGTAAATAGCTTGAAAATCCAGCAGAACCTATTTAATTTTGTTATTGGAGAGCTGATTGCAAAGAACCAGTAATCTATTGCCGGTGACCTGGCCGTCAAGTATCTCTCTGATATGAGGAGGCCCTATATGCTAGCTGAGATGAAAAAACAGGTCCACCTTCTCCATCTGTGTTGGTTTTCCTTTACCATTTTACTGCTTGGGAAGCCTTTTGCACAAGAACGTAATGAGGGTCCCCATCCTTGGCTTTCTCACCCTTCCCTAAATTTGCACCTGGTGGGAAAATAGAGCCAAATAGTTTTATTTAGTGCATTACACTGAGCTGAACACGCAACTGTTTAGCATAACGCACCCCTTCCTGTTACTTCTGGCATTGTGGATCCAATCAATGCTCCGTGTGAAGGAGAAGACATGATTTGTGCAAGGTCCATAGGGAAGCACAGTGCTGCTCCTCCGTCTGGGACCCCTCCACTGCTCAGGAACTGCAGTAGTGTTTTTGAAGATGAAGTTGAGGAAATAGTACCATGGCACAGGAACTTCCTTGGAGAGGAACTTCCCTGGGCACATCCAGAAAATGAGGATGAAAAGAGCTGCATATTACTGAAAGTTTTTGGGGTCTGCGCAGTTGGATCCCTGGCACAATTGTTTGCAGGCTGACTGCTGAAACCATTGGTCTCGGTGTTTGTCACTGTTTTTTCTTTTCATCCTTCATCCTTTACCGGTCTTAGGGAAATGGACAGGGTACGCACTGCTAAAATGCTCTTAAAGTTGAATTGCATTTGGTATACATTCTTTCTTGTCTGAGATATTGTCCAAAATAATAAGTATTTTTCTTTTTATTTGCTGTTTCTGTTGAAAAAAGTTGTATCTCAGAGGGTTGTAACTCCGTGCCTTCCCTCCCTTTCATTGTTCACATTTCAAAGTTGTGAAAACTTGTTTTCCAGGTAATTAATAATAAAGAACCCCTGCAAGTGTGATACTGTCAAGCTGAACAAAGAAGGTGGCGAAGCTCATGACCTGAAAAGTAGTAGCTTCTGAGTGGGTTTGCTATCAGTGCGCTGCAGAGGTGCAGCATTATTCTGAACTAATTTTTCAACTTTATTCATCAATAAGACCAGTATTTTTCATAGTTAAGTTATGTATGAAAAAGTGGGTATTTTATTATTTTTTTTCTTTTTTTAGTTTTTAAAAGCTTGATACATGTAGCGTTGGTTCAAGGCACATACAAGACTGGCCAAAGGGCATACAAAGCACTTTGGTTTTTAGTTGAAGAAACAAATGATTATGGCAACAGAGAGTGGCTTGGGGTTTTAAACATGAAATAGCTCATAGTTCAGTAGGAAGGCAGAAAGAAACATGTTACCTTACAGATTTATCAAGGAATTTCTGGAAAACTGTGACAGTAATGGGCAGTATTCCTGACTGTAACGGCGGTATACTGAAACACATACCTGTACACTGAGTATATGCTTTAAAATAGCTGTATTCCCCAATTGTCTGTTTACCTTCATGACTAAAGTTTTTGAGACCTTGCTTATATCGCCTGGGTTTTTTGTCCTCCTCCTTTTTCTTATGAAACTGCACTTTCAACTCTTTTTCTGTTCAAAGCAGGTTCTAAGTGTTGTCTCTGTCCTCCTGCCCTTGCCTCCCAAATGCCTGTGACCATCCATTGCTGTTTTCTCTGTAATAAGCAGACTATTGGTTTTGATAACCAGAAATCTATCCCTAAGCCATATCTACCCCCTTGGTTTGTAGGGCCTAGCACATTTTTTTAAATTCCTTGTTAGGAGTTTGATTATGCTTTCTTCCTGGGATCAATTTTTTTTTTTTTAACATGTGTCACCAGCCTCAGTCTCATGCATGTCACTGATTTGATGATTTTCATTTAAATTGGATTTCACCACTGTTGAATGGATGTATCCAGACAGCTGATATTGCCCATTACTACACACATTTTTGTTTATTGAATATTGTTGTGGTTTACAGATTTAATAGACCCAACATTGAAAATTCTGTGAGTTTTTGCAACCGCTTCTTGATCTTCCTGATTTGCCAGGTTCAACATTATTTTATTGATACCAAAGTGAAAAATGGCCTGTGCTTACACTTACAAGGATCTCAGATGAATGTTCTGACTGCTCAACACGGCAAGAAAATTCACTTTCACAGTCAACAAGTCATCTTACTCAGTAGAACACAAAAGTTAAATGGTCTGTAACTTCAATATTAGCAAGGAAAATACAGTACAAATTACTAAAAAATACTAAAATATAGAATTGTGGTCAGGTATCCCCACTACATTAATCGCAGCAGTAGCCTGAAATTTGAAACTTTTAATAAAAAGTTCTTAAATATAAATTATATGGCAAATGTACAGTACATTGCTTTGTCAGTCTTTTAATCCAGTGTTTTGCAGTAGAACAGCAACCGTTAAGTCAGTCTTTTCTCGTTTTCTTTAAAAAACAAAACAAAACTGAAAAACCCAACAAAACCCAAACCAGTCTTTCCTGTCCTTCAGTATCATGAGTGTGAATGATCTGAATCTGGAATACCACTGTCTCTGTAGCTCCTGTTACTACTGCTTTCACTGTGGCTGTTCTTGTACAGATTCATGCCATTAGGTGGGAAAATGGTGTGTATTACAAATTCCTCCTTGGACACTTGGTCGTTGGTTATTGGTATCATCTGGAAAGAAGTCTCCCTGATTTCTAGGATGGAGTTATCCTTCTTGGTTCCCGCTTCGGCGTAGTCGTCTTTTCTCCGGCGTCCCTTGCTGTAGGCACAGTTCCGGGAGAACAGGGACCCGTTTCTGTGGACGTACCAGCAGACCAGGGCCAGCAGCGCTATGGCCACTAGCGCCACCGCGCCGCCGATGATGGCGGCCAAGGGCAAGCTGGAGTTTTTGTAAGGTTCTTTCTCTTGCTCCCGGTTGAGGGTCGTAGTAGGGTTGTACATCTTAAGGGGTGCCGTCTCGGTCTCGATGCATTCGGGCGTTTCGTCGGAGAGATAGATGTTGCTGGTTTCCATGGGAACCATGCATACACGGTACGGCGATTCTGGTTCGAGAGCCGTGAGCAAATAGTCGTTCCTGTCGCCTGTAACTATCGTTTCAGTTATAGATCCAAAGGCAGGGCTGTGACCCATCTTGAGCCAGCTCAGTCTTAAAGCAGTCATTGGTAGTGCAACTTTCCAGGAGATATGGATAGTCTCCGTGCTTACTGATTTCACAAATATTGTAATGATTTTGCGTACCGGGCTTGCTGTGGTTCTGTAGTTCTTGTTTAGGTTGGGTGTCTTGATGTCTGGTTGTTTGGTCACAGAAACCGGCCAGTGTCCCTGGGCCGGGTATAACGTGTTTGGTATCGCAGTAGTGATTTGGATGGTGCTTATCATGCCGTCATCCTTACAATCAAATAGTTCCGCATTGAGGTCTTTGATAGCCATTCCACGTACTTTTTCTGGTGCCTGACACATCAGTCCACGTACGTTAACTTTTAAAGGCAATGACTGTAACCAGTCGCGTACCCATTTCATTTTGCACCCACAGTGCCAGGGGTTGTTGCGAAGAAAAAGTTGAGTTATGTTGTCCAGATCATCAAAGACACCCTGAGGTAAATTGCTAAGATTGTTATTGGACATATCTAGTCGATACAACTGCCTTAAGTAAGAGAAAGCATTGGGTGGCACACGGTTGATGTGGTTTTCTTGAAGATAAAGCTTTCTTAGGTTTGTTCCCGGCAAATTTACCGGTGCGGCTGTGAGGGAATTGCGAACCAACGACAGTTCTGTAAGATTGACTAGATTCATGAAGACTTTGTCTCCTAATCCGTGATTATTTAGAAGATTTCCGTCTAAAACAAGGCGTTTTAGATTTGTAAGGTCTTGAAGGGACAGCTCTGAAATCGTGGAAATACGATTATCATCCAGGCGTAGCTCTTCTATCGTTTTAGGCAAACCCCAGGGAATGGTGCTAAGGTGATTTCGGGAGAGAAAAAGAAGTCTGAGATAGATGTTGTCCCGGAAAGCTCCATCCTCGATGCTAACAGCAGAAACGGAATTATCATCCAAATGCAGTTCTTCCAGATAAGGAATTTGTGAAAGTGAATCATAAGTAATGGTCCTTATATTATTCTCCTGCAAATGCAGTTCCTTAACGTACTTAGGGAGGTTAGTGGGGAATTCATCTAGGCTGTTGTGGTATAAATATATTCTTTCCACCCTAAGCAAGTTCTTCAGTTCTGAAGGAATCCCAGCATTATTTATTTGATTGTTCTGAAGGAAGAGGGTAGTAGCATCCTCTGGGATTCCTGTAGGAATAGACGTCAAATCGCGATCATTACAATATATGAAACCCATATCACAGCGACATACTGAAGGGCATGGTTTGGCACTAACAGAATAAGGTGCCATGTCAAGTAACAGCCCTATTTTAGTCCAAACTAGGAAGACGCTCCAGGTTACACTAATCATGGTCAGGAATGATGAGATTTGTATACAGTTCTGATCTTCAACAATCTAAAAAAACCAAACAAACAGAATTATCCAGATCATCAGTGAAGAAACTGCAATGAAAATTCAACTTCAACATTACAGAAGACATCTGAAACACACATATTTAAGCTAAAATTCAAGCTCGGAGACACATTTTACTTTTTTCCTTACATCAGTTTCAATTAAGTTAATAGGTTATTCTGCATAGCAATTGAAAAGAACATTATCAAGTATGTCTGATCTGTGACTTGTTTTGCTTAAGCAAGAAGGCTCTTTCTAAGGATTCCTTCACATTTCACGTCTAGAGACAATCTTTCTTTGCAGATACCAGCTAAGTACAGAGCTGAAGTCACACCAGAGTTCAAGTAAATCATTCTATATCTGAAAGATAAGAAGTAATTCCTAAGCCAGCTAACTACCCAGGAGCCCTTAAGTGAACTGTAAAACCCCCACCGAACCCACAAGTTTAGCAGTAGCTATTTTGGAGGTTCAAAAAAGTCCTAATGGCAAAGCATAAAATGCAGACAGAGATCAAAGGCCAGCTAAAGATTTTTTTTCCCAGGTTTTTCCAAGCGCTCAACGTCACGCTGTGTATCTCACAAATACTGCAGCATACTTTTTTTGGTTTTTGAACTGGAAAGCTCAATGTTGCAACTGGTAGGTAGCTAACAACCTGACGTAGCTGGTAGAGCTAGGGCTTTCTAGTTGACTGGATGGCATATTTCATTACATGCTTAATTTCATGTTTAAATATTTGTCATTCTCAAAAGTCTTCTTACTAAGCAGTACACTAATAAGAGACTATTTGGCAGGTTTAACCACATTTTCCCATCTTATTAGGTCAAACTGTGCAGGGCAGGATAATATAAATTAACTCTTGAGACTGAAATTGTACTTTGCCTTGGTAGTGTGTTTGTACATTGAGCTCAGGTAATTAGAATTTTTATAGCTTTTAAGACAACATAATTCAATTACCATTGTAATTAGGGCTGTGAGAACTTCTGCAAGATGACCTATGCATTAAGCAGTGTCATGACCTTTTCTCTTGTGGGTTCATATATTAATTGCACTTTATTCTCTGAGGCACCAAAAGGAAAACAAATTAATATTGATCCTACCGTATTTAAAGGTACGAGTGAATTTTGTGCTTGAGGATATCCAGTAAAGGAATGTCTTTCTCGCGAGTCACTCTTACGGTTTACTCCATGGAGCTGTGTTTTTCTAGGCGGCGTTTACTCAGACGGTCCTTCTCGGTGGTGTGTGTTTCCTGGCTCCTGGCACGATACTCAATGAGCATTCCAACCAAGATTTATCATGGTACATAAGCACACCAGGCCGGGCCGTAGAAAAGCTTCAGCTTCCCTCTATTTTTGTCCTCGTGTAAAGTCTGTGAATGAAGAGCCTCTTTTGTTTGGTTTAATGCCTTTAGCAGGAATTACTTTCTTTGTAACTCTGACAAACCCTTCTGTGCAGCGTAGTAGTTGGAGGTGGTAACTTCAGCGCCGCGTGATGGAAACTATTCATTATGCTGAGGCTTGAAGGATGGTAGCCTCTTCAGGAGGTCAGGAATGGGGCTGCTTTTTCCTGTCCAGAATTATCCAAGTACCAGCTCTGCACAGTAGCTACATCCTGATACATCCACACCTCTTTGAGAGAACCATTTTCCGACTCTCACTTTTTAACACTTCCAAATTTGTAATGCAGGAAAGAATTCCTCCTGCGCTGCAAGAACGCAAGTTACTCTACCGTAGAAATGTCAGGCAATTCAGATGGTTTTCTTCATTTTAAAAAAACCCACAAAAATATGGTTTCCTTCCCAGAAAACTCCCTTTTTAAAGCTTTCCTTGAACTCTTTAATTCCCTGCGAAAGTAAAAACAAACAAAAAAATTGGAATTAATAACAACTGGTGGAGACTAGTATTCAGAGTTGTGTTGCATCCCCTATATATAAATCATGCTACGCTTATCGTATACATGACTAGCACATCTTGTTTTGCCAAAATATTGGTATTTCAGCAAAATACAGAACTACTTAAGAAAACATTTGGCTGTTTAGTCTCACATTACTGCATTTTTGCTGGAACTGTATTTTTTTTTTCTTTCAGTAGAAAATAAAGTCATCCTGAATTGAAAGACAGTAACAAAATATTTGTAAATGATGTTTTCCACCCGATTACAAATGCCAGTCCTGCCTCCTTGGGGGAGACCAAAATGGTTGCTTGCTTTGTGTGTTTGCTAAACTGAGGTAGATGATGATCCTCTCCTTGGTTTTAAATGCAAAGGGAACCAATTGCCATTCAGTAGTTACTGGATGGAAGAGGAAGCAGGTTTGCTGAATTACCGTATTAATATTTCACGTTGGCAGCACGCCGATTCGGCACTGGGGACTAGCTAGGCATCTGTAGCAACTCTTTGACAAGAGATACGTACGTGGGTTTTGTCCATGAAATGGGCTCAATTTGCGGTCTGAACTTTTAAGCTATTGTATTGGTCACTCTGCACAGTGGAACTGGTGTTTCGATTAGCACTTTATCTGATTTTTCTAACTTAAGAAAAAAAAGGAAAATACTTTGTCTTGGCTGTTCTTCCTTCTTGAAGAACTCCGATTATTTTGTTATTTTGGAATGGTATTTTTAACTTGCGCTACTTCTTATCACTTACTGCAGAAAGTATCCACTTAGATACCAAGCCTGTGTCCCCCGAGAATCTGTCTGAAATAAACAGTTAAATCTGAAATTACAAAAATCCTTAACGTTTCCTTGCTTCTCCCTTTCGTGACTGTAAAGCTACGAAGAAACGGCACGCTGAGTAATGCTTGCTTAGCTCCCTTCACATGGGCTTAACTACGGCAGCTTCTCGTCCTTCATTAAATACTAGACCTAAACAGAAACAGTCCTCTGGTTTAAAACGATTCTCTTTTGCAATATGAAGCAGGCCCATCATGAACTAGATCACTAATATTCCTATAGCAACAGGAAATATGCACTGATACAAAATTCTTGACGTAGATACAAAGTATGCTGCTCTCTTTCCTAGAGAAATGTTGACCAATAAATAAAAAATAAATACCTCCCCACACACGCGCTTTGGAGACAGCGTGACTGTCTCGCGAGGGAATGGTAAAGCCTCGTCTCTCCTGATGCTGCTTTCATGCTCATCTGAGCTTTGGGTTTGCACCTTGTTTCAGCAGTTGTATAATAAAAATAATAACTTACAATGAGAGGCTCTCCACTATGGCACAAATAAGTATTTTAACGTATGCTTTATTTTAAGGTGAAAACTCAATCTGCCTGGCCACATTTTATGTATAAGGGAATGCATGTGTTTTTGTAACTTATGTAATTTGGGTAAGTTATGCAATCAGCGTAAAATGGAACAAAAAGGCTCCGTATTTTGCAGCATCCAGATTTCTTGGTGTGTATTACTGAAGTGTTTGGGGAAAGCAGTCCAGGCTCTATTCCTGAAACTTAAACAGTTGCTTAACAGCTGTAGAAAAAAAAAAAAAGGTAGTTCTTAGGAACTAATGTGAAGTTGTGGTACAGGGTATTTTCTGCAAGTAGATTTTGAAATAGGAATATAAATTTCTTAAATAGGCCTTTGAAGGCTCCAATAACTTCTAAGTACTTCCTAAAAAAAAAAAAAAAAAAAACATAAATCTTCTTTAGAACTTTTAGAGCTGTAAAAAACATGTTAGTATTAAGCAAAACAGAAGCTCCAGTATGCATACATTACATATCTACATGCACACACGAGAAAGTAAGTTCATTTCTTGTACCTTTCTAGAATATAAACTGTTTCCTCTTTGCTCCATTTGATAGTCATCCCTTCATTTATTGCCGCTATTATAATGGCAGTAATGTGTAGGATTAAAATGAAAGCACTAAAGCTCATTAAGTTCTTGGCATTTTTTTTTTATCCCTTCTCTCAAAATTACATGAAAACAAGAGAGAAAAATAAAAGCAGGTCTCTTTGGAGAAGACGACACTGTTTCAAAAATGTGGATTAAGACTATACCCCCCACTCCCTTTTCTAAACTTAGAATAGTTTTCTTCAGGTCCTGATTGTTTGATATCTCGCACTTCCCTTTTATATCTGAAGCCATAGCTGAAAACAATGTTTTTGCATATCAAAGGCTCCAGTGATCTGTCTACAGAGAAGAAGGGAATCCTGCTGCCATGCTCCAACTTTCCCCTTCTTGAGCCGTCTCTAAATATTCCCTGACATCAAGTCATTATAGCTGATCCGGCAGGATGAAAAGAAAAGTGACCCCCACTGGTACAGACACTGTGTCCAGGTTTCTGCAACATCAAATTGGGAGGCTTCATGGACACATGGTTTTGAAAGAAGCCATTACCTTTGAACAGAGCAGCTTTTAGAAAGTAGGTGCTAAAATTCATTTTCTCAACGCAAAAATGACTTTTTTTTGGTAACAAAAGTAACACTGGAGCAACTGAACAGCAGCTTTTTTGCTTATCTTTATTCCAAGTTGAATGTTTTCGTGAACTTTGCTGAACCGCATGGTTAAATTACTTTTCCTGGGACATTGTGTGAGCAAGCGTATTACTACAGATAGCGGTAATGTGTGAGCCTCGCGTGTGTACTTATCGCTGTGGTACAGCTAAGCGGGGGGACATCTTATTTTAAAAATTCAAAGTAATTTGCACTATACAAGAAAAACATACCGAAAAAGAACATTATATTTACTGTAAGATATGGAGTCCAGCTGCACTCCCGTCCCTGTAGGCAGGCAACAGCAAAAAAAAAAAAAGTTTTGGTATATTTGACAAGTTGGGAGTTTTTCTAAAAACAGTGCGAAAGAGATCTTTTCTTTCCAAGCTGTGATAAAACGTGAATAAAATCAAGAATAAAATCAAAACCTGCCTCACTTGAGGTCACACAATGCTTATTTGAATTTCTAATCTACCTCTGTGCTCTCCGGCAGGAATTCTGGTAGTTCAGTGGCTTCTTTCTAACCATCAAAGTAACAGGGGGAAGGGAAACTGCTGGGTATTTTTAGGTTACAAATGCCAAGAGTATAATTTAAAGTTAATATTAGAATATACACATTTGATAAGCCTAACAATTTTGCTTAATCACTGTACCTACATTCCAGAACTACCTCTGTATTTGTTTGTAATCAGAAATGTATCAGAAACATAAAATGTGCTTATCTTTTAAAATGCTTGGGAAGTCTATCTACTGCCTATACTGCCAGTTTCGCTTACAAAGGTCATGCTGCCTCTTAAATAGCTCCACCAACTTTCTTTTTTTCCCCCCAAAGAAGTTCCACAGTGCTAATCTACACTTAAAACAATGCCCATACTTTGTTTTCTTTAAGTGTATTACTCAGGGTTAGTTGATAGTGACAGCAAAATGCTTTCTAAGCACCCTGTCTAGGAGCTGCGATTTCCACGATCATCATATTTCAGGAAGGTGCCCCAGTCTTTTGTTTGGTGCTCAGCAAGCAGAAGGTCCTCTAGCTGTCTTTCCAAGGGGCAAAGAATGCAAAGGATTTTGTTAAAGTGAGAGTGAGCCCTTCAGGCAGGTTGTAGCTCTGTGTTTTGGTGAAATTTGGGGGGGGTTTCTTCTGTTGGGACAGTTTTTATTTTCTGGTAGAAAACGTGCTCCCCCTCTTCTCGTGTGTAGCAGTTGAATATAATACTGCTTTTGCCTTCCTAGTTCTAACTCAAGTGTCTTAAAAAAATGCAAATTGGGATGTGATCTTCCCTCAAATGCAAGCGAATCTGAGTTAGAAATGGATTCTGAGTAAAAGCTTGACTTCACGCCTAAGATGAGCCAAACCAGTATTTGCTGTGGAGGATGGAAATGAACTCAAGAGTTGTTCTCCTCTGAAGTTTACTTCTAAAAAGCTTTGCTGGTTTTGAAGATGCTAGGCTGAAAAGATCCAGACTATTAACGCTATTCCTCCTCGCTGTCTTGTTTGGACTAGGCTGCTTCTGCAAAGGTTGCACGTTTAAAAAAAGCACTTTGAGGGGGAGTGTTTTGCAATGGCTTTGTTTGGTGTTTTAGTGCTCTTTGAGTTTAGCCAATTATGGCTTCTAGGTTTTCTTTTGAGAGCTGCTCCTGAGGTAACTCGCCCGTGCTCAAAATAAAAGAACAGAGAACAAATGCTGCCATTGTTTCAAGGTAAAATATAATTTTTTATTCCCCCTTCTTGACAAATTTAGGTGGAATTATACCTGATAGGGAGTTCCTGGCACAAAACGTCAGGCATGTAAAAATATTACTTCAACACTGGATAAAGTTTCAGTAGTTTTGCTTCTTTCCCTATTAGAACAGTTGTTTGCTCATCTCCCCATGCCGAAATTTGCTCCTCAAACTGTAAGACTTCAAGCAGTCTTACAGCTTCACATTTCTTAAATACTTACAGCTCATTAAAGGAAGAACAGAGCTTGTGATGATGTAATATATTTACTGAACACTTTAAGATGCTTGCCCTAAGTGATTTTTTGGTCCCTTATTAAAAATAAATGCAAGCAATCACAGATTAATTCTTCTACACATTCCTCTGCTTTGAAGTGATTAAGGAAAAAAAAAAAAACCCTTCAGAATTAACTAGCCATTAGCATCCATGCTTTCTGCTAGGAGGAGACAAAGATGGCCATCTACCAACTGAAGCCACTTCAAATAATTGCAAGGCAAAGTTTGCAAACTCCAGCAATTGCTTTGATTAGTCACCATGGCCTTACATAATATCTTTCAACTTCAAGCTATTGGTTACAAAGGCAAAATGAAAAAAAGGGGGAAAAAAAAAAAAAACCAACCCAGAAATGCATCTTTATTTTGTTCTTGCTGGAAAACATATACACTTTATTTCTGAAGATTTAAGCTTGCTGTGAGTTTACTACAGAGTTTTTTGCCCACTGGGGGGTGGTACATACTACAAAACCTGTGCTTTTAAGAGCCACAAGTCAGATGTTTTTTGCTGCTGTCCAGTTTTCTCTGCTTTAATTACAACAAAGTCTGCTGTTTAGAAAAACAGAGGCAGCCTCCGAAGGAGGGAATTTCTAAAAGAGCAAATTTTTATTTTATTTTAGAGTTTACAGAATCTCATTTCCCATGCTTGTTGTACTAACGATGGTATTTAGCTGGTCGTTCCCCAGTGAAATTAAAATGGTATGAATGTACCAAAAAAAAATTAATAAATTAGCATTTTAAATATATGCCAGGGGTTGTCACTGTTTCTGGTATATAGGAGGAATGCAGAAGGCAGGAAAAAAAAATACAGCTTTTAGAAGTGATTAAATGTAGATGGAAAACCAGAAAAGCTTGGTAACCATATGCATAGAAGGATTGGAATAACCTCAGTATATTTTAAGAAAATTGGCTTTCTATAAAGCCAGGTATCCCATTTGTTTACAAAATATTGGAAAGCCTACCTTAAACAGGGCTGCATTGTATGGTTTTGGAATAAATTAAAGGAAACTTGAGGGGTTTTTCTGGGAGGGAGGGAAGGGCACTGAAATCTCTTAAATACGATCTAATGTGTGGCATATCTTGGCAAGGAAAACACATACTGATCTCCCTGGTTTATAGCAGATAATTCTCTTCTCTGTACACTTGAATTGACAAATGCATTTTTCACTCTAATTCAAAGAAATGTTCATCAAGACGCCATATCCCCAGGCGATAGATGGTGAGCATAACTGATGCTTCTATCTTTTGGGGTAGTATATTTTAGGCAAAGAAATCGGGGTCAGGATAATGAATTGGTTTGTTTTTTGTTTTTTTTTTCTTTTAAAGTCTGAATATTTTCAGCCTCTTCTTTTATACTTCTCATCTGCACAGAGGATTTACATGGAAATACAAATGGTGAATCTTCTTTTTCTAAGTGGCGGTAAGAAAATGCATTCAGCTAACGTGCTCTTTCGCAGAAATACGATTTAATTGTAAAGTAATTCTGCGTTTCGCTGGGAGTCTGCTGCACGAAATACTCCGCTGCGCTCCGTTAACTGGCCAGAATGGATCCCTCGAAGAAGGGAAGCGCCTTGAGTTCAGTCCAAATGAGTGAACCCATGGCTAACAGCGCTCCCCGAATTAGTTAATTACACGCACCCGTCGCCGCCTTTGCAACGCTCCTCTCGCAACTTTTGCCTGGATGCACCAGGGTTGTGCTCGAAGAGGGATTAAAATTTCGGCTCCCTCCGAGAGGAGGATGGAGAGGCGGAAGGCAGCTGCCTGCGCAGGAGCATCTGTCTCTTCCCCGACGGGGCTCACCTCCAAAACTAGGCAGGAACCCAAAACCCGCCCCCCAGAGCCCCCCAAAACGGGGAAGATTAGAGGCGATGGCAGATGCGGGGAAAGCAGGACTGGGACCTGGAGGGACTAAGGCGGGCTTCGCCCGGGCAACCAAGTTGCAGCTCCTACTCGCCTCCCAGGGACTGGGTAAAACAAAAGCCTCCGGCACAGCCAAGCAGTGGCCAAACCCCATTTCGGGGCGAGAAAACACGGCGATGAGGTGCGCAAAGGCGAGATTTATTAGCCAGCCGTTTACAAACGCATCTGCTGGGCTCGCAGGAGGGCAGGACCGCCGCTTAATAAACTGGAAACAGCAGAAAAGTTGATTAAAACTAGGCAGGGCCCCCGCCGGTGCCGGGGGCTGCGCAGCCAGCTCCGCTCCCCGCGGAAAGGGGGGCGAGTGGGAGGAAAATTGGGGCCTGTTGCGTTCTTTCTCACCCGGTGTGTGCAACCATTTTGTTCCCCGTCTCCTCGCCCGCAGGCTCGGGGGGTGGGGAGGGGGCACAAACGCTCTCGCCTGTTTTTTTTTTTTTATTATTATTAATTATTTTATTTAATATATGCAGTAAGGGGGGGGGGGGGGAGTTTCCAAACCAAGAGAGAAATGTGGGGTAGGGGTAGGAAGATTTCTCCCCCTCCCTTTCCTCCACGTTAAAAGGAGGGGCTGGGTCCCAGCACAAGCGGAGGAGCCCGGCGGCGTTGCTCCGCGGGTCCCTCCGCCCCCGCGGAAGGCGGTTTTGCGCTGTTTCTCCCGGGGCTGCTGCAAGGCTGGCGCGCACCGCCCGGCCACTTTGGGGAGCAGCGGGCTTTGCACCCCAAGTATACGGCGGGGTGTGTGTGTGTGGGCACAGGCCGGCTGCAGTCGCGGAGGTGGCCGCGGCGCTCCGCGCTCCTGCGCGCCCTGCCGCGCAGCCAGCGGAGCGCTCCCCGCCGCAGCGCGGTGCCCGCACTCCCGGGGCGCCCAAACTTCTCGCCGCATCTTCCTCCTTTAGCTCCGCGCCACCGCCACCCCTCCCCATACCCCCGACCCGCGCAACTCCCCGCGGAGAAAGCGCTTATTCCCCGCGCTTACCTGCGGGGCGCGGAAAAGAGGCGGCGATCCCGGCTACAGCGCGGCCGCCGCGGTAATTCCAGTCGGTGGCTGGGGCAAGGGCGCGGGGAGGCGCCGGCGGCCGGGGCCGGGCGCGGAGCGGTGCGCGGAGCGGTGTGGCGGGAGCTGCGCTGGCGCGGAGCTCGGCGCGCGCCCTCAAGTCGCGGCGGCAGCGGCGAGCCGCGGGGGGAGGGGGGCGGGGCCAGACGTCACCGGGGGGCGGGGCCGGGGAGGGGGGCGGGGCGGGGCGCGCGGCGCCGTCGCTAGGGGGAGCAGCAGGCGGCGCCATGGCCCGGCCGGGGCGGGGGAGGGGCGGCGGCGCCTCATCCCTGTGGAGAGCTGGGGGGTGTGTGTGGGTGTGCGTGTGGTGTTTCTCGGTTGTTTCTTAATTTTTTTCCCCCTTTTTTTTCCCGTGGTGGCGTTGCTGGCCGGGCTGGGAGGGAGGTGGGCGCCCCCTCATCCCTTCAGCGCCGCGAGTTCAACCCCCAGTGGCCGTTTTGGGATCCCCCTTGTCCGGTGGGCTCCTGACGGAGCGGACGACAAGGCCGGGAGGGTAACCCCAGCCGCTGCCTTCCCTTTGGTTTTGGCCCAAAGATGGGGGGTGGTTGCGAGTTGCACAAGCGCCTTTAGAAGGAAAACATTCCTAAACTGGTGTCGCTCCCCTCAGCTGCTGCAAACGAACATCCGTGAGTGTCCTCCTCCAAAAGCAAGGGCCGGGCCTCGAGGCGTTGCGGGCAAGGGTGGCCGCTTCGGGAGCTTTACAGGTTTTCTCGAAGGTGTTAGTGCCTAACCCCGTTTAAAATCAGCAAGTGGATAAGCGCTGCCTGGTTTTCGTGCTCCACCCAGGACGGCGCTCGCTAGGAGATAACCTTATCGCGCCCAGCGAGGCTGAGATTGAGGACGGGTGAGGCCCGGCCCGTCTGCAGCCATCAGGGATTTTTCGTTGGACGATAAACTTTCTACTCTTCTAACAAAACCAAAAATTTATAGCGGTTATAGGACAAGCTAGAAAATATATTCCCCCTGGATGTTTTTTCATAAAACCTAGTTTCCCTTTATTTGTAGCTTATAACTTACACAAGTAGTGTTGGATTTGGCAGATGTAGTTGATGTGCCTGCTGTTGTTTTTTTAAATTTTCCATCAAAATAGGGGTTTCTTTCAAGGCAGACAGCCGCTGCCTTCACGAGTATCCTGTTCTTATTAGCAGTGTGTAGGTCATCTCGGCTGTCTCCTGCTTCAGTGCAGTGTTCACTAGCATGAGGAGCCGATGTCCAGGGGAAGGCAGGCTCCCGAAAACCATCTCTGCTGGCCCCAGCTGTCCTGCGGTTGCACTTTTTGCCAAGACCAGCAGACAGCAAGGCCAAGCTTTGCTAAGAGAGCTTGGTTTCTTTAAGGCCTACGGAAACCACCAGAAAGTTGCATTTGTTGCATTTTTTGCATAAAGTTTGAACACTTAAATTCCCTTTGTTTACCTTTTGGCAAAAACGATTAGGTAAACTAGAAAGTGTCAAACATCATCCCTTCTCGAGAGGAATTTTAATAGATTTTTGAATGCTGCTTGATGTATTTGGTATTTAGAAGTTTGCAATGTTACATACATGCTGTATTTATTCAGCTAATTAAAAAAAAATCTTAGATTGATTTTCCTTGACAATGAGGGAAAAGCATTTTTTTTCTTCCTTCAATTCTAATCTTTCTCTGAGCAGAGTAAAAACTAATAATATATTGACTTCAACTTAAGGTGCGATTGTCTGCATTGATAGTCCTGGTAGAGTGATCTGTGTCCTAATCAGCTCAGTATATACAATTGTATTGCATATAAATCCTAATGTATATAGAACATGTTGCATGCGTGGCTGTATGGATACATATGTACATATACTATACAAATATAGGTCTGCTTGATATTACAGCGTGTCTGCCTTGTCATATGGGACACAACAGTGGGCTATGGTAATGCAGAAGGCCTTTTGAGATGCTGCGACTATCCTGTAGATTTTTTTTGAACTGAGATTCTGTTCAGATTATTGTAGCATTTTTCAAAAACATCGTGTGTTTGGTATTTCTCCTGCCTGACTTAGTTGTATAACAGATTCCAGCTTTTTGCTGCTGTGCTACGTTGCTAAGCCTTATACATATATCTGTGGGATATTCATAAAAGATGTATATGGTACAAATTCAGATATCTTTCGGTTGTATTCCAAAGCTGGCCCGGTCCTTGTGGCACCAGTTAGAAATATTCCTGGAGAATTCCAATGGGCATGTGAGAAATAATTAGGTTTTACCAGGTCACAGCTGCTCTGGAGTAATGAAAGGTCTTTAATCTGCTGTTGCAAGCATATTTTTGACAGCATTCTTGTATGTAGACTCCTTAAATATATACTTCTTAAGAACATAGGTAGGCTTTAAAATACTCTCTACAGAAAAGCTGTATGTTAAGAACTTGACCACTTTCTCCATCTTCTTCTTAAAACATAGAAATTCAAGGCCTTTTGAATTCCAGGAGAATGGAGGAACTCTGTTAATGCTGATGCAGCTACTCATATATGGGGAATAAAAATATGCATATGTAACACAGATGTATCAAGCCTTCGGAACGGAATGAGATGTTTTAATTGAATGTCTAAGTTAAAATAGTGTTTTACCTGTATTTTGTTTATAAAATTAATTACCGCTCATGACATGGAGATGAAAGTTCTTGTCAGACCTATAGGGAAATTACCTTTCGAAGACATGGCAATCTTGTTAGCGTTTAATGGGCTGAGAGAGTTTAAAAGGTGGTAGATGGGAAATTCAAAGTACTTACACTACATAATGTGTTTCAAAGAGTTTTAATGCAAGTTTATAACACACACTTGTAAGGTGCTATTAGGTCAACATGATAATGATGATGCTTTTTTTTTTTTATTGCTTTTTTTTTTTTTCCTGAGCACCCTGATGGTATGATAAGAATCCCAGTTCTGGGAACTCCCTCAGCCAAAGGTTGACCTAAATGACTCTCTCTATGACTTGAACAGGCTGTTTGGATCTACTTTGTCCTGCTGTAAATCAGGTTCCAGACATAAACGTTTCTGGGCAGGACATTTATGAAATGTTAAGAAACCAAACACATTGACCGGGAAGTGAAATTGAATCTGAGATCACTCATCCTCAGTGCAGAGGAGAGTGAGCTGTCTTCAAGCATCAAAACTAACCATTGCTTCTTCGAGATTCCCAAGGACAGATTTATTTTAGATAAAGCTGAGAGTAATAGTTTGATATTCAATGAAATACCCTGAAATGAATGTTAGTGGGTTTTAGCTTTATGCTTTTATCAGGTTATATTGATTTTCCAAAGCAGGCTGTCCCAAATCCAAGCTAGGCATTGGTTGATTTGTAGAGACATGTAAGAAAAGAAAACACTATAATATATGAACTTTGGTATGATACATGTCCTATAAGGTTTTCTGATATTGACTTAAGTACAGTTTCTCAGCAAATACATATTGCAGTTTGTATTAGAGTTTAATCTTTAAATGCTCTGAACCATTTCACAATTAGAATCCAATTTTGGATACATTCCTTCAAAAATAAATGCCTGTCAAATTCAGCTTTCAGCATTTTGTGTGTACATAGAGTACCTTGTCAAAGTTGGTGCAGCAGCTCTGTATCAAACGCAACAAAAATGAGAATGTAACCATGCAAGACAGTCCACGGTAGAGCTAAAAAGCTATGAAGAGTCTAAAACTAAATACTTGTTTAAAATTAGATGGGTTCAAGAGTGCTGCTTTTTCTTCCCTGTCAGAGGAATGTTTGAGAGGTAATGGTTGTAATTGTGATTATTCTTTTCTTCTGTTTGTAAGGGCCAGGAGATTAGACCACTGCACCTGTGTTTTCTGCCCTTCCTCTCCCTTCTCTTTGTGCTTTCTCCCTGTTCTTCTTTCCAACTCTGCTAAACAGCCCCAGGGAAAAGACCTGTCAACTCAGAAACACCCCTGATGCAACCACATCTCTATTTTTCCTAAGGCAAATAAACAGTTTTCCTTATCAGATCATGTGCTATTGATAGCAAAATTAAGTAACTTAATGGGATACTTGAAATTGCAAAGCCTATGAGTAAGGTGTTTATCTTTTTTTATTTACAGAACGTACAGAAATGGATAAAGAAAGCTGACTGGGTAAAGTCTGTACCAGGAAAGTTTGCTCCTAATGCTTAAGGCCCATTGCTTTTTGTATTTAGAAGGCAATTGCCTCTCTTTGTTAGTTCTCAAGCCATGAAGCCACCTCGACAAAGTTTTTAGGAGAAACAGAAATAACTCCTTCACAGCTATGAAAAACATGGAGGTTTTGGTTGCAAGTTTGACAAAGTAAGCGATAGACTTTCTGTAAGCTTGGTGTGGCTTTGAAAGGGTGTTAAAGGAAGGAAAAATAGTGTTCCCTGAAAACAACCTTGAAAACTTAGAAGTTGTTAGTAACGTCTAGTATGTGCGAGGAAGAATCCTGTCGAGGACAAAACTTCTTCCCTGAGAGTAGTTCTTGTGTTTGCAGATTCAAGTTTTAATGGATGCAGCCTATATTGAGCCGAACAAAGCAGTAAATTCATCTTTATGCCTGCCTCTATGTAAGTGTTCTCAGTAGTAGAGAAAAACTAAAACTAAAAAAAAAAAAAAAACAAACCTAAATTGCCTGAAATGTTAAAGAAAATAATTCTGGTGAAGTTTTGGCCTTGGAATCCTTTTCTTGGAGCTTTAATTGCTGCTTACGTGACAGCTGCCCAAAAGTGGCCTTCAAGAATAGCGAGATATGCAAGGCAGCAGTGATTTGTGGCTTGCTAAGAAAGGCCTTGGGATGGATGACTCCTTTCTGTCCATGTTCCTGTTCCTGTTTTGCCTGTTGGTGTTTGTGAACTCTTTGCTGCTCCTACTGTTGACTGTTTAGATACAAAGCAGGCATCCATTTGGTCAAAAGTCATGTTTCTTGTTGGATTCTTTGGGTCTAGCAGGTGCATATCCATTTGAAGATTAAATCTGCTTTCTCCGTTACTTGAGGAATTTGGCAGTTTTCAGGATGCTTTTTGGATTAAAAAATCTGGGTGCTGGAAGTTACATAGCAAAATATGAAAAAGTTATCTTAAGTGCACTCAGATTGCAAGTTATCTTGAAGTGTTATTTACCTAGATGTGAGAATTATTTGACTGAGTGTGACTTTGCTTTACAAAATTAAGGCCAGTTCTCACATTAAATATCTTGACTCAAAATGAGATTCTCTCAGACAAAGAAATATTTTCACGGAGGAGTTAACATTCCCCTGGTGATGTTTTTTATGGTGGAATTTCCCCTCTTCTGAGGTGGAAGTTTAAACAATGCCTGTAGCTAAAAGAAAAGTTACATTTCCATATGCAGTTTTCATAAATCTTCGTTCTTCATAGCTATATACTGGAAGCTTGAAATTCATGTTCTTTCTCGCAGGTTTATTTTCTGGCCACCAAAATGGTTATTCTCCTGGTCCTTTCTCTTTGTTTTGTTTTACTTCCCGATAGCCCCAGAGCTTTTGCCGCCTCTCTCTTTCCTTTCACCATTGTCAGGCTCTCTCTGCCAGGCTTTCTGCATACACCCTGCCTCTTACCCACCTCCTCTCCTCCTCCTGCAATGCCCAATAGCTGTTCTTCTGCACATCAAACCCACACAGGAGCATTTACATTCCAGCTCTTTGTGCATTGATCTTGTGCCATGAGAAGCTGCCTCTGCTCAACTCCCTTCTCTCCCTCATTGTCCTTCTCCTTTGGCCCCCTTTTATGTGCTAAAGAGTTTCCTATTTTCTTTCCTTCTTCTGTTGGTTCCAAATTAGGTGAGCAGTTTCACGTAGGTCTAATCTTTTAAAATTACAGTGGCCAAGTCCTGTGCAGATCTATAATGTATTAGTGACCCGATTTGTATATTTAGCGTTCTTTGTAAACTTAAAGCAATTGCGTGGATGTAGTGCTGGTGAAGGCTTTAGGTGGTGATCTGTTATCTCTAGAAAAATGTACACCCCCCCGCTTTGCATGCAAATCAAATCAAAGCATTAGCATGCTATTTTGGCCAAATGCACCACCCTAGTTGTTTGCGTTGTTTGTGTCTAGTCTGTGTTAACATCTAGCAATAAGCTGGAGTCTGTGCATTTGCTGATTTGCTTGTGTAATACCTGGGTTTGAAATTACGAAAGGCTATGTGCCAGTGTTGAATGTATGAATAACTCAGAAGGAAGGACTAAGTTTACATTGTCTGAACAGATTTGTTTAGTTGTAAGTAGGGGTGATTATTCCGTCTTTGTCTATTCAGCAAGAGAGGGCGTTTCAGAAATGGCTTTGCACGACAGCAGTTAATGCCGTTGGCAGAAAGTTACAAGTTGATATGGTGATTAAAAATGAGTTAACAGGAATTTTGAAATTTCTCTGGCCATGAGGAGTGTAGTTACATTTGATGAGATTCTGACTCAGAAAAGGGATATATATGCAGAAACTTTATCTCAGTTGAGAAGACAAGCCGCTCTTGTACGAGAATCAACTCCACCGGCACCATCTGTGTGAATCAGTGTGGAAGCTGGCTTGGCTTCAGCATCTGCTGGCTGTGGAAAGCTCCTTGAAGCTAAACAGGAAAAAAGAAGTAGTTGTAAGGCATATGTGTATTCTTTCACATTTGCCTTTCCTAGTTATACATTATTAATACTGATTTTACTTCTTACCAGTGAAATTTTGTCTCAAATTTACCTGGAATGTAAAGGAGATCTCATTTCTAAAGTGTTGGATTGCTCAGTGGGAGCATACTGTTTCCTTTGGGTCTCAGAAGCACATTCACATTGGAGGGTTTCCCAGGTATTCCTAGAGCGATGCCTCTTCAGTTTTCACCCGTGTCCCTATTGCAACACCTGGAGAGAATGACTAGGAACACTCATGAGTGGAGAGCAGCTTTGCCCTGCCAGGTGTCTGCCCAGAGCTTGCTGGTAAGCACGGAAGTGAGGAGAAGGCCTGAGACCTGGGAACTACTTTGAACAGGTGATGGGCGTGCATTATTTAGTTGGTATGCCTTGCTGCTACGTGAGGATGAAGTTCCTTGAAGTGGTAAGATACTGAAGTTTCATGGGAAATGGGATCTGAAAGTCATTTGAAGCTTAGGATCTGGAGCAGCGTTCTACTTTTTTTTTTCTTCCTTAATCCATCTTTAATCTCCTTCCTCAAAGTTTTTGTTCTTTGGCCTTTGGTGAATGCACACTAATTGCTGCTGCCAGTCCCAAGGCCTTGGGGGAAACGTTGGGAATCCTGAAGAGAAGCAACCTGTAGAAACCCATATGAGACCTTCAGCTCTGTGACTCAGGAAAATGAAGGCATTTTGGCTGAGCTCAGGATGAATGTGGCCGTGCATCATGTGCAGCATGTAAGAGAGACACCTTGTCTGAGAAAGTGACAACAGTGGCTTTATTACTGAAGAACAGAGTCTTTCTGACTCTGGGTGGTTCAGAGAAGTAGGAGATTGCAGAAGGCAGGATGGAAATTTTGAGGTATGGCAGCTGTGTGTTAGATGAACGCTTTCATCAAGGTCTTGTATGTTTTTCCTCTCACCTTAAAAGTAAGAAAAACAAACTTCTGCCTTTCACATACATACTTGAGCATGTTTTTGTCTCGCCTAAGAGTGGGCTACACCATAGTAGCTTTGTATCAAATTCAATGATGGGGGAAAAACATTTTCAAAGCTGCTTCACAGTCACTCTCCCACCTGCCTCCTCTGCCCTAAAACCCACAACTCTCCACTGAAGGCTTGTGGCATCAATGCCAGAGGCTTCATCTTTATTCCCTTTGGAGAGGAGCTGAAGGTCAAAGGCAGGTCTAGGTCTGCCAACCCAGCAGGGAAAGCGAAAGGCTGTAGTACAGTCATTACAGCATAAGTGATGCCGTGGAATAGAGAGATCAGTGATATACGCTCTTGGGTGGTTTGGCTTTTCATTTCTTTGCTTGGTTGTCTAGATGGGTTATAAAACCAGAATATAAATCAATTTCTAATTTTCAGGTATTATGACAAAACTTGTAGGTGTAAAACTCAGTTTTGCACGTTGCTATGAAAGCAGAAATTACTTGGTGGTGTGATAGGGCTGGTTGGACCTGTGATCCGAATCAAATATGGTGTGTTCGTGGTCCTCATTAAAGTGTTAATTTCTCTATTTCTAGATAAGCAGGCTTTCAGATACAGTACCATGTGTGAAAAATATTTAATTTCCACTTATTGATGAAAAAAAAATAATCTTCATTTGAATGAGAGAAACAGACCAAGTCCCCTAATTAAAACTGGAGTAGTTCTTGACCTTAACAATGGTTCTTTAAAATCATGCATTTCTAAAACCACCAGCGGTGCCTGAACTAGCACATTATTTATAGTTGTTGTTCAGCTGATGTGTATCTCAGTATGTCTTTCCATAGATTAAAAAACACGCAAGATGCTTGTTAGAATAGCAGCGTAGTTTTATACATAAAACTTCAAACCTTTTACAAATAAAATGACCATAGTATCCCCTGAGATACAAAGTGCGATTTTTGGAAGTAACGCTTGGAACATTTGCTTTTGTAGTTTTAAAGCACCAAAACCAGAAGTTTGCCTTGCAAATGCCAGCAGATGCAACACCCAAACTCCAAGAGAAGCTCAGGAAGAGCTGTTAACAGCTGCACTGGGAAATTACCTTCATATTTAAATATGAACACTTCTAAAAATAACATCAATGAGAAATGAAAACTCTATTTGTTGTTAGCTTGCCTAGCGTTTGTCTTTATTTCTAGTTTATGCTGTTTTACGTTATTGTTCGTGGATATAACAAAGCCTATTTCATTTCTTCTTGATCATTTTTCCCAGGGGATGTAGAGAGGCTCTGATTGCAATTGTAAATTCTTTTGCGAACAAGTCATGATTGCTATGGATTGTTCAACCACAATCATTTTGGGCCTGTGCCGGGTCAGCACTGTACTCTGTGCACACAGTGGCGCCTAAAAGCGTATAACAGAAGGGATTCAGGTTATTGAGTTCAGTTCGCTGATACTCCAGGCAAGAGCATCTAAAAATGGGTTTTAACAATACAGCTGGGCTGTTACCATGGCTGGCTGCTACCACAGAGGGCAGCCCCATCTCTGCTTTTGCATCAGCGCTTGCGTTTGGCCAACCCTTTAGTTAGCTCAGCTGCCAGAAAATCACACTTCCCCCCAAAATAAAATATGTTCCGCCGGTGCTGCTTTTCCGTCCAGCTCATGATGGAGCCAGACAAGTGCTGGTGCCTGTGCCACTGCAAAAAGGGAGCGGGACCATCCTCTTCCGCTTCAGCTTGCTGGTTAGGTCAGGCGTGCTGCACTGTGGAGCTGAAGTTGGCTTTTGTGGTGGGCTTTTACAGTACTGCATGCAGGTTTGCTTCTCAGAAAGACGAAAAGTCGGGTTTCAAGCCTCAATGGGGGCTCAGCTTAATATCCACGGGTTTAGTGGAAAATCTCTGTATGTGTGTGCATGGAACGGTTTCAAGTAGAATACATCAGCTGGAAGAGCAGATGATCCAGCTCTGAATGACAGCCAGTGACAGTGCACGTCACAAATTGCTGCTGGCTCCGTTTCACTTATTTGTTTATTTACTTCACCATCCTGTGCTGCCTGCAAAACAACTGCAAAGCCCTGCTGCCTGCTAGTTAGCTGTGGTCTTCCACCCACCATCACCATTCAAAACTGACTTCAACGCTGCATCTGTGAACTTCTGCCTTAGAGCTCTTGTATAAACTTGTTCGTAGTAAACGTGCGAGTTTGGCATATGCAGCTATCAACTTTCTTATGGTTTATGTCGCCTGTCATATTACTGCAAAAACAGTTTTCTTCTTTGCTTTTTAATTTCTGAAACTAAAAAATACTCAGTTCTTTCTGTAACCTGTAATGCCATGTCTACTATATTTTTTAAAATGAAGCATACCGTAACATGCTGGAGCTGTCACTGTGGAATTACTTTGCTGTTTTCCTTATGGTCTTAAGGATTTTAATATGTTGGCAAAATGCCTCATCGAAGGGCTTGTGGTATTGGCATGGAAACTGGCACTTTCGTCAAATTGTGTGGCAGCTGTTCGTTTTGTCATGACTAGCAACCCTTTGCTCTCTTGCAATGTGGTGCTTCCGTTACTTAAGACTTCGAGTGGAAACAAACAGTCTTTTGACACTATTGATGGAACGTGCTGCGTTTATTCTGGTGGTCACCTGAGCAGTGGGGTTGCTGCTTGGTAGCTACCAAGGACAGTACAGTTCATCAGTTCATTAGTCCTGTGCAGCCAACTATGAAATCCAGCCACCTTCTCATCCAGGGGTGTTTTGGGTTCTTTTCCCTCTCAGAGACGAAGAGAAGTCATTAACATTGACCATCAGTTGCTTTTGGAGCGACATGACTGTAACCAGTGTAAACCCGGGAACGCTATGGAGAAACACAGGGAACTGGCCGTTTGTCCTTTGCTGTGAGATCCCACTCTGTAGAGGACTGTGTACCAGAGAAGCATATCATATATGCTGGGCCAGAGAGCCAGGAGGATACGGGATGGTTTTGCATTCTCGTTTCAGCTAGCAAATATGTTGCTGTGTTGTGTTTGCAGCAAAAAGCAGAGGTAGATGAGAACGAAGGCAGCCAAACCGTAAGTCGTTTACAAGAATAATGATGAGGCATCGCTGTAACAGGCACTGACCTGTTGCTGGCCCGAGAAGGATTGCGCCTTTCCTCTTTGAAGCTATACGAGTTTAATAGTTTTTACCTGAAAACTTTCTAATTCTGTTGGATATCCTTATAATACTGTGGATAGATTTACATATATTTTCTTTATTTCATCTCATGGCAGGAATATATTGCCTGGATTAAATGCATCTTTTTGAAATTGCAAATTAAGGTTCCTTTAAAGTTTTTGGGTTTGCAGACTGAGCTAAGCCTTTTCGAGATTGTTTCAAAAGTGGGTGTTGTAAATGCAGGCATCAGTGTGGTGTTTAGAAAACAGACGTTAGTTGGTATCTTCAAATCATCTGACTTTTTCTGGGTTGAGAGGGAGAACACTGCAGACAAAGAGGGCTTTTGAAACCTGTGCTGTCAATTTGTGTGTCCTGTTGCCTGCCAGCTCCTTTACCTCTTTCTGCATGGCTTAGTCATCCTTGTAGTTAGTGGTGTGTCTCCTTTAATGTAGGTACTTGAGGCCTGTGTTTTGGGTCTGTTATTTCAAATGGAGTTAATAGAATATGCCTTTTGAAATTTTAAAACAATTACTTTATAGTAGTATATTGCAGTGATCTGCAGCACAGAAAACAAATTGGTTAGGAGTACAGGAGTAAATAATCTGCTGGAATAAGGCACCCCCCCCCCCCTCCCTTTTAGGAGAATAAAGGAAATATTTTATGGCTTCTAGAACTTTTTTTATAATCGAGTGTGACTGCTTTCCTCCGTGTCTTTGCTCTGCACAGATGTGCACATACATATTTTCCTTACATTCCAAATGTTTCTGATCAGAGCTGCTAGTTTTAGGCAAGAATGTTGTTAGGAAAATACCAATCCTGGAAATGGCAGCTATTGAAAGATTAGAAGTGACTGAAAACAAAATCTTGTAAAAGAATTTCTAATGTAATTGTAACATAATTTGCTGCTGCTCTTGCTCTGCTATGGCATGATTAAGTACTGAATTTGAATCAGCTTTTAAAAGAAAATGCTTAGTTTCATTCCACAGCACAATTGGCAACTAAATAAAAGTTCAGACTGGATTTTTTTTTTCTTTCCAGCCTCTTTTCACAGAGAAAGAAAAATGTACATAGAGTCTTTTGTGTTTTGCAGAGAGGAAGTGTAGCACAATAGACCGTTGGAGGAAAGCAATTCCGATAATCAGTTTTCTGTACTACTTAATACAGCTGGTCAGGACTGGGTTTTAATTAAATTTTAGGGATAAAGGACAATAGTATGTGCTAAGGATGGCGAGTCAGCTTAAACTTAGAATTTCCTGGCTTTTATCCATTTCTGTGCCAACTCAGTAGTACTTAAATGTATGGCTTCAGATGGGATTCACTTCTATAGAAAGTAATAACTGTTGAGGGTTTAGGAGTGTTTCAAAGAATCTCTTTTGACTTCCAGAGTCGGTGTTTGTTCATGGGTGGGCAATAGGAGTGTGGCACCTGGTAATGCCCCCTTCAGTGCCAAGCTTCAGCACTGTGTGGTTGTACAGTAAGTTGGCAAGCTTGTTAGTTTGTTGTTATTTTTTAAGTAAACTTAACATTTCAAAAGGATAGTTTATTAAGAGCCAATGCGTTTTGACTCTTAAATGTTTTGTGTCAGGTTCACAGAGGATGAAAGTAACCTGGTGTGCCATTATGACATTTAGCGTGACCTTTTGTATAATGGAGCCCAAATAACCTCTCAACGTCATTTTTTAGTATCAGAGCTGTCACAGGCACAACTTCAAAAAGCATCTGAACTTCCAAGGTGAAATGAAGAATCTACTGCATGTCTTAAATATTAACTGTTGCGTGATTGCCCTCCAAGCTGCCCTCTCTATTAAAATCTGTTCTCTCTAGTTTGTGATTTGTCTGGCTTCAGTGGCTTTGGACATTCTCTGCAAGATGAGTGATCTACTTGATAAGAGTTCTCATACATTCTGGGTTTTAACGGCTGCAGGTAAATCACTCTTACCTTGCTGCTGGGTATGTGTATTGATTACATTCCTCTGCTTGCCCCCATTGAAGCAAATTTTCTAGGTTTGTAATTCCTTCTTGTAGAGCTTTTCTAGTGCTTTTCTAGAGCCATTAACATTTTTTTTCCCCCGGGGTGGCCACAGCTGCAGCAGTGAGAGCTTCAGATAGCGCTCTACCAACAGACCTTTTGAATTCTTTACTGATAGCATCCCCACTTTTGCATAATTTTGGCCATACTTTCTTGTCAGGCTGGCAGTCTACAGACCTTTTTAAACCAATTTTGTAGAATTCTCTTTCTCAGACACAGCTAGAGTATTAAAAAATGAAAAGCAAAACGGGCTGTCTTACAGGCAGCGTGGGATTTAGCTTTTGTATTCTCTAATAATCGCAAGAATATCTTAGTACTGAACTGGTACTCCTGCATGTTTATTAATGAACGAGCACCAGTGTTCCAGCATCTACTTCACAGGGCTTGACATTTACTAGATAATTGAATAAAATATACTAATTTTTGAGAACCCCATAACACTATGTTGATATATATTTAATTTACCCACTGTGAAAGAGGAGACTGCTTCACAAACTTTCCCTTTATACTTTTGTGGGTAATATGTTTAGCTAAACTGGCATGTTATGTACATGCTGTGCTGTATGTATGCATTAGAGTAGTTTTTCAGCAATGATGTGAAAATTTAAAAAAAAGCCAAACAACAGAACAAATCAATACACAAATTAGATCTTTTGTATCTATCTGTTTTTTAACTGGTATTATAGGTTACGTTTATGGTCCTACACGGAACAAGTTGGAATACCTAAAATTTGAAAAGCTTTTAGGCTTAAAAAAACACGATCGTAAATTAGCTAATTTTAATCTAGAATTAATTTCCATGACTAAACTGTAAACCACTTGAAAATGGAGGCGCCTCTGAATTTTGCTGACACATCCTTAAAGTGAACATTGCTAGCTTCGCAGTACACAATTGTATAAGCAATGTTAATAAGCCTAATTATTAAGGCTGTAAATATTTGGATTGGTATTTGTCATGGTATTTTGTTAGGGCAAGTTCCTATACTGTATTTATTTTAAGTCTAAGGCATATGCTGCTTTTACACAGATGTTAAAAATCAGTATATTCAGACTGCTTATTCCCACTCACTTTCATGAATCATTTGAAAAGGGAGGATGGAAAACACTGACAATTTTATCAAATGCAGTTGCAGAAACACATTAATAAATACTTTCTGCATGCCCCCAAAAGCTTGAATTAACAATAAACCCGACGTGAGAATACGAAATTGATACCTGCTACCCATTTTTCCTGTGTTTGTGCTGTAAATGGTACAGGGAAGGCTATTGAGTAATTTTGCTCAATGATGGGTTATATGTTGCTTTTACGGGAACCAATTTTCTACTTTAGGCAACAAAAGCTCTAGTATTTTTTTAAAATTCTAATAGCAGCAAAATTATTTCAGCTAGCCTTGCTTATCATATAACAATAAAGCTTTAGGGCAATTGACCTGCTGACCTTAATTCCCAGGAAACTGTCACATTTCTTCTTTATTCTTTTGTTCAGCCTAACAATGTGACCCAAAATACTACCGAGCTTGAAAGTTTCTCAGCGTTGTAAGGTCAAGCTTTGGTCGCCATAGTTACAGTTCAGCTCTGCAGGTCAGAGGGCAAATAGATTAATGATGTCAGACACATCTTTAAATGGTTCTTACACCGCTTCGCCATGCGGTAAGCAGCTGAGCATATTTGATATGACAAAGGCCTTCTTAAGTCTTGCTAATAGGAGGATCTTTGGAGACATCTGATGGAAAGGTCCTTTCCGCTGCGCGCCGGCGTTCAATATCGAGCGGCGGTGGGCATCGGCGGCGGGCTGTTTCGGTTCACGCTGTCGGAAGAATATTGCAAAGAGTGGATAAATAGCCTCTGCTCCCCTGCGCCTTTCTTTCTGGGCATCCAATTCCTTTGTCCAGGATTCAGTCCAGTGGTTAAAAGCCCCAGAGAGGATGTAAAATAGGAAGCTGGAAGAATATATTAGCATTCTTGATGAAAGACGCGCTCTCCTTCGCAGCGGTGAGGTGACGCGCACGCCAAGAATAATGTGGTTTGTGTGCCTGCTTTCTGTTATTTGTTAATAAAAGCCCTTCTTCATACATGTAATAGTCGCACATATATTAAAAACATATCTAGGTTCTTCCTCTAGATAATGAGACTTTTTAAATTAAAAAAGGAAATGTGGCTCGCTTGATGAATTATATGGGTTCCTTGTGGAATAGGCCTTGGTGGTTTGGTGTAACGTAGCGCATTTGTATCAGAAATCAACAAGACTAAGCAGCTATAAGATCGTTTTAATTTACAAGCAAGAAGCTTTTTCCTGTATAAGATCTTATTAATCGCACACCTGCACGATTGGGATTTTTTCAAGGCATGATGCATATTGCACAAAAATGAGGAGCTGTGGCTGACCTTACGTCATCGCTATGTTGATTTAAAAAAAAAAACCCACAAATCAACACCACCACCCCTCCAAAGCCAAGCAAAGTGCTTCCATGTGCTCCATATCTGAGTATCTTCAGCAAACCCCTGATTTTGAAACACCGTCTGTGTGAACCATGAATTTATTCTTGAAATGGAAATCCAACTGATGGCATGCGTAAGTCACCAATGAATGAAAGGAATAAAAAAAGGCTATCGTGAAGTATGTAAGCAAAATCAATGTTTTTCATTACATGTATATACTACCCTTCATCAAAATGCATTATCAATTCATCATCGGGATAGTTGACAGCAGGAAAGTAGGAACCGTTGATATAAAACTATTTTAGTTGCAGAGTGGGGTGAGAGCCTCTCCTTAACTGAGTATGCTGATGCTGGTGGATGGAAGAGCAGTGTCGGTCCTGGGAGGACCTGGTTTACCTGGGGCTGTTTCACGGCCTTTTCTTGTGATTGGCAGAACCCTGTAGTATTTCCTTTTCAACCCACTGGAATTAACTGTAGCCAAAGAATTTGGAAATCTGATGACCAGCAAAATAAATGCTGGTCTGTTAGGGCTTATTCTATTGTGCCATATTAGGAGAATAACAAACAAATATTTATGCTTTTTAAAATAAGAGTCATTAATATGTTACTTCTGCCTCTGAAAGGTGAGTTGTTATCTTTTTGGGTAGTTTTCCTAAACCTTTTTTATCTTAATATTTGGTTCTATTTAACAGGTTCTGTGCTTTAAATCTGAAGTTTCATGAGTGCAAAGTTGTCTTTATTCTAATACTAATGAAGAATAGACTGCTCTAATCAGGTTTAAATATTCTTTTGTTGTTGCTGTTAGGGGGAAGAAAGGGATCCTTATTTTCTGGTATTACTTTTCCAGCCCTGTAGGGTATATTACAGCCTCTTTCTTTATAGCTCTCATTGACTTGGCCCAGTGCAAAGTTTCCTTTTCTTCCACAGAACACTAATGTAGTACTTGAGAGGGAAGTGCTGTCCCCCAATTCTTGTGTTCGCAGTGCCCTTCTAGGATGTATATTGATAGGACAAGGGGGAATGGCTTTAAACTGGAAGATGGTAGGTTTGGATTAAACATTAGGAAGAAATTTTTACTTTGAGGGTTGTAAGGCACTGGAACAGGTTGCCCAGAGAGGTTGTTGAGGCCCCATCCCTGGAAGTGTTCAAGGCCAGGCTGGACGTGGCCTTGGGCAACCTGGTCTAGTGGGAAGTGTCCCTGCCTATGGCAGGGGGGTTGGAACTCGATGATCTTCAGGGTCCTTTCCAACCTAAACCATTCTATGATTCTATGATTCTGTATCTGGATGTACTAAATACTGTGACTTAGCCCATGGCATGCAACCAAAGTGGGAGACGATATCTAAATGCAGGAGACTCGTGGCAGCGCCGCTAACATAGAAAAACAATTTGTGTTGACAGAGCACTATGTACTAAATGAGTGAGGCACTGCTGGTCCTTGTACTAGTGCCATCCTGGGACAGGGAGAATCGTTTTCAATGTTGACCTCTTAATGCAAAGGTATTCTCATGCAATCATGCAAGACGGAGAAAAAGCAGCTGCAGCAAACTCTTCCACTTGTTTCCCTGCAGCTCTGTGCACCTTTCAATGCTTTATCGATGGAACAGCTCGACTAAGGTATTTCTTAATGCGGCAGGGACTGAGCTCATGTCACTTGTGTCCTCTGGGAGTTGGCAGATACCGTCGCTGGAGTTTGATTTGGCTGTGGTCATTTGATGATCAGTAATGACACTATTCTTTATGGTCTTTATTTTGAATCAATTTTCTGTGATTGACAGAATCGCATAATTAAGAAAGAAAAAACCCGCAACCCTAAACTTTAAACACTAGCCGGCTACTGTAATGTGCTTGTGACGTGGGAAAATGTAAGCATTGCATCCTTTTGTATATGGATTGATTTAGACATTGAAAATGTAACCTAAGATCCCTTGAGTTCTAGAGCCTTACTGTATGTGCTTCACTAGATAACCTATTAGTATCATTAGGAACTATGTCTAAAGTTGTATTATTATTTCATAACACTGGAGAAGAAAAAGGTAAGACTTAGTTTCCATATCCCAGTGATGAAGTGTATTAAAGGGGTTTGCATCTCCTTAATTGATGAAGAGTGGTTCTGCGCTGGAGGCACACTACTGGGATATAATAAAAGAATAGTAAACCTGATAAATACTATAACAAGAAAAAATGTATTAGGGATCTCTGGCTACAAATTTGTGTGACATATCCTTCCAAGATAACCACTACAATCAAGGAAATTTGCTAACTTAATAGTGATTTTGCTTGCTAGATTTTGTGTGTTTTGACATATGTTATAGCCACATGTTCTGATGGATACTTTTTTTTTGGTCTTCATCGAACACCCGTATACCTTCACTGGCTTGAAAATCATCCCTTGAAATGACTGACAGTAGAGTGTGCTTTCCCTTATCAGCTCTCCCCTGCTTTGAACAAAATCATGGTCCTTTCTTTGGCACCTACTTTTATGATAGCTCCACAAAGCCCCTGTTTTGCTCATGTTGTCTAACGTTGCCCCATCAGTAGCACCTATGGCTGAGCTTTCATTCCCAGTGGAACTCAAGGCACTGTTACTGGCCCATGTCTTCCCTATCTGAAAATAATCCTTCTTCCTTATGGTCTCTAGGACAGCCTGTACTAGTCACTTCAAAGGTCTGGTTTCTTTCAGGGAAATGGATGATAGGGATGGAAATTTCCACAATCCTTTCCTGATGTTAATAGAGGAGCTCTGATTTATGTGAGATATAATTCTTCTAGTTTTAAGTTTTACAGTTAGTGAAGTTGCTTGTGTCCATGGTATTATTAGATTAGGTATCCATTTTCTTAATAAAAAACTTGGATAAGAGGAGGCTCAACACGAAGATTCAGAAAGGGAACTGTTAAAAAAATACTGAATATTGTAATTATTTTTTCAAGATACTTGGTTTTATGCTGATCTTACTGTACAAAATGGAATTGCTCAAGCACAACTTCCAGTGAATTTAAGTCTACTTCTGAAGAACAATTTTAATGTGTTGTAATTAACTAACTTCTGATATCTCCGTGTTATCAAGTACTGTGATTTTTTTTTTTCCACAGTGAAGCCAATTATCCCTGCCACTGCTGTCCTCATCACTGCATAAAAATAAACCCGTTGAACTAAAGTTTTCATGATTTGTGTGTCTCAAAATGTATTTGGGAAGCTCGAAATGAAGACTTTACTTTTCAATTTGAAGCACACAAAAGTAGATTTTTCACAATGATTTCCTAAAAAATGAAGCTTGTGCCAGTGCACATGAGGTGTGGGTACATGGACAGTCATGTACAGCGACTTTTAAGCTCTTTACCAATTTAAGATGAATGCGGATGAAGCGATGGGGCAAAACTTGTAGTATTCAAGTATACTGACATGCTGCTTTTTTAATATGAAGTTTAAAAAATCCTTTGAGTGTCATGTCTGATCTGATTGTCTGCTGTTATAAATGGTGTCTGGCAGAGTGGATGTAATTTGTGTACAAAAATGAAACGAGCGCTTAAGGGTAGAAAGTACTGCAGCTTTTTAAATATAAACACAAGCATAATGCAGGCTGCTTGGTGAGGCCTCTCTTTTTTTCTATATTAAATCTCATCAATTACTCTGCACCACTCCTTAGGTAATGTTTCATTTTAATTCCATTCATAGCTAACATCTATATTTTTCTAAAGCATCTGAAATTTCTTTTTGGTCAAGAACTCTTTTGAAGTGCCCAGGACTACTACTTCCAGCTGCAGAAATGGTTTTGCACTGTAATTATGATCCCGTTTCTCAAAGGTATATGAGGGGAGAAACAAAAGGGGGCTTCCCCTAATCCTGCTTACATCCAAGAACGGCAAAACCAAATCAGAGACTATAAAAAATGTCCTAACAGATTTAGAGAAAGTCAGGAATTGGCAAGGAGTTGCAGTAGGTACTTTTCTTTGCAGATGTTTAAAGCGGAGACTAAAGTGTGACGTACCTAGTATTAAAAAAATAATATTTAAAAAGTTGATTTAGAAGCAGAGTAAGAAAGAGGGAGGCATTTTTCCCTTGATAGAACGGGAGATGGGGTAATCATCTTAGAGGAGGCTTGAAAATCAAAATGCATAAACAAAGTTCAATTTAGTTGTACATGTGTATCCTTTCAGCTGGTAGACCAAATTATTCTGATTGTTCCTCATCAGATTTTAGTCCTTCTGTTTCGTGCTGTTTATATTAACTTCCATTAACCTACATGTTTTGAGTGAAAGTTTAAAATGGGCTATGAAAATTGCTTTCATCACTTCTCAATTTTAAAATAAGCATCAACACTGGATTACTCTGTTCCTATAATAGATTAGTTTTAATCCACAATAACGTAACCCAGAATGACTGCATGCTTTTAAATGGAAGTTTAAAAGTTTAATTTTTTGTTTTGGTCAGTGATTTTAATAGATTTGCCGCACACGTAAGACAGAGTTGTGTTTATTGAATGCTAGAAATTAGATATTTAGGAGGTTTTGCTTTTGCAGTTGAGATATCTTGTTTCACTTTAATGTAATGCGCTTACAATAGTAAATCTATAAATTGAATAGCCTGAACTTGCTGTTTCTATGTACAGGTTAGCTTTGAGTTTGAGTACCTTTTCCGTTCTTTTAAAAGCATCAGTGATGAATATAGTCTAAGGTTCTGGGAGTATATATATGCATATATCTTAAGCATTGTTGTTCGCTGAATAATTCATGTGAAAGCTGCTCATAAAGCTTGGCTAGTAATGTACCTTTGAAAGGTATTGCCATCAATATCTGACATGACTTTGATTTCCACTAATGATATGTAACCAGGAAGACTGCTTAATCTGTCACTGTGTATAAATCACTGTATTTGGGTGGTCAAGGAGACCACTGTATTTGGTAGTTTGGGAATGTAAATCCCTAATCCATCACTGGTAAACTGGATTTCTAAGCACTGCTTTATATGTTCTGTTGTAGATCTTTGTTTATAACATATTTGATGGGATTGGAGCTAGTAAGAGGTGAAACTGAGCAGAAAAGCATTTATTTAATGCTAAAATCCCAGCACGTAATGCTCATTTGAATAAGGAGAACTAAAATGTAGAGCAACAAAAGGTGAATAAACTATAAATGAGCAATGAACTACTAACCAGCTGTTACATTCCATTTTAGAAGCAAAACAAATTAATGCAAAGGAAAAAACCCAAGGAGAGCAGAAAGGGATTTTTGAAGCAAAACACAAATAAACAAGTAGCGCCAAGAATGAAGCGGGAGGCCAGCGCTCAGTCGTGATCGCAGGCAAGGATGCAGTCGTTAATTGTTTCGTAACGCTTTGCCCTTACGCAGCATGCGGGCACGCACAGACACAGGGTGCGCCTACGTGGTATATTTCATCCTCGTTTCCCAGCTGAAGAAGCAGAGATGCTTTACCCAGTGCTACAGAAAGGCTCGGTGTGGAGCTGAGATTAGAATTTAATCAGTTTTCAGTGAGAAGGAAGCATAGGCAATTAGGAAGTGCTGAAGAGCCTGTGGATGCACCTATAGAAGGCTTTGCTGGGTGGAAAGATTATTCTGTGTAGTAAGTGGCATATTTGGGTGGCAAAATATCACCAACTTTGTAGGGAATTAGTTCACCATTTCATGCAATTTTGGCAGTTATCTTCACAACTACGTTGTAGGCCACTTCTGTTGGGAATGAAGGGGATTAGGATTTCAGTGAAGAAAATAGCCTTGATGGTTTTTATCTCGAAAAAACTGTCTTTCGTTTCCAACTAAATATAAAAGCTTTTGGGAAGGAAAAGCTGAGAAGCTAGAGGATAATGGAGCTGTGAGCAGTAAGTGGGATGAGCTTGAAATAATTAAGCATTGCTGGGAAAAAAAAAAACATTACAAAAGTTTTGCACAAAGAACATAGGATGGTCTCAATGAATCTAAGCCTTTTGTATGTGTCACACGAAATGAGCATCCTGAAAAGTAAATTACTGTTAAGTGCTGTTTGACACTCTCCAATGAAAATGGTTAAAGAATCACGAGCAGACTAGTCCAAAACAATGTGGTCAGTCAATGAATCAATTGGTCATTTGCATTTTACGGAGATTATCAGTATACATGGCGTTTCATTGCATCAGGCTGGAACGATGGGTGATAAGTAAACTTGGTTACTTTGAAGATAATACTTAGTTTGAAGAGTTCAAAAAAAAGCCAATGTATACAAAGAAGTTAAGGAAAGAATAAGGAAATTATTTTACTTTGTGGAAAGTGTTTTGTGCATCTGGTGGGGGGAAGTGCCCAGTAAATAAAAAAACAGGGCAGCGAGTGGTTATGGTGAAAAGGGACTTAGGTAGGAAATAGTAAAAACCATGGGAGTAACTTTACAACGTGGTTCTTCTATGAAGAATTAAAAGTTGGTGTTTTTTCCCCTAGTAGCAAATAAAAGTCAGATGCTATCATACAAACCTAGCAGCCGCTTGCCGTGCCGAGATGGGCTACTGAAGTGCACACCGGGGTTGGCCTCCCTAGCCAGGCAAAACCTCTGTGGCATCCTATCTCTCAGACTCGAAACACTGTGAAATTCAACCGTAGCCCCAAGATGTGCTGTACCATCCTGTCTCTTCCCCCATCTCTCCGCAGAGGAAGATGGTCTGAAAGTGCTATATGAATGGAAAACCGCTAACTGAAGCCCTCTTGGAAAAGGAGCTTCAGCTCTTGACTCTTTACGTCAAGTTGCAAACTGAAGTTGTTGTGTCAAGAACGAAAAGTAAGCTAAGAGGAATTTTTCTTTAAAAGTGAGAGGGTGAAGGACGTTAGACACGGGTAAAGAACAAGTATTGAACAGAACTTAAAAGGCAAAACAACAATGCAGTATCTTAATTGGATCCTATAAAAGCATTTGCTTCAGTATGGTAGTTACCCTTTTATCGTTGTTTTGCAGTTTCTAAGGCATTATAGAGAAATAATTTAATTTCTATGTTTACTTTGAAATGAACTAATGCATAATGCTAGGTTTTCTGTTTTATGACTTGCGTTATTGCCTCACTGTATTAAATTCCTCTCTAAGTTCTTTAACCAGCGCAGATCTGTTGATAATTGAAATCTAAAAATCAGCTCTCTATATAAAGAAAAGGAAAGATATTTTTTTCCCCTATGCTGAAGTAAATATTGATTAAATCGATCGCATGGCAATAGAAAAACTAAAGTGAAAAAATGTTTCTGATTTTTAGATTCTCTTCTTTTGGTGCGTAAGGATATTTAGCAGCGTGCAGGAGTGGAGATCATGAGGCTGTGCACGTGGAAGCAAAACCTGAACAGGAGTTACGCGGTTCTCACACCTCTCTGACTTGAAGTGAAATTATTCACATATCCCAAAGAACCAAAAATTAATAGGCCGAATTTCCTTGGTTTTAATAAGAGAGCTGTTTTTTTCAAGTGACTAATCTGTGCGCATCTCCTATTACAGTCTTAATAAAGTCAATACTGCTTTGAAGAAGCTTTTAAAAATGGAATAATTTCCCCCCCCTCTCTTCTAAAGCTGTGTTGGGAGGGGCTTTCTGTGAGGTCCTTGAAGCCCTGCTAGGCTTGGTTGACCCCAGTCTTCCTGCCCTGGGCAGAGCAGAGCTCGTGCACTGCTCCCCTTTCCAGCTTTACCTTTGTAATTGTAATGTGAACTTGTAACAGAGCTAAGAATGCAATTTTACACAGATACTTGGCTGACTTTTTCCCCCCATTTGAACAGAAACAAATATTCCTTCTGATTTTGGTGACAAGATGCTGCGCGTGTCATTGAAGTAGTAGTTCACAACAGTAATTGCTACTGTGTGACAGTTAGTGAAACGAAACCATGATTTGCCTGGGTTTTGTGGATTTTCAAATTATACTGGATCACCAGTCGCTGCTGATTTTTGCTTTGCAGCACAGAATTTTAAGAAGAAAAAGTGCAAAGATGGAGTTTCTGTAGCAGTGAGATCCGAGCTGCATTAGGGCATGTTCGAGGAAGGCTGATGAAGTCTTCGGGAGGAGCTTATTTCTGCCCATGATGAGCTGCTTAGTTGATTGAGTAGGTGACTCAGTTCTTGACAGCTGTCAATCTTGATGGTTGTTCTGAACCTCTGTTTTGCCTCAGTGATCTTCATCTCTGATTTTTCTTTTCAATTTTTTTTTTCTTTGTCTCTTGTGCTCATTCGAATTCTGGGCTCCGTATTGCCTCTTCCTTTTGAGTGGCAAACCTTGCATCGCTTTCCTGGAGTCCTCTCCATGTGCAAAGATATAAGTAGGCTGCTGTTTTTTAATTCTCGTTTTTTAAAAAAAAAAACAAAACAAAAAACACAGAATCTGCAGGAAAGAGGTTATATTTTAAAATCTGAAAAGGCGGTTTAAAGATGAATAATGACGTTTCCTTTGTCCAGAATGGCTAATATAAGGTATATATATATATATATATAAAAGATACCTCAGCTGGGAAATGGCTGGCTGAAAATCAAGATGAAATTGTCAGAATGAATATGTAGGTATCTGTCCAAGCGATTTTTTAAACACACTTTGACCATTACATAAACTGAATTTCACTGATTGTTTTTCTAGGCAAAAAAAAACCAGGAGAGGAATGCCTTTGAACCTGCTCTGCAGCTTGTAAATAAAGTATTGCTTTTGGTGTATCCAGTTGTGAATTATGAATAGGAGTGCCTAAAAAGTGAAAAGCTACAATATTTTCCACGCTATAGACTGAAATTAGAGATACTTAATACGTTATTTTTTTTAGAATGACTCTCAAGGTACTCTAGTAGATTAATCTTGCCATTTTTTTAAAGAACTTAAATCATGTACATCATGCCATTTATTGAACTGTCACGTGCATTGTTTGTATAGCTAACACTACTTAAATATGAAATAAATTTAAAAAAAAGTAATAAATTTGGTCCAGCACTAGGACACTGAAGCCAGGAGGCATCAAGTCCCTCCCCAGCTGTGCTGTAATTTTGTGACCTATTGCGTGCAGTCTGGTAACGTTTATTTCCCTGGCTCAGGAACATGCGGGTAGGTAAGGAATTTACGTACCTAGCTGAGAAATTTTATTAAATGAGTAGCATGCTAGTTAATAATGTTTGGAGGTTTTTTTAATACTTTGCTCACTGTCCTGCATGAAATTTGAATGTTATCAAGAGGGCAACTGGGCCGTCACCTTTTAGTTAATGCCTTAAAGTCTGTCCATTTTATTTGTAATAATTTAAAGAGAAAACACTGCCCTTTCTATTGCTGCACGCAACAGATCAGGCAAAGCATAGTTGCCCTACCTTTAATTTTGAAGTTCAGCATAATTTTCAGTATCTCTGAAATACCCGACCTGCTTCCGTTTTATAGAACATGAAATTATCAGCCGCACAAAACACCCTGTATTTGCTCAAAACTTGAGCGTGCAATTTTAAAATAATTTAAGTATTCTGTTGTAAGCGTGACAATACTTCAAAATGAATGGAGAACTCTTGTGCCTGTGGAATCTTTGAAATGGGAAGGGAGATTTTTCTCTCTCCTCCTGTTCTCAGGCTTATGCAGATTTGCAAATGTCTCGGATCTGGTACCGTGTGTTGCTAGGTGGCACAGATGATAAAAGATGAATTTTCAGTGTTCCTCTAAATGATTTTGTTTGTTGCTGATCTGTGTGTATCGGTGCCTTTTTTTTTTTTTGTCTTCTGGGGGTGGTGTGATGGTGGGGAGGAGGAGAGGTGCTAAATTCAGGTTTATAAAGCAAATAATAAAAGATGTTCACACCTTCAAAAATATAATCAAAATGGTAGTTTGGCCAAAAGTGTGGCAGTTTTGCACATTTTTCTAACATGTTTATTTGAGAGTAAAGTGAGTTTTTTTCTCTCTGAGTGTAAATTGTCAAAACCGGGATGACGTATTACTAAGATTGCTTTCCAGTATGTGCCTACAGATTATGGTTTTACAATACGTGATGCTGTTTCCTGAAGGACAGGCACAGAATACGTATGGTTGAAAGAGACTTCTGGAGCTTTCCAGTCCAACCCTGCCTTCAAAGCAGGTCCAGTTAGATCAGGTTGCTGAGGGCAGTGTCTGGCCCAGCTTCCCATGTCTCTAAGGATGGAGATCTTACAGCCTTTCTGGGCAACCTTTTCTGATACTTAACTGCCCAAATGATGAAAAGTTTTGCTTTCTATGTCACTGGAACGTCCAGTTAATGGAAATCTAAGGTGGCAGGTGCCAGGACGTCGTGCAGAGGGTGGATAAACGCGCACTAGGGTGTTTCTTACTGGTCTAGTCATATTCTGTGTGGTGTGTGAGTTTTCTTGTCAGAGCAATGAGGTAAATGGTTTGACATTCCATGTTCAGCATCTGCTCTTTTGGCTTCTTTGTAACGGGGAGAAGGTTGGTTGGACTCCAGCTAAGTTGACCAGAAACGTAACGGCCTTTTTATTCCTGAAGTCATGACCATCGGGACTCGGGAATCCTGCACCAGGTCCTTGACACATGCCTGCAAGAATTTGGAGTTTTGAGTGGTCCAAGTGATTTTTGCTGCCTGCGCTATCTATGACAGTCATCAGTTGTCAGATCAGATCACGTTCCTGCTGTAGATGCTACTTCTCCACGCTCTCATTATTTAAACCTAGATGATCTCTGTGTATGTGTTTATAGCAAGACCTTGTTTTTTTTTTCTAGCAATATGCACTGTGTGTTTTCATGAAACTCATTTCCACAGTTCCTAAATAGGTTGAGTTTGCTGTGAAGGATACGTCTAATCTCAAACTCATGCTTTTGGATGAAACATTTTAGTTCAAGGTAAGATCCATCTTACCTCCTCTTATATGTCTAACCTTTAAACACCTAAATGTCAGCAACACATCTCTCAGCTTTCTGTTACAATCAGTGGAGAGAAATAAATCACGGAGAGTGATTCAGCTTGATCAAATTAGGAATTGAAGATAAGTTAGAGTAATTGCTGTCTTAAGCCATTTATTCCTTTCCATTGTCTCTAGGAAACTTTGACAGTTAAATGTGAGCTAGTTACATTAACTCGTGGAAACCTTACCTTAGGTGACTGAAATCCCACCTTCCTGTTATTGTACTGCACTTCATATATTCTGCTTGCTTAATTATGGATGCTGCTTTTAGCAGACAGCAGTTCTGTCTGTTTAATGTCACAAATTCAGTGACAGATATGCTTTGCAAAGAGATTTTGGGGTGAGCGATGTGTTACGATTTAAATGATTGAATGTATTTTGATGTGACAGTTATGTTGTCTAACTAGAAATCAGTACTTTCTGAGTTCTGAGGAAGAATATTCTGAGGAAGGACAAATGATAGCGCTGCGTAAAGGAAGCTGACAGCCCGTGCACGGTGGTCTGAAATTTCCAGACACAAAGACTATGCAAATGTTGACGAGACATAAAAATAAGTACTTGTGAAACACTGTGCTTGGTCTGGAGAGTAATAAGATGGGTTTTAGCCAGGCTATTTCCACTTGAGGCTGGCACTCAATGTCTGGGAAGACACTAGATGACCTGAAAAGGGAAGATGTGGGGCTTTTTTGTTTGGTGGGTTTTGCTGCTTCTTTTTTTTAGGTGGCTAACCTTCTGAACTGCTGGCACTAGCTGTCAAAAAAACCCAACTTGTTTGAAACATGGAAACCAGCCAGTATTTTTGAGTTAGAAATAAAGGCAGAAATAAAACTTAATATAGAAGCCTGAATCTATTACAAGTTGGTTGGTTTATTTGTTGCGTTGTTTTGTTTTTTTTTCATAATATTGTCAACTTTATGCTCGGTGAAGAGGATTGATAGTGTGGAATCCATTTTGTCTAAGGAGGAAAAAAAATTAGATGACCAGTTGTTCCTCAGAGGTAGAAAGATGCACCCGACGCTGATAACTTATCAGACAAATCCCTGCAAACTCTGGACTCGAACTGAATACCTGTACTTTGAGATGGGGGTAAAGTTGTGGCAATACTCAACTGTTCAGGAGGAAAGACATTCTGACTTGTGGTTGGAATTTGATGTTTATTTTAGAGCTCTTCAAGAGCTCGATAGTATTTGGAAGATACTTCAATAGCAAGTAAGGCTGTCACATATACATGATAAAATGCATTTTATTATGTGCTTTTGCAATTCACCAAATGGATAACCCTATGTTAAGCGTAGAATTTATAGATAGAAAAGCGTTGCAAGAATATAGCTCAATATTCAGAAGTACACCATCTATAAGAGGCAATGAAAACATGTCTCGGTGCTCGGAATTGCATTCATTCATAGTTCATCACCAGCAATTGTGAAAGTAACTTTTCCTAAAATACTCTGAATTTTTTCCGTATTAGATATAAGGCCTCTTAAAGTTTTATGTTGCTTTCATTTTTTGGAGTTCTCCATTCTGTCTTCAATAACTCAAAAGGAGTAAGTTCTTTTTCTTTTCCTTGTGCTTGTTTTCTTTCACTGAGAAGGAAGTGTTGTGCTCGCAAAATGTTAACCTTTCCAACATCGCTGTGAGATATTCATGCATGAATCTTATCTCAGTCCATGGGGACGTTATCCCCCCGGAGCTACGGGAAGATGTAAGAACTTGGACTAAAGCTCTTGAGTCCCTTGTAAAGCTCGTGCTCGGGGAGGTAGATGATCCCGTTCTATGCAGTGGCAAGCTTTTTTGGGGTGAGTCAAGAAGAGGTGGTCGCATGAGAAGTGTTTTGACTAGAAACAACTCCAATCAAACAAGTCTCTAAGGACATAACTGTTGTGTTTCTGAACGAAGAATGATCAAATAAAAGCTTATGGTGAGGTCTTAATTCGGTCCATGACAAAGCATCCTCTGTCTTTACTGAGGTCAGCTCACATTTCAGGTATTGGAAAACTGTCTAAAAATCCCTACCTTTTTACACATTTTCAAAAGTAAATTGTTAATAATAAATGCAATTCTATCACCATATCAATATAAATTAGAGATTAAAAAGATGGAGTTTCCGTTGTATGTTAAGATTTAACTGACTCCACAGATTTTTGTACCTATAATAAATGAGAGGTGTTGTCTGAAAGATTCAGCTTGGGATCTTTGTAGTTACTCATTGTAAATTTTCTATACTATATTTAATATTGAAAGAAGAGCCCTAAAGTATTTTTAAATAGTATCAGAGTTTTGCATTGTCCTTTAAATTTTTGCAATGATGTAAGAGAGTGACTTTTCACTGCTTAAAAAAGAAAAAAAAAAAGGGGAAAAAAAAGGGACCTACCACAGGAGAGCGAATGCCATCTACTGTATTTAGATGTAGCGTGTTAAAAAGTCCTGCAGGTAGAACAGCCTTCTTTCTCCTCTTGGTCTGCAAAGATAAATAGATGTTAAACCTTCCAACAGAAGGCTCTCTGAGTTAGGTTGGTTAGACTTTCTCGAATGAAGATGCTGAACCGCATTATCTTATGTTTATTCCTTCCTGACTTTGAATGATGGAAGGAAATATTTTTATTAAAAATTGAAGTGTTGCTTTTGTTGTTTAGTTTCTTTATTGGAGTTTGTCTTGTAAACTTATAGCTCATGACAGTGCCTTAAAGATGCTTTTAATTTGCATATTAGTGAAATCTGAATCTTGTTCTGACTATTTCCAGATTAGTCTGAAGTTTATTGGGCAGATTATTTCAAAGAAAAGAAGTATGTAATCCCTTTAACAGCTCACATAGCAAAGATTATTTTTAATTTACTGGGTGTGCAAAAAAAGAAAGTATATACTGTTTGGTATATTAGCTCGGTTTTGTAAACCCTTCTGGGCGGTGAATGCTGTGGTAGAAGAGTGCTCCACGATTCTTCTTGGGGGAGAATGTTGAGCTTTGGGACCACCAAAGCCATTTTTTCTCTTCCATACAGTTGCTAGTATCGTTTGGTTATTTTTTAGTAGTATTTGCCTATTTTCTGGAGGTTTTGTTTGTTTGTTTTAATTGTAACCCATGGAAGCTTTCCCCTTCTGTTGGTAAGAGGAAAAGGAAAATGTTTCCTTTTTACAGTTTTCCCATTTATCTCTTCAGCTCTTGCCTGGGGGAGTGTGTATGCGTATATTCTTTTGCAGATATGAATTATATTTTCTGTCTGGAGATCATAAGTTTTTTTGAAAGTGAAACAAAATGATTAAACTGAAGTCAACTACATTATTTGAAGCTGCTGTATGTGTTTATCCTCATAGTGCTTAATCCTTGACTTTGCCTCAGGCTACTAACCCTGGCTGGTTATTAATTCCTTAAAAATGCCCTGAGCCAATGTTGCTGCTGTTATAACTTGTTTGGGGCCGAGATGAAGTTGATGTTTTTCTTAGCTGCAGCATCTTCGTGCTGTAATGTCGCAGGATCAATTGGTTACAGCAGTGCTGCTATTTCACCATGTGCCTCAAAAAATTTATTTCTCGTACGGCATCTGTTTAGACTTCTCAAGTTAATGTGTAGTCTACCGGGGACCTAACCTATTTTGATGAACAAATTTCAGATCTTTTGGAAGTATTCTCACTATACAGATCCTATGTGGCCTATTATGAAGAAACCTGTGTTTGTACTATACGAAACAAAAAAAAAAAAGCCATTGGCAAGGTTGGAAACTTAATTCATTACGCCATAGGAAGAGGAAAACTGTGACATTGGGGTGAAATACAACACCGTTTGAAATGTTATAAACTTCTTTCTGTATACATTTTGGGGCTGATTTCATAAACTACTTTAAAATGCTCCCAGGAAAAAAGGTTGGCCCAGTGTGCTTGAGTCTGAGATTTGCCTCTCCTGAATGTGGGGATGAGCTTCTTCCAGGCTGGAGTTTAGAGTTTTCTGTTTTAATAGAAGCCTTCCTATAAAAATCGAATAACATGCTGTAAAATTACAGATTAGATGCAGGAGCAGCAAAACAGCTTGGCGCATTATCTCCTAGCGCTAAAGCCATTCCCGTCCTCGTCAGCTGGCGCGAGCTGTGTGATAGCCGGCGTAGCGCAGACAATTTGTGCTGCCGGACGCCCAGCTTGATTCCGACTGACTCAGCGGTGATGGAGGGAACGTGTCAGAGGAAGGATGAGTCTGAAGGATGTGACGGTGCGTGGAGTCTCTGCTTTTCTGTGCCTGGGACGAAGCTGAGCTGACGTCCTGGGAAATTCCCACTGCCGTGGGAAGCCTGTGGACCGGCATGCGGCTCTGTGAAAGCCCTGCAAAGGAAAAGGAGCAGAGTGTTTCTGCCAAAATGCCACCATCTCTTTGCTATGCCTTTATAAATGTGTGCTTTTTTTGGTGTGTTAAACATCTTTTGTTTCCATGGGTTCTTTGAGACATGCTCTTGTTTTTCAGGATGAGGTAAAACATCTTTAAAAGTGGGGGGGGATCACTTAAATACCTTCAAAAACCAAAACATACTCCCCTCTACCCTACCCAAAATTTTCCATTAAAAAAGTTTTGTCTCCAGATTTCTATTTCAAAAATGAGTGCCTTCAAAGCCCGCTGCAGAAAAAAAACCCAAACCACTTCTGCTACCTTCCAGGAAACCGTGCCCAGCAGACATCTTGGAAGAAAAATCACTGGATTAAAAAACAGCAACAGAAGGAGGCTATCCGTTACCATCAACAGTAATATTTAGCAATCTACTCCTCCCTTAGTCACAGAAGTCCAAAATACAGAATACTTTTAAGTCTCCTGGCGTGTCCAGCCACCATCTTCCAGCTTGTGTTCTACACCGGGCAGAAACTTGGTTTCTCTAGTCCTTGTGTGAGGGACAACCGAGAATGTAATATTAATGCATCTTTGTACCAGTCTACAAAGAAGACTTAAATATTTGAATAATAAAATGAAAACTTTTAGTCTGATATGTTACATTCATTATGTTTCATTGACCTATTTGTGTCTTGTTCTATTTGTATCGCATCGTCATAAAGCTTACTCTGTTCTTGTAGTGCCAGAAATGTTTCAAATTACCATTTAAATGGTAGAGTTAATCATTATAGATAATTAAAGCAAAGCCCGTGTGAAGAATGCTGAAATTCTGTGAATATTAAGCCAAGAAATTATTTTATGCGAGATTACTGTAATGAATATAATATTCAAATAATTTCGTCCATGCTAAACAACTTCATTAACTATAATCCATACTTGGTGTCTCACCACTTCCCCTGTTATGACACTTGTGGGAGACAAAGTTAACAAGACGGTCAGCAGTCTGTAATTAAGAGGCAAGCGGCCCCACGGCATGAGACTTCCCAAGCAACTATTTTGGAGTCGGTGAATGTAATTTATACTTCTAAATTTGTTTTCAACCTATTATTTATAATGTTGCTCAACGGCGGTATAATGGTTTACTGAATTCAAAATTCAGTAATGGCTTACTGAATTCACCACTAGTGAGATGCATAACACTAGTGGTATGTAAAGTGCCTCAGAAATTAAACGGAGACATCCAACTGCCTTTTCTCCGGGGGAAAGAAGAAGAGTGTCTCCTTTTGTAGCTGCATAATTTTTCCTTAACCAGGGCAAATTAACACTTTACATGGGAGGAGAAGGATCCGGGCCGGATCCGTAATGCCCCCTGAAACTCCTTTTTACCCAGCGCGCAGCAAGAGCCGGTTCTGTCGCCGCCATCCTGCAGCAAACTTCCTCTTTTGGATGATGGAGTTCCCAAAGCAAATTACTTTGGGGAAGCCTGGATCGATGCGATACAGTCTGTAAAAGCAGCGGAGAAGCTAATTCAGATAAGTGTTATTTCTTATGCATTAAAAGCTGTGAATTAAACGCTGGAAATGAAAGATCTTAATCTTGAGAAAGTGGAACAGATTTCGTTTCAGTGTTGAACTTGGCTCTCCTGGCTGCACAGAGAAATCTGTGAAGATTTTGAACATTTAGCAGAATTGGGCTCAGCGTCAAGGCATTCTGGAGTTTGACTCGAGCTGCGCTGATCTGGTTTCAGTGAAGTTCCCCACCGCGAATTGAGGTTGAGCTCCCTGAAATGTGCAGCACAGCCTGTGAATACAGGAGGGAATTAGCAAAGGGTTAAGAAGCAGGAGGGGTTGATTGGAATAGCTAAAATTTTCATAGCGCTTCTTGTGTTTTCAGAGCCACATTTACAGCGCTTACGCTGGCGCGGGAGAAGGCAGGGAGCTACTGGCAGGGAGACAGCAAATCACAGCTATTCACAGTGTGACCGAACTCTGCACAGCGGATGGGGGCGGGGGCGAGCGGGACCAGATACGGACCTTGCATTAAAGATCTGCTAGTCAGGGAGAAAAGAAGTGAGTCATTTTAGTCCCGTGTCCCGTTCCCCATCCTCCCCCCAGTCGTGCACAGCCCCTCTTCGCTCCCGTGCTTCAAGCACAGCCCCGGAGGCACAATCTAGTTGTTTCAAGAGGAGTTCTGCTCTGGAAAACATCCCCTTTCTTACTTGATGGTGCTGCCAAAGATTATTGAAAGCCTGTATCTGCTGACTCCAGTGACAATTTCTATTAAGTTTTCCCCCACCAATTTCTATGGTGATGCATGAACAAAAAGAAGTTGACTTTCAACTCCAGAGCTATTTTTACAAGGCTGGCTGTTAAACACAAACAAAAGCAAACATTTCCTTTCTAAACTGAGCATATCTGACATTGAAGGTCAATGAGAGATAATACGACCAGAACTCTGATGTTTACGCACACGGTTGCTTATGGAGCAAATTAAATGATTTAATGACCTGATGACTTCCTCTTCTACCTTCCCTAAATGAAATATAGCCCTCTTCACCCCATCGTGTGCCTCTCAGCCCGTCCCTTCACCCAAACACCCTTAAAAGGATTTTGTCTGTGAAATCCGCACCTTCCATTACCCTTGCCAGGTGCAGAGACTGGAATTCCTGAAATGAGATTCAGGGGCGTCGTGTGACCGCTGCTGCCATTATGCAGATGGTCGTTTTCTTCCCTTGCCTAATTAATTTCAAACAACTAAGAGAAAGATTAAAAGGTACCATGTGCCTCAAAGCCTTTTCTTTTTTTTTTTTCCCCTTATATTCTCTGAAAGAAAGAAAGATAAATAATCCTGGAAACGAGTTGGTCCGGGAGATGCAGAGGGTTCGTATCTATTGATGCTGAGAGCCGCCTGTGAATCCAGCCCTCTTCCAAGGAGAGGGAGGGAGGGAGGGAGGGAGGAGGAGAGAGAGGTGTGGATGTTTTCATCGGAAGGTGCTTTTCTCACGGTGCCCAAGATAAAGGGACTGACATTCTTGCAGCGTTCTAATGGGGCTGGAAGAGTAACTGGATCCTGAATTAGGTGGTTCACTAATGTGCGTATTTTTTCCAGTCCAAGTAGTTCTGCCTAGCGCCTCGGGCTTCTGGAACGGTGCTTTTATGCCACTGAAGGTCTCAGATTTGTACTTTTCAAACCAAAAAAGATGCGAGTTTTGTAATTTCTTCATCCTACACCCCCTCCACCCCCCCATTTTTTTTTTCAATACTAGGTTCAGTCCAAGTGATGGTTTTGATTTTGGGTTGGGTTTTTTTTTTTAATCAGCTTAATTGTGATATTATGTGGTTAACTTTATTTGGATGGAAATAATTTAATGCAGCGCATAACGTATTGAGATCCTGATTTTTTTTGTCGAGTTTACAGTCTTTTTTTCCAATGTGGGCTGTGGTTTCATTACAGTAAGTTCCTGCTTTGGATGCAGAGACTTACGTCAGATCCACCAGCTGCTGCTCTCTCTAAATAGGCAGGGTGCCAGTACCAAGGATTAGCTGGGTTACTGTTTGTCCCACCAGTTGTTTTTAAAGTCCTTAACTGCAGAAACATCCTTGTGTGTTGTCCCTGCAACCTAGTGCCTGATGCCCTCCGTTCCCACCCTCCCCTTTCTTTTTTTTTATCCTCCAGGTGATCTATTTTGCTTGCGCTTTTGGTATTCAGTTCCTTACTTTGGAAAATGCCGTTGTAAATATATTTGTGTTTTATTACAAGCTAGCAATCCTCCATATTAATAATTACATCTCTTGTCTTAGATGATGGCTTTTTGGGAATGGGTTTCCTCGGCCTATCCCAATGGCTACAGTATTCAGATACTGTCATTAAAATGCTTCTCGTAGGGGGTGAATGACTCTCTCTCTGATAACCCAAGAGGAGAAAACAGCAGCAGTAAGCAATGCTTACCCGAACCACAGCTTGCTCGGCTCGTGGAACAATTTTGTCAACAAAATTACCTCCATCCTACAAAGGCTGTGGCTTGGAGACAGTGGCTTTGTGCAAGTCCTTCTCAGTCTGTCAGCTTCACTAACAAAGCTGAACCGAAATCCTAAACTGACTCCTAATTTAAGCTGAATTGCCAGGTTGGTGCTGCTGAGCAGCATGGCTGTATTGCAGCCGTGGCAGGCGGGGATTTGCCTTACAGGGGCTGCCTGAAGTACCGAGCGGGTGTATTTCCCCAGAGGAACCCGGGGCTGAGCACCTGTGTGATTGTGCTGGGAGCAGAGCTACACCCCTGTTATTGTTTGCACACTATTTCTGTGCTCCCACGAGAGCATCTTGGGACATATCGTGTGTTTCTTTCTACTAAGATGCTTCTGCAGTCTTCAACTCTCCCCCTTGCCCAAGTTAATCGTGACAGTTTTGGAGCAGGCATGTCCTTTAGGGCAAATAGCGGGAAGGTTATTGGAAGACCATGAACACTTCAATGCATTTACTGCCGTGCTCCTGGGAAAGATGACAGGTTTTAGCCCAAGTTTAAAAAAGAAATCTGAATTGCAACCACAGCCCAAGCCAGAGCAGCCAGCCTGGACTGACTGACTCATACCAAAGGTGATGGTATTGGGCCAAAACACGCATAGGAGCTAAGGTGAACTGTAAGTTGAATGAAGACAGACTGCAGTGGTGTTCCCTCTGCGCTACAAGGTTTAACTTCATTAACCACCCTAGGTCAATTGGAGCATGTGTTTTAAGATCTACAGAAGGTCTATCCTCGAAAGGGGGAAGACCATTTTTAGGTCTATAAGATTCATGCTGTAAGCGTAAAGAGAGGTGTCGGGCAGAGGCAAGAGAGTAGCTTGGCTGGGGAAGAAAACATGGCAGGTTTAAGATTATGGTTTCCCTCTTTCCCCCTAAATACCCTTTGGACAGAACGGCATGGGTCTTTACTCTCAAACCCTGATTTCTTTTCCCCAGCACACAATTTTGCCAGGTGAGTACAACTCTGATGAGAAGTGAGCATGGAGCTGCATCGTCTTCATTTTCAATCTTTGTCAGCAGCCATATGTCATAGTGGGATGTGTTTATGTTTAGACTATTAGTGTGTGTCTTGAGTGAATGAACAGGAAAAAGCTTTTGTTCAGAGCTCCCCTGGATGCTGCAGCTATCGTCAGCTCTTCAGAGTTGCAGGTGAGAGTGCCCCAGCAGCGTGTGGTTGAACCGGCTGTAGCATATACGTGGCTCTGCAACCCACTGTAAACATTTCTCCCACAGTTCTTGGTGCTACTCGATGTGATGAGCTCTGTCACTCCGTCACAGAGCTGCTGCACTGCTCATCTGCCCCAGCCATGTTGTTTCTCTTCAAAGAGCTCCAAGCCTTCCCTCCCCACGCTCATCTCTTGTGATTTCCAGCAAAGAACTCAAAAACATCATAGGGTGATTTTGGGGGGGACAAGCACACTTCTTGGGCGTTCATGTGTCGGTTATCTAACGGATGTGTCCTACCCCGAAGGCTGTGCACCAATATGCCACGAGCATTCCTATGCCACTCAATTCCTGAACATACCTCTTTTGCTGGATTTAAAATTGCCTGAGGGCACCAAAGTGGTAATAATGGGAGGAGAAGAAACCCCACCCTAATTCTAGTTTAATAAACAGTGGACTTTTATACGTTTTTTGAAACATATATACATATTATAAAATTTCATTAATATGCATACACATTTTAAGAAGGCATCACTAAACCATTTGAAACCTGGTAGTCGCCAAGCTATTGAAGATTACTTAATTGGGGAAATCAGTGGAGGGATAGGTGTGATCACAGAATCACAGAATGGTCAGGGTTGGAAGGGACCTCTGGAGATCATCTAGCCCAACTTTTAAAAAATGTTTTCTTAATATTAGTTTCATAAGTAAGAAACTTAACCTTCTGGTACTCCCCTTGATGGACTCTTATGTAGTACACAAGCCAAAAGATTCCTCTGTTGGGTTTTTTTGTTGTTTTTAAATTTCAGTAGTGTACCTCTTAGTACGGTAATGCGTAGGTTGTCGGTACTCTGAATGACAGGGGGAAAAGGTGATTGTCTTTGATGCTTTGAGAGCTGGGACCTACTTAGCAAGCATCCTACCTAGAAGATATTCTTTCCTTTGTCAACTGCCATGTTTCATTTTGTAAATGACATATAACTACGATGGCCCATGTCTCATTGGCTTTCCCTTGAGAGAGAAAATACAAAATCCTGCAATTTTCTGGACGCATTTCATTATCCCATTCACTGACACTAAAGACTATATAAATGATTCTTGTTTAATTGTTGGAGAACTGACATTGCCATGCCACTAAAGGATGTTCTCTGTTGAGGGGAGAAAGATATGCTTTCTGACCTTAACAATTTAATGGATTACCTTAAAAATCAACTTAATTTAAGAAAGTTAAAAAGAAGGCAGTTATAAAACTCTGCAGTCCAAGGAGTGAAGTTTAGCTTTCATGGTAGCCTGAACTGTGGTAGCTGGATCACGTTAATTTATGTTTAGGTGCCCGTTAACAACATGATCTTGACAAAATTATTTTATTGTTCCCCAAACCCTATTTTTATTTAACTGCTGTCTGCGGTTGGTAAGCCGCTCTTCTGATGATTCAGTGAACTGTCATAACGGTCCATCTTGTCTCTGTACCTTTTTTTCTTGTTTTCCCATGCCACCTTCTAAGGCCGTGTTAGCCCACAGATGATCAGCAACAGACGAAGTGCTGCTTATGGGTAACCAACTGTGGGCTAGGACCTGATCCAGCAAACCATTAAGCGCGGACCTCGTTTCATTGACGTCAGTAGTGACTATATGTGTTCTTCAAGGTGAACATATGCTTTGGTGCTTTAGTGAATCAGTCTGCAAGGATATTTGTAAGTTAATGTCAGGACTGTCATAAAGAGGAAATGGGTGGCTTTTCCTTAGAAGCGGTTCTTCGGTGGGGTCCAGCAGAGCTTTTTGGAAACGCCACCTGGAAATGGTTCCAGGTTTTATTATGGGGAAAAAATCTGACATATTTTCTTGCAGATAAGGTTCACGATTCCGGCCTGACTTGACAAATGCCGCTTTGTCCTTGGTTGAGGTTTGTCAAATTATGATGTCAAAAGTTTAGAGGCCCGTGAGACAGTTTCATGCTGTTTGTGGTCGAACCTATGCTGCTTCTGTAAAGAAAAGTAAGGCTCTTTCCAAAATATGTAGCTAGTCCTCCTGTGAGAGAAATAGTCCTCGTGTTACCAAATTTCATTCCTATATTCTCAAAACACAAAATATTTTCTATCTGCTCATGGGACACGTTTGTTAAAAGGAAGTATTCTCCTGTTTAAAGGTTGGTGGTGGTGTTGCTAAACTTGTTCGTGCCCTGGGTAATTGAGGTAGGCCACCTAGCTCTTCTATCGTCAAAATGTGTGTTTCTTTTTTAGACTTGAGAAGGTTGGGGGAAAATAATCCCCTGTTCTCATTGCCTTCCTGGCTGCTGTGTGAACATGTTGGAGTTTGGCTCTGCGGTTAGATATAGCACCGTTCTTCAAATAAAATACACAGATTCATTAAACACCAGAGAAAGAAAAATGGCGCTCATTGCATTGGTATCACTTCAGTCTTTACTTTATTGTGGGTATGAAGTTAAAACTCTAATATCAAAGAGTGTTATAAAAATATGTGTAAGTTAAATTATTTAATATAATTTTCTTTTATAAATGTTATAGATATCTTACTAGCATTGCCTAAGTTGTCTGATTTTGCTTTACACTAGCCATAAAGTTGTATGTGTGAGTTGATACAGAAAGGATTATTCAAAGCATAAGGATTAAAAATTAATTCCTTCTCAAATGTTTTTAAGAACCCAGACCATACATATTTTACACAATATACCCCTTTTTGTAAGAGAATTTTTAAATAAATCTGGATCAGCCTGATTTCATTTGTTTAAAATATTGCTAACACAACTGTGTAGCATTTTAAAAGTATAGAATTCAAATGTTTGAAATCAAGGTAGCTCTAATGTTGCCACATGTTACGGATGTGAGTATGCAAATACATGAAAACAAGAGAATTACACTTTTAAACTGAAGTTTATTGGTTTGAATATTATTTGAAGGTAGTGCGGATATAGAATAATGGATGATCCATCGCCCAGTTGGCTTTAATGGCTGCAATCTTTTTCATTATCAGTTCAGTATTGGGAAACTGCAGAGTACTAGAAGGTTATGGCTTTAGGAAAACCAGAGTGTTTTGTCTTGCTTTAATCTCATATGTGGAATAGTTATGCTGATGACTGAACCGCTTTGAAGATTCCCCAGTTCTTCTCTCAAGACTAATACTCGTAAAGACCAGATTTGAGGAAGAAGTGCATCAGCTTACATGAGGGCTCCTTCATAATTACTAAGACTGAAAAGTCAAGTCAGTAACCTGAAAGGGAAGCGTAAAATGGTATGAAGAGACTATTCTGTATATAAGAAACGATCTTGGTATTAAGCTTGTACAGCTCATATAAAAACCATAGCTTCTTAGAATATTGCTGCTTTTGTGCTTTGGTAAAACAGCGTTACTATAGTGAGTTAATCTTACAAAGTGGACTTTTTGAAACAGTACTTGTAAAATCCACGTAAAGACAATCCAGGTGAAGATGTTGAGTTGAATTTGGGGTTTCTTATTGCTGTTCGAGCTGAAGATGGCAATTAATGCAGTCTTCTTGATCTTTTTGTGTTTAGTCATCCAGCATAAAGCGTGAAGCTCTCAATTCAAGCCTCCATACAGCGAGTGATTGCTTCCTACTATGCTGAATAGGGCTGTTTCTGAACTGCAACTGCATCTAATCAGCAGAGAGTGGGGCTGACTTCACGTCAGTTATTGAAAACACATTTTTATAAGGTTTCTTTGCTGATAAATATCCAACCAGGATTCTCTTATATGTTGTAGTATGCATTGCTATTGAGAAATGTTTAGAAATGCATGTATAGTATCAACCGTACAAATACGGGTTTGTAATACTTCTTAGCATATTCATTATGAAGTCTCGAAATGTTAAGTTATCTCTGTCCTCCAGTATATCTGTGCTGAGCAAACCGTGGCTGGGGGCCAAATCCATTTTACAGCTATCCAAAACAGTCTTGTGGCCAATCAATCAAGTTTACACTTATAAAATGCCCATAGTGTAAGCACCTAAGGCACTGTGCATAATCCATACTAAAATAAATACGATATACTATCTCTGAATAGCGAAGTCAGGTGAAATTAGACATGTGCCTCTGAGGTTGTAGTAGATAAAGAAATCCGGTTCTGTAGGAGGAGATGATTAACACGTGGTACAAATGCACCCAACTCGTAAGGCAGTCACGCTTTTGAGATGTGAATGGAAAATTGATTGAATGTCTGAAGGGACTGAAAGGATGGTGAATAAGAAGGTTTTATAAATGGGACACAATCAGGCCACTGAAACTTCTTCCACAAATTAATGTTTAGCTCTGCGGAGAAGGTTATCCTCTCCTCTGTCACAATCACAACTCCATGAGCTTCAATTACTACTAAAATTTACCTGCTGTTTGGTTGGGGCTGTTGACTGTAGGAGTGGACAGCCCTCAGACTTAACAGATTTTGCAATAGGAGCACTGCGTATGGGTAAAGTGTGCAACTTGGCAGCATCTTTTTTAGAAAAAAGGAAACAAACTCCATGTCATGAATGAAAAACATTAAAAAAAAAAAAAAAAGGGAAAAACCCTGCCTTTCACAGTGAATCTGGATACTGCGGTTTATTTAAGAACCAACAAAATGAGAGGCTTTACCCTGTTTGATGATCTGGCACTCACATTGCAGGCACCCAGCGTCACCGTCACTGGGTCTCTGCTCCCCGTCCCAGCAGGGAGGATGCTGGCCACAGGAGGTGGGACCGAACGTCGGGTTGATCCGTGCAGTGCTGCTGCTCGTCTTACCTGTCTCAAGTGTTACTGACCAAGATTCCTGGGTGGCCCCTGATATTTGCCTCCGTACACAAGCCTGATTTCCTGGATCTGTCCTCCAACCAGCATCTCCACCTCCTTCTTCCTGCTCCCCAAGCCTCCCATTTTCCCAGCCACAATCTGTGATCTGCCTCCTAGTTTGCGGTTCTGTCTCGTGCCTGTACCAGCTGCAGCTAGCAAGTAGCAGGGTTGTGTTTGAGCATTCAAAAGTTCAACACCACACCCCCCCCCTTATCTGCCGCTCATTAGCTTTTGCAATTAAGTTACTCCTTTTTTTTTCCAGCGACACCCTCAGCTATTAGTAGAATGCTTGTGCAGCTATGAACATCCAGTGGTGCTGTGTGTGTTACAGCAGTAATGATCGGAAGAAAGCGGTGCTTTTTGAGAAAGGGTGAAATAGTTTAGACAGTGCAGAATTTATTCTGATACATGAATCCAGTATTTAATGTGCAGGTAGAAAAAAAAAAGCTTCCTGTTCTGCTAATCCTTGGCTGGATAATTGACAGCCTTCTGGATCTTCATTTCGAGCCTTTTCAGCTTTCGTTGATAAAGATGCAAAAAAGACAGACATGTACAAAAGGACTGTATATAGCGTATAATTCATTTTGTAGAGCTAGAACATCTAGCTGAATGTGCCATTGATTTATCCTGGCACTAATTCCTAGTGAGTAGCTCATTTTGAAAGTAGCTACAAGTTGGCATATTTGCAGGAGCATTGAATTCTGGCACGCAGTCACTGTTGTATTAAAAACATGATGTGCAGCGAGTCTGGAGAGCCTTTGAAAGGGAGATATCAATAGAAGCTATGAGTTGCATTGTTATTCTCGGTACATACAGGGTAAAAAAACCCCAAACAGAGTAAGCTATATATGTTGCCAATAGCGTGCCATTTGTGGCATGGATTTTTCTTGCAAAATGTGTTAGCGATGTTGCGTTTATTAAAAAATTGTACTCAAAGCCACTTTAAAGTCCATATGGTATCTGTTATGATTGCCTTAATAACAATAGCATAATTATGGGTATTATATCTTTATAGGATTGAATGTGCAACAAACATTGCTTGTGAGCAGCAAGTTTTCATAAGAGATGACAGCTGTTTTAGAACCAAAATTATAGCTTATTTATTGTGTGTATACATTTGAGCTGGGCGAAAAATAGCAAAAGAATGAAATCTGCGAAAGAAGTATTTCTTGCTAAGTGTTATTTTGCAATAAAAAAGCTAGTTGTATACTAATGAACAATAAGAATGGGTTGGTTGGAAAGAACATATTTCTGTAAAACAAGATGTTTCAAAAGGGTGCCTCTAGCTGCAGAACCTACCCATTACCAAGTTTTTTTCCCTTTTCTTGGAGGCAGAGGAAGAAGGCGAGAAGGGAGAGCTCCTTCAGAATTGGAAAACTTTGCTCAGTAGTGGAAAGTTGTAGTGGAAAACATTGACCTGAAAGAAATAACTCATCATCACCTCTGTAAGGCAAGGATGGCTGTGGCCCTGATGTGAACAGAGGGGAGAGGAGGAAGGAGCTGCTGAAGTTTCATCGTATTTTGTATGGATCTTGCAGTGGAAAGTCTCGGCACTCTGGTCTGGCAGGGACAGCGGTGACCTGCAAGCAGTGGCCCTTGTACGATTACCCCAAGCGTTAGGTACGAGAGTGCGCTGAGCTGAAAAGATTGGTTGCAAGAAGGTTAACTCCAGAGCAGGATGCTCTTTTCCCACTTTTCCGTGGTTTTTCTAAACCTGTCTGAAGTAGTGGTGAGTACCATCCCAAAATTTCGGGTACCTTGAGCCTTTTACACATTGTAATCTTGATGTTGGAAATGATGGCCAGGTCTTTAGGATAGGTTGCAAACAAAAGTATTGTAACGTGGACTATTTTAACTGAAGGTCAATTTTATAGTGGTATTTAATTGTCTGAGGAATCTGTATCACTTATAGCTTTCAGAATCTTGTTGAAGCTTACAGAAAATCCAGAGTTTTAGCTTGCACATTGTTATTGCAGAAACTGTCACCCTCTCACAGAATTGAAGAAATGTGAGGTAGGCAGTTGTAAAGCTGTATTGTGGAGGTTGGGGGGAGAGAGGAATTCACATGGCTGTCTTGGATGCTGCAGATGAGCGAGAGCGTGGTTTCCAAAAAGGCGGGGGAAAAAAAAGTGCAATACTGATGAATAGGCATTTCATAGCAAGGCTTCTAAAGTATTAAAATTCAGGCACAATTACTGTACAAATAAAAAACAGGGCTCTTGCATATACAGAAAGGAACTTTCATTCCGTGTGAAGGATCTTGGCACAAAGGGAATTTTCAAAATATTATGAGATTGTTAAAAACTAGTTCCCCAGCATAAATTAATGTAAAATTTCCGGTGTGTGCTCTGAGCGAGTGTCCCATTGGTTGTGCCTCACCGAGATCTAAAACTAGGAATAAGAGCGACAGCTCAGATTTACCCTGCGGTGATACTCTGACAATGCTGTTGGACAAATTCCCTGTAACAGAGGAGAAGGGTTGATCAGAGATAAACTAGGCTACAAAAAGCAACTTCAGCAATTTCAAGAATCCTGAACGCTGTGAGGGGAAAAATAACTGTGAACAGAAATTCTCAATAATCCCGGTTTAGGTTGTGTATCGTGCTCCTGTAGGTAATGTCTCTGTGGACACCCTGGATAAAGGGCTGTTGCCTAGAAGGCTGCTGTGTTGTATGTTATAAAGAAAACCAAGGAGGAGTGATGGGGAAAAGGAGAATTCAGGGAGTCAAGAGGGTTTTGAGTTGCTTGGAGGCATCATTGCTGGCGTGGGCTCAGAGGCTGTGCTCAGGCTGCATTCACCTCTTGGGTTTTATTCAGATTTAAACTCTCTTCACGCCTCACCAATGCTTTCTTTACTTGCATACAACTGAGTGCAATGGGGGTCTTGGGTTTGAGGAGTTTTTCTGAGGGCTGCAGCCATGCAAAGTGAAGGTGAAGGCCTGTAGAAGATGGGGTACCTGGCCATTTTCACAGGCAGGAGTATCTTATAAAGCCCTTTCCCGAGCTGCTCACTCCGGGGGCTCTGCTGCTGCTCGGCACCTGCCGGGATCCCCCAGGACTGCGCACGGAGCCAGCAAATCCTTGGGAGTCTCCGGCTGTGCGCTGCTGGTGCCTTCCTGTCATGAAAACAAGTGTCTGCTTTGAAATCCAGCGGCGGAGAGTTTATGTGCTCTGACAACATGACATGGGCAGCGCAGGGATGTCTCTTCTGGATGGAAGAGATTTTTCCAGATGGCATTGTGGAAAGAAGTACCGTGTGATGGCTTGCTTTGAAAATACTTTGTACACTCAGAACTTGTCTCAGCTTTGTAAAAAAAGCAGGTTTAGTTAGTTTGTTTGGTTTTTTTTTTCTTTTCAGGATCATTTTAAACATAGTGGGATGCCAAATCCTTTGAACGGCAAATACCGGCAGATTGTATCATCTCTCTTTTGTGATAGAAATTATTGTCAGCGGTGTGAAACTGTGTTGACTATTTATGCAGTGATAGTTGTGTTTAAGTAGCTTTAGAATGTGTAGATCTCGTTAATCTCTCTGAAAAACCATTATAAAATGCAGTGGAGTTTAATGGTCTTCGGTTTTATTCTGTGACTGCATCATTTTTTATTTTTCATTTTTACCAAAGCTATGAAATGGTTGTTGGTCTCATAATTTTATGGAAATGCTTTGTAAAATAATACCCATGTTACGCAGTTTTGCCTGTAGTCTCTGATGTGATTTAGAGCAAAGTTTTAAAAAACATTTTGCGAGTTGCCAGAGCTCATTACCTAATGCGTTGAATTACAGATGGAAAGAAATGCTGTAGTGGGTTAATTCGAGTATAATGGCTGATCCTATTGGGACCAGGCTGCAGTATCGTTAAAATGTATACATCCTATGCATGTGAAGGTGTAATTTTCAGTACCTTCTCATTCCAATGTTGGCATTTGCATGGATATTATTTTACCAAATTCCAGCATGCTCTGCATAGAAATCCAACAAATACGGTTACATTAGACAGGAAAAGACATTGCTGTTGAAGAAAAAAATATTCGCAACAGGTTTTCCAGTGGCATAGAAGCCTGTCTGCAATTTAAAGGACTGAAGGATTACTTTTCCTTTAGGAAAAAGTTGTGTGATCAGGAACTTGAAGTTCTGATGGAAAAGAAAGTTGGAGCTGATGTGGAATTTTTACTTCTAGGGGAAAGAAAATATCTCTTTTTAGCATGAAATGTTTGGATCAGAAACAGCTTCCTAGTTCTGATTTTTGCTAACATAAGCTTGTATTAAAAATATATACATATATCTAGAACAAAATGTTACACTGAAACTAAAAAAGTAAAAAGTTTTTTTCTTTTTCCAGAAATGAGTTGCAGGAGCTTGAGATTGTCTTCTGGCTTTTTTCCACCTCAGAATGTGAAGCAGTTTAGATGGGGAATATTTGGCATAACAGAAAATATAATTCCAACTGTAATCTAGTCTTTGCAAAGCAGGCAGATAAACTATTGTAATTTTATTTTAATTTTTTTGATTTCAGACTTTGTAAGGTGCACCTTACAAAATGTCACAGAAGCGTGTGCTGATTGGGTGTTAAAATTAGGATTTGAGGCGATAAATTGTGTTCCTTAAAAATGTTTTGGATTCTAAGGAAAATACTGTATTTCTAAGATGATACGAAAGCTTTGCTGGGTTCTACCAACATTGGTTCGGCACTATTAACATTCAAGAGTACTTGGTCTGTCCCGATTTCCCAACTTAGGAGTTACTCCAAGACGTTGCAACTATTCCTACTGCAGCTGCTGCTGTTTGCTTTGCGTGAAGCCGGTGTTTGCGAGTGAATGAGCCGTCTATTGTGATGAATCTTTCGAAGAATTATTTTAGGAAACAGTCAGTCTTTCAGAGTTATTTTTAGCGATGGAACTGACTCAAGAAGGAAAAAAAAAACCTTGCTGCTTACATCTGTCCACATTTTGTAGGTGCGTAATGTCATTCGTTAGGCTGATAAAGGTTTTGATAGCGTTTCCGCTGCAGCAGGAAAACTTCCTTTCACTTAACTGGACGTTGAATCATCTACGAGTAAAGACTCCACAGGTCTGTAATTAAATGAGAGTGATGCTGAACCCTCTTGCGTTCTCAGCATAGTTGTCTGTGTCTGAGACCCATCTGCACACTCTGTGGTGGTGAAAATGGGCTGATTTCTGCCACTGTGACACAGCAACCCTTTATGCCAACAGGAAAGGACATGCAATAGGATCAGACCAGACTTTATTTACAAAAAGACACTATTTCATCTGTAGTAAGAGGCCCTTACACAGAGCTGGATTAATTTCCAAAGTGATTCATTATTTTTCTGTATTTATTAAGTCCCAAATGTTACAGGGGAAGTTTATGTTATATAAATTGCACTGGTTATAGGAAATCAGTTTTCAGGTGAGCATTCTGGTCCCAGAGCTAGTCTGCTCTTAAATTCTGCAGTGTATCATGAAGAGTTTTGGTAGAACACGAAGAATGATATTGTTGTGGTATAATACACATACCAGAAGGGATTTGCACTGAAATGCTGGAACCACAAAACCCAGAGAATTTTCCTTTCCAATTTCTATTGTCAGGGATGATCCAACATGGATTTCAGGGGAGAAGTGCCTGCTTGATGCAATACAGCTGAGTTTTGCTTTTTGCCTTTGTGGCTCGAGATCAAATCAACAGTTCTCTTGGCCTCAAGAAATAGATATTGCAAAAAACACAACCCAACTGCAGTATAAAATTGTCTGTTTTGCTTTGTTTACTTTCAGGTGAATGCCAAAAGTAAAACTTTAAACGGTTGATCATTTAATGATCAGAATAATCAGTTCAGTTGAAATAGCATGCTGTTTTAAGGCCTGTTTTTAAATCTAACCTGTTTAGCCTAGAAAGGAACTTGAAAATAAAACAACATCAGAATCTTAATGTATTTGCAGACAAACACCTGCATATTCCCACTGAGTAATTCTGCTACTTAAATATTCTTTGCTCTTCTGGTTCTGTATCTGCCTGTGATCTTCGGGACGATTCCTCAGAGATCAAGGAGTCAAGCCAACCAATACAAATATAAAAGTGTTGACAGCAGAGGAGAAAACCTGCTTCTTTGCAATCTTAATTTTGGATTTGTCTGAGTTTCAGCGTTGGGTGAACAACTGAAGGACTGGGGTTATGATCACTGTTTTTTGGTTTGTTTTTTTTTTTTCCTGAACATAACTCTAATGTGAAAGTAGAAAACCGTATCTGAAACTAGCGTAGTCCTTTTCGTCATTCTTATTTACTTCTTGCTGGTTGATTAGACTGTTCTTATTCATTTAACTCATGATACTTAATAATTAACCTGTTTCTTTCTATTTCATATTTGTCCAATCAGTGAATGTAGACACTGTCAATAGAAATGGATCTTTTAATTGCATTCATCACCTTGACTTTGCCAGAGACGTTGGTAGCCCATAAGCACTGTGGGAAGACAAATCATCATAGCTTCTTTTCTTTTTTTCCCCAGATTCCCAAAGAATTTTGATTAGTTACAGATGTATATACAGGATATTTAGTATAATCTAAATAAATGGCATATTGATAACAGCAGCAATGCGTGAAGTAGAGTTGTACAGAGTAAAAGTTATTTATAAAAAGTAATATTTTCTAATAAAAAGTAATTGTCTTTATATGTTATTCTGTAAGTCTCGTGATTAAAATTTGGTATGAATATTCAAGTAAGGTTCTTTAATATGTTAAAATTAGATGTATATAAAAGTCTTAGCTCATATTTTTCAGCTGAAATTTGTTTCCTGCTATAGGAAAATAACAGGAGTTTTCTTAATTAAGTAACGTTTTGTTTGGAATACATTCTTATTCAAATTCTTTTGTTTTCATTCTGTCATCAGTTAAAGAAGAGCTTGTAGAGGCAAGTTGCATACCTGTATGCCAAATTTTTTTGGTTATAAATATATTCCAGACAATTCCATCCATTTTATTCTCATCAGAATCAAATTATAGCACATACTTGCTTTACCCAAGATCCTCTGTTCCCCGAGAGCCCTTCAGCATTACTTTTAACATTACCTAAAAATACTACTGAATTTAAAAATACTGAAAGCTAATTAATTTAAGCTGATTACATTTAGTGCCTTTTTCTTTCGTAGGTGACTCAGGCTCACTCACCTTTCTTTAAGTCGAGCATTTCTGGAGGTTTTTCCATTTGCACACTTTGCACATGATGCCTTCCAATAAGGCCCATGCTAGTGAAGGTCTGTCAGATTAGTAAAGAAAAAGCAAACTCTTATGTCAAAGCCGAAGCTGGAGAGGATGTAAAAAGATCTCTGATGTATTTCCTATAAATAAGGGACATAGCAAAAAAGTCTTATTTGCAGAAGGTCAGTGACTGGCTCATTCCTGTGTAATTTTGAGGGGGCATATACAAATTGATGTGAATGCTCCCCACCGAGTTTCATTTTTCTGTTTCCTTTGTATTTTATTTTGGTTGTGGATTACAATAGATTGTGGAAATCCCTGTTTATGGTGCCCCTCAAACCTTTTGAAGGGGTCTAAAATCGATCACTTAAAATTAGTAATGAGTTTGCAAACTATGGACAAAAATAATAATATTCAGTTGTGAATGATTTAAAGGATTGGGGGGGAGTGTTGAGACTTTAAATAAAACTGTAGAAAGTACAAACCAGTTTTTCACTGACTTCACTTAGCAAAACAAAAAGAGACGAGGGTCAGAGGCGATTATTGTATTCTTTACAAACAATCTAGCTTTTCCTTTTCCTGCTCCTGTGAAAAATCCATTTGTTTTTAACCATCATAGATGATAACCTGAGGTTTGGCAAAATTGCTTTGGCTGGACTAGAGGCGGCTGCTGCTGTCTCACGTGGCTGCCGGTTGAAACAACGTGCGGCCTGGGAGAGGTGGAGCAGAGAACGTGGAAGCCCCACCGGGGAGAGTCAGCCACTTCTCTGTGTCCATGGAAGAAACTGGAGAGATTCACGCTACGGAATGCGTTCTTGTTGGAGACTTAGAGGCTGTGTCTGAAGATAAAACAAATGTGGTGGAGCTTAGGAATCAAACGGACAAAACTGGCAGTAGCACGTTTCCAGGATGAGGTGGTGTTTCTCAAAAGTGGTGAAGGTGCTCAAGAATGAAAAAGGTGAATTACTAATGGTGTACACTGTTGGCTAAAACGGGTTTGGTGTATAAGGTGGCAGATGTAACGTCGTCACCTTGAACACGGCTTGGGAAAGCTGAGGACTGCAAGCCTGCAAGCTTTGTGTATTCCGAGTAAGTTATTAAAAAGTGTAATAAAAAAATAAAACTTCTAACACCTGCATAAATATAGCTAGCGCCAGGTTCGGAGCGTTCAGAAGCCAGGCGTCCTACGCAATGGATACTAGGCATATGGAACTTTTTGCCAAAGGGTATTGCAGATGCTTATGGTTTAAAGAGAGGCTGTATAAGTTCATGGACAAGAAAGCCACTGAGGATTATTTAGAAACTACAGCCAACTGTGGAATTCCCTGAGCTGACAGCGTGTGGAGTATTAGCAAGAATAGCCATAATTGGGAATATTGTGCTTTATTATCATGTCCTCGTACTTTTTCTTGGTCATCTTTTCATGACATCTGTTAGAAGTAGGATCTCGGGCTAGGTAGATCTTTGCTTTGAAATAGTACTGCAGTTCTCATGGTCTTTTTATCCAGAACACCATCTGCCATGTATGAAAGGCTGGTTACAAAAATAAACCAGCAAATGGCAGAAAACACAGTCTATTAGAAAAATCCTGTGGTGGTTTGCGGGAGGAGGTCAGTAGACCAGTCACGTACCCATCATGTTATCTCGCCATACTCCTCTCCTTCCCTCTGCAGAACGATGCTGAGTTATCAATGAGAGGGCAAAGAAATGCTGGAAGGAAGGTTAGGGCAGGGCCCCTGTGATTGTGCTCGCCTGGAGGGCTGAACGGGATGGCACAGTCTGTTTCTTATCCCCTTTACGCTACAAAAGGCACGGGTGGGAACGTCTGGAGGGGAGTGGGAGGTCAAATAACAGTATTTAGTTTTGTTTAGTGACTTGAGTTCCTCGCTCCTGATTACCTATCGTTAGCCCCTGAGTTTGTTCATCACTGCTCTCTGTGCCAGCTTTAGCTCTTTCTTCGGGGTTGAGGTTATGCTCTGCTCGGTTCCCAGGCTGGTGTACCGAAAGGGGAGGAAGAGGTGCTTCTCCTGAGGGCAGGACCTTTCACATCTCGTTTTGCTGCTTCCCTGCGAAGTGGCAGGCTGTCTTTTTTTTGCTGAGATTAGCGGGCAGGGGCTTGTCAGCTGGAGCACTCATTTTTTGGAAGCAGGACGTGGAAAAGGCAATTGCAGGGGGCAGAATAAGACACGATCCAGTAAGAAGTTGTATATAGAAAGCAACATGGACTTCAAACTCTCTGTGAGCCTCCATATTACTACAGAATAAGTCTTGCTGAAAAGTATGAAGTATGCATATGGGATCATCCTTTAGGGAATAAATGGCACATGTAGCCTCATTTTTACTTCAGTCAGTTGTCCATGATACTGGCCCTCTGGCTTGGAGGACCTGAATTTCTAGAGGGATGCTAGGCGTTGATTTCCTTTCCTGTCTCCTTGCAAGAATAGGCTGTATTTTGGATCTTTTTATTTTTCAGTTCCTGAGGCTGTACATCAGAGAAGTGTTGTATGGAATGGGAAGCCCAGAGGTCTTTAACTTGCATTTGTCCAGCCATTGGAGTATTGAGATAGTATGATTGGGAAAAATCCTATCAAACTTTCCACATTAAGGTATCACACTGATATGACTTTTCAAATTTTTAGGTCGTATTAAATTAGAATTTTTATAGAACCCACGTAGAATCTGTACTTCACTGTACAGGCACAGTACAGTGTGATCCGACCCTTATATCAGAGAAATGCATGTCTAAATTAGTAGGATGAGGAGAGGGTGGGAAGTAGGCTGCGGATTTTATGCTGGTCCTCACCATATTGAGTTCTCTGAACAATCCTTCTGTTCGGGGCCACTGTGGCATGGAGGCATCACATAGTGGTCCAATGGTACTTGCCAAGGATGAAAATGTTGTCTGCTTTGTCTGTAGATGCTGTCACAGGGAACTCTCTTCTTGGTGGAGGAGCAGGCAATACGGTTGCGCTTAGAAGGCTCTGATTCTTTTAATTGTAAGCGTTAGTTTTGGGTGGGGTGTTTTTTCCACATCAATTTTTGTCAGTCTGTTAGGACCATTAAGTTGTTTAGACCTCTAGTTAGTGACAGAGGAAGCAGCGGCATCCAGTGTGACACAGGCAATTAAGTATTTTATTTTCCGGATCAGAAAGGCAGGGTTGCTTTAGAAAGAAAAAATCAGAGGAGAAATATGGTTACCAGTGAAGCCCACATAACACTTCTAATATTTAAGATATATATGCTTGGACAATGACTTGTATTGCAATGATTTATGAATTTATGATTGTTTGTTGCAGGGTTATAATACTTCATGTTTTTAATTACAACTGATAGCGCTGAAGCCAGCAGCAAAAAATACTGCGATGGAAAAACAAGTAATTAGGGTCTTAAAACAGAAACCAAACCCAAACCCAGTCCTCTCTAGAGGCAATATTGTTAACAATTTTTCCATTGTTACAGAGTGTGGATTCAGTTTTTAGTCCATAATAGAAGATGCTGAAATAGACTTCCTAGAATTGTGTGTGTGAATAATCCTCCTCAGTGGCTGTGAAAGTGTGGGGGAATATCTGTTTATAAAAACTGCTCATTCTCTGGCAATCAGTGTTTACTCATTTTAATTAGAGAGAATTTAAGATTGACTGGCATATTTCCATATCATATGTTGAAGTTTAGAAAAATCTTAACTGTTTATGCACATAAATAACACTTTTTAATTTCTAGCTATCTATTTTCTGAACCTCACTTTTGATAATCCTGAGATTTCCTCAACAAAGTTTCCACTGAACGTGACAAGACTTAGTTGGTAACTCATTTAGTGACTCATAAATTTGAGTCACTTGAAGTTAATTGATTCTTTAGGCACCCAAGTTGGATTTCACTGTCTAGTTTTATGTACGTAGATTCTGTTAATAAGAACAGAATACTTCTTAAATAACATTCTAAATACTTCTAAAATAGCTGGATTTTGAGCAGTGTTATGGGTGTAACTTCTGGAATAGATCCTTCATTGCATCTAGTATCCCAGGTGTGAATGAAGGGAGGAGTACCCGTCTTGGAGCAGGAAGTTTTCTGTCTCCATGGAAAGGAGAAAGGAAAGACACAAATTAAAAAAAAAAACAACCCAACACAACAAAACAACATAAAACCCCACAACATAGGCAGCAGACAGTTTCCTAGGAAGGCTGCTGTGGCTGCTGAGATAAAGATGCTTGCCAGTTTCTAGAAATTATATTTACTTTTGAATTGCCTGGTTTCCGATAGGTTCCTTATTCAGTTAAGCAACTCGAAGAAACTGGCCTTCACTGTATTTTCATCTAAATCCTTCATCTAAATTAAAAAAAAAATAATTATGATTTTGGCCCATGAGATTATTTTTTTTTCTGGAAAAGTGGGCCAAGGCAGTTCTGCACCTGAGCATCTCTTCCTTAGCCTGAGGTAGTCAACAAGCAGGTTGACAAGGATGAGGCAGTGTGATAGTATTAAGAGAAATAGTCATTAACCTTTTAATCCTTTCAGAAATAGTGGTTTTGAAATTCATAGTCTTTAAAGTCATGCTCTTTGAGAGACAAGATATCAGCCAGGAATTCATCCAGCTAATGCTTTCTATTCTTTATGGTTTTATTTGGGAAGTACGGTGTTTAGTTAGTGCTTTGCTTTTGCTCCCCAGTCGTTTAACCTTTGTTTTAAACGAATGAGGCTGTTTCATTGCCGTTGCCAGATGCAAGAGGCACCTTTTTGTGTTTGTTAAATGGGCAACGATGAAGTGCTTTAAGTGCTCCAAAGGTTTCCCCTTTTAATTATGTAAACCAACAACAATAACAACAAAAAAAAATATCTGCAGCTGAACTTTTTAAGCTTTTTTTTTCTTGCTGTCTTAGCACTCACGTGAAAATAATTAAAGCTCTTCATTGTTCTTTAGATATGTGACTCAGTGTGCTTTTGGGTGGAGCTGAAGGCTGGGTGGACCTTTTGCTTACATTTTTGTTCATGGCTTATTCCTTATTATGGCACTTTGTAGCTCTCAACGTGTTGGTGTTTCAGTGGCAAGGGTGCTTGGGATTGCCATGTTTTGCTATGTAAAATTAATATAGTCAAGAAGGAGAAAACAGGATGAAGAAACGAATTTGCCAGTGACTTGCCTTTTTAGTTTTGAGATGCTCTGATCGCCTTTTCCACATCCTGCTCCCGAACAGGCAGCACACAACCATATTGATGGAACAAATTACCATTAGTAGTGCTGAGGAAGGACTAAACTCCAATAAAAGAATTATGTGGGGCTGCAAAATCCTGCATGGAGCAAACATGCCAAACAACTTCTGTATCCTCCATCGTGTCGCGGTTAATCGGTGAGCACTGATAGTGCCATGGAAAGCAGGAGTTAGAGCGCGCTGTTCTGTGACTTGCCCATCAGAGGCCGTGCAGAGAGCCACGGGACATGTAAAGAAATACCCAGTTCTTCCCTGTTCGGGTAAGCTGTAGCCATTCTGTCTCGCTTTTGTCTCAAGTGGCGTTTTGAAAGCATTGTGTTTTGTGGAAAGTATCCGAACAGTTTTATTTCTGAATAGTTTATTTAAGGGAACAGTATCTTTATTCTACCCAGCGTAGAAAAATGATATATGTCCACCCGCTCAAAACAGAACTACTTTGGTGGCTTTGAACTGGGCTTCCTGAGGACTTTCCTTTCAAGATAGACTGCCTTTCCCATAATCATGATCCATAAGCTCCTCTTAGTGAGAGCTGCTCATGTTTTCCTTCAGAAAAACTTCTGGGCTCTTGAATACCCAAGCTCTGCTGACATCCCCAAACCAGATCTGCTGTGGCATTTGGAGGCAGACTAGAGAGGCTGATGATACCATAGTCCTACCTGGAGCTAAACTGCGCATGCCATTTTCTGCAGAGTTTGATCTGCACTATTAAGCGCTCAGTATTTCTTTTTACCTTCCTTCATATTTAAAAACTGTTAGACGGAATTATTTTTCAAGTACGATTGCTCAGTCTCTGTTTTGCAGATGATGTATTATGGTGTTAAAATTTTGATTTAAACATCACTTATAATCTTAACCGCACGCGGCTACAGAGCCCAACTTCACCCCGAGGAGTTCCTGTAGAGCAGGTGGCAGGATACTGGCAGCTGAATTTATGCCATAAAGCCTCCAATTCAGTCGTTAATTCAGGTTTCCTCTGTCTGCTTCTGTGGGTAGAAACTAGATGTTGCCATCGGTATTCCTTCATGAAAATACAGGATCAAAATCAGACAAATGGTCGTAAGTAAAAAAAAGTTGGGGCGTTAATCTAAATATTAGTTTCCGGTTAATGGTGAGAGAAGGGTTGTTGTTTGACCTACTACAGCTGAGATGCAATTGCGGTACAGGATTTTGTTGGTTAATTTGTTGTTAATGGCATAAACAAGTGGAAGAAAGGATGGGGAGAGTAAAGTTAATTTGAGAAGAGATAAACTCTTCTGTGACAAATCTTAAATCTTGCTGAATCTGGGAGGGTAAAATAGTACTCACTGAGCACTAAATTTAACTTTTTCAGTATTTATTTCCTGTAGGCTGATTAAATTTTCTGGTCTCAAGGGAGCAAGTTTTTTTTTCACATTGTGATAATAATTGGTATTCAATATCCAATTTAGGTTGTTTGTTTAAGAATTCAATATTCGTGATGAATCTTGGTAAATGAAACTTTTTGCGTATACATCTGAGTTGTAGTTGAAAAATGGCTTAATATCTAATCTTAATAGTGCACATATATATATTTATATCTTGCATGCTTCTGTTTTTCAATAAACAGTATGATTCCACAACATGTTTGCAACAGTTTCATAATTATATTGCCAACATTTATGAGACACTGAGGGACAAACTTTAAATGATCTATATGGTGTCCAGTAAAATGTCCTTAAGAGCTTTGTTTTTGAGAGAAAAAAATTACCATAACGCGTATGAAAAGATAATGGCTATTCTTCCATCAAGATACTTCCTGGTCTCATGTGACCTTTTAACTCCCAAACTATCAGATAAGGTTTTCTAGTTCGCAGCCACATTCTCTCTCAAGAGAAAGCAAGCCCTAATAAATTAATTTGAAGCTGAATTTTTCTTGACTACCCAGGGGTGTGTTGTAGGTATCTTTCATGAAGGATGACTCTGAAAGGTGGAAAGCAGTTGGGAAGTTGCAGGCAATGTTTATTGGGCCGACAAAAACGGGGTTATTTTCTCAAATGTGAATGTTGCTTGGATGAAGCCTGCTTTAGGCATTTACATCTAATAGCTGCTTGTTTACATGCTTGCCTTCTTTCTAACTTAAGTCACTTTAATCCGGTTATTGGAAACCGTATGTGCTGAAACTGAGAGGCAAAATGTCATATCGCAGTGGAAAGCTGCATAGCAAACAGTAAGAGGGCAGCTTGACAGAGAAGCGGATGGAGCAGAGAGGTCCAGGAAAGCGAACTGGTCAGGCCACACGGACCGGGGTGTGGGGGGAGAAAGCAGCTGGGAGAGGAACTAAAGAAGAAAGAAACACCTGGTAGAGGACGTGGTTGTGAGCAAATGTCCTGCGTAGAGCCTTGTAAAGAGAGGAGAAATGTAGGATTAGGTCAGGGGGAGGAACGCATGAGGGAAAGTTGAGAGGCATGAGCACTGGGATGGGACGGCTTTCCTCTGAAAGACCATCTTGGAGACAAATAGTGTTTGTTGGTCCCGATAACAGCATCTTGTTCAGGCTCAAGATTATTTCTTTGCTCAGGAGTAGCAGTTCCCAAAGGATTGCTTTCAATTAAGTACTACAGATTGTGGTATTTTGGGAGCAACTGTCTTTTTTTAAACGTATATGCAGTCATGGAAGGATGAAACGGTCATATAAGACAATCCCTTGCAGGAGTCTCAGGCCAGCTAGAAGTAGTGAGTAAGGTGAATTTACAGCTGCTAACTTTTAAGTTCATACAAGCTGATTTAAACTTGTGTTTGTGGATGAAAACCTGGTCTGAATCAGTCTCTGGTGGATTGGCACTTACTTGTGACAGGATCCACGGAGTGCTGGAGTTCTCCCGCTGTACCTGCTCTGCATCCTGCTGAGGGCTGGCTTTGTTTCTAACTGCATTTCTGCTTAAGAGTATTAATGTGGGTGAAAACCTGGACTTTCCTACTGTGTGGTTTGACTGCATTGTACCAAAGCGAAAATGGTGACATGCTCCCAAACTGCAGAAACCTCTTACTCTTCAAGATTTTGAAAATTGGTATTGGCCGTCCCTTTTTCTCCCTCAGGATATGCATTTCCAGCTCTGAATATGCACGATGTGGATGACAGCTTATAGGTCAAATGCTGTTTCTGAACCTAAAGAAGGATCATCCCAAAAGCTAACTAGATCCGTCATACAATCGGTGGAAAGAGGGAGGTTGGTCCACAGGATGGGAAGTTTGGTGGCTCCAGCTTGCTTTTTAGAAGGACTGATGACTGTACGGGGAACCAAGGAGAGCAGTACATTATGCTAAAATGATTGTTGGTGAACACTCTTTGAAATATAACAGTCCAAACACTGTCATTTACAAACTCCCAATTTGCTTTCCACTCTGGTGACTTCAGTAACATTAGTTAAAGTTGGGTGGTTTAGCAAACATTTTTTGTCATTACGTATATTTGCTATTACATTCTTCAAGTGTAAATCATGGAAAAGTAAAAGCATTAAGCAGTTGAGTAGTAATAAAAATATCTCAACTGGATGTTCTAGAGATGAGATACATACAGCCATTTACAAAAGGAGAGTAAAATGGAAGAAAGAAGAAAGGAATATCAGTTGGGAAAATCTTATGTGTTCCTGACAGTTTTTAAAGCTGCTGTAAGTTTTAGTAGTTTCTTTTTCAACAAAAGAAACTATTTTTTTTTAATTTAGTGAATTTAATAAGTAGGTGATACTATACAGAATTTTTAGTGGCAGCTTTTTTTTTTTAACTGCAGCTGAGTAAATGCTCAAAGTATTTCTTGCTTAACAAATTAGAAGCTGAGAATTTAGCTTTAAAAAAATATTCCTTTGAGATGTAGAGAGTTTTCTTATAGTTTTTAGTCTTTCAGAAGATGTCCTGTGAATAAAGAATATTTTGCATCTTTTCTCATGGACTTTGTTACTTCTGATGAAGTTTTTAAATGATGTGTTACAGTGGAATGTGTGATTCTTTCTCCACTGTATTTTTTTAATGGAAGTACACATGCGAGTACAATACTGTTCATAAATAGTCATCATCCATTATTAAAGAGATGTTGTTAATAGAAGATTCTTAATGCATTCACCAAGCATTTTAATATTGGTAAAACCTGGTTTATACCTTGGGAAATAAGGCAAGATTCAGTTCCAGCTTGTTGGCTCTTTATCAACCCCGCTTAGAGCTGCTGGCCATCAGGGTCTTACGCCTCCCATGCCTGTGCTTAGGCTTTACCTGTTGAATATGATTTTGATGACAAATGTAATGAAAGTTCATATATGGAATAATAATTTTATGCCATGGCAACGGTATCAAAACAGTACTGCTCTTCCTGTACTCATTTTCTTTTACTGGCCAGAAAAATGGTTTGTGACTGGGGACTCTCAGAGACTTGTGAAAGCAAAGATTTTTGTTGGTTTTTTTTTTTTTTTCTTCGCTTGATCTGTAGGCTCAGTGTAGGTCAAAAGTCCTAAGACGGAAAGTATGCATATGTTAAAATAAACTAGAACACCCCCTAAATAAATAAGCAAAACTCCCAAATAACCCAACTTTGACAGAGACAGACGTAGAACTTCTTTCTCCTCAATAGTAGCTCTACAGGTCTCTCTCGTAGCAGCTTAAATTGAGCCCATTGGGGTCATTGGGATGTTTTTCCCTGTAAAGGTTGTGAAAACACCTACTTTCTTCTAATGATAGATGTCATTTCTAGAAGCATAAAACCTCTCATGCTCTGGATCCAAAAGCATAACTGGAAACCTGGTTTCTAAAGGCGCAGTTTGGGGCAGATCGGTGTTTGCCAAGTCCTGCACTGGGTTGCCGCAGCACATCTTCACCACCATTGCCTGTCCCTTCCCGGCTCCCAGTGAGGGTGCGGGTACGGAGACCCATGGAAGTTAGCTGACAGCATGAATAACTGGCTGGAGGGGGAAGGTCAAAGCATCTGATAACTGAGGCTTCTAGTCCTTTCCAACAGAAACTGCAAGAGGTATTAATTTTGTCTGTCAAAACAGACTAAAGCAGTATTTAGGAGCTGAAGATTATTCATTTAAATTATGAAAAGGCTAAAGTTACAGTGATGGATGTTTCGAAGGATGCAAGAGGGGACTAAAGTTATATTTAAATATGAATCCACTGTGAAGCTGTCATAACATCCCTTACAGTAAAAAGTGAAATTGCTGAGCTGCAAGATTTGTTTCCTGAAACTATGCTGCGGACATATCCACTCTTCTGCTTCTGCGGAGTTTCTCAGATTAGAGAATTTAATCTTTTTAAGCCTGGCTGTTTAGTCAGTACTGACCCTCGTGGTGGTTGTGGCCTGAGAGCTTTCCATGCAGCTCCGAGTTTGGCTGGGCCCCATGGAGGAGGTCTGTACGTTGCACGAAAGGGGCTTGAACCTCCAAATGGACATCCTCTGGAATTATTGATTTTGAAGAACAGGAAATACAAGTTAAGTGTATTTATTCTTCTCAAGAGTCCTTTGAGTACACCAATGGTTGAATTTATCTCTATGGAAGGATGTCTTGCACGCCGGATGTAATGCATTGCAAATCTCAGCTTCAATGAGATGGCAATGGTAAAGTGTTATCTTAATATCCTCTCTGTTATAAAACTAACATGGACTGTTTCATTTCTATCTAGTTCAGGTTTTCTTCCTTTGTTTTAGAGAACTATTTTAGGTGCTTCAAACAAATACAGTTTTGTGCTTTTAAAGATCAATTTGGAAATTGTAATGGTGGAACATATCTGATTGCATTAATAACTTCATCCTGCTGTATGAGATGGAGTTAGTGGGGGTCTCGATGGAAGTTTTCTTCAATTTATCGCAGGAAGAAGACCCACGATGATGATAGTGGTATCCCCCGCTAACACGTACAACTGATTTCTGTGTTGTTTCTTGCAGGACCTATTGCAGTTTTTATAACATTCATTCTTTTTAAAAGTGTCTCATAGATACATTTCAAGAGGTGTACTTAAAATTTGTAATGTGAATTGAAAATATAGATACATTCGCCTATCATCTGGGTGAGGAACAAAGAGACAGGGGTTTTGGCAATTCTTTTTGTCACTATTGCGCCTTTATTTGCTTCCTTGTGATCAACATTTCTTGTTTGTTTGTCAGGTTTCTTTGTCTTTTGTGCTTTTTTTTTTTCTCTGGTCCTCTCATCCTATTTTGTTTTCCAGTTGTTAATCTTGCAGAGGAAAAAAAAATTATCATGAATGGAGCAGGAGAAAAAAGTCATCAGCTAGTAAGAAGTTACTGCTAATAGATCCATGCTTCTGGAATATTTAAATTCTTTCCCCATTTTATTCAGTGGGAGTTTTATTAGTGCTTCAAAAGTCAGAACCTTGAGGATTTGCATGGTACTTCTCTGCAGCTTTCCCCATCTTCTAAGAGAATAAAAGTCTAGGAAAAACTTGGGAAAGGATTGGATAAAATATCCTCATAAGTGTTTACGATAAAGCAATTGGGAGTGGGTAAGGATACCCGAGGACTTCTTATCTAAGTCTGTAACTTTTAAAAGCTTTGATTGAGGTGACTTGCATTAACATAAGTATGAGGATTCTCCACCCTGGGAGTTTATATTTTGATATCCTTGATTAGATAGTCCATTCAGGAGACCATCGTAGACTTGGATACGGCCTTGGCGTGTTTGCTCATCAAGATACTCCCACTTTCTGCAGTTCTTTACAAACTAAGGGAATTGTTAAAGACTTCACGGCTACAGACATCTTCGCACAGAAAGAGACCTTGGGAAAAGCATGTGTGTTGTCTTGCAACAAAGTGGTCTTTTTTTGCAAGACATGACATATTGCTCTAAGAAAATGCATGGTTTGCCTTTTCGTAAAGTTTATATAATTTACCTTCCCATCTTTCTGTGCAGATTCCAGGATGCTAAGTACTTCTAGGGTATTTCCCTGCCCGGTTTCCGTTATTGAAAGATTGGTGAAAACAATTAGTTAAAAACCTGGCTTTCATGAGTTTCCTTTTTGGAGAATGATTACAGTATTTTTCTGTGGCAAGCCAGAATTTCTCTTTTCTGCTGTGCACGTTATGAAATACAAAGCTGTCTGATCAGTCAGTTCAGCAAAAATAAAATAATTTGTTCCAATATTATTAGACTTTTAAGTGCTGGTATCTTTCTTACTAGCACCAATCCTCATTTTATGGCAGTTGGTTTTCCACTTTCTGCAGTGTTCGCAATGTCTTCCTGTAAGCGTCACCCGCATACTCCTACCGCTTTATGTACAGATCAGATGGCTTGGCAGTATTAGTAGAATGTAAACTAGTAGTTTAAATGAGATTACTGGGATTAGTCATCTGGATGGAGCAGATTTAAAGTGGCCTTGATTGAGGTCCTTAAAATTATGAAGTAGACAGTAAAGCCATTATGGTCAAAGAGGAAAAATGATAAAAAGAAACTAAGATGCAAGGAAAGAATGGATTTGTTTTATGGTTTGTGTATTTCAAAAGAAATAAAGGCATGATATTATCTTGTATTCTTCTGATCAGCATAGAAGTTTCCTTGTGGCAAGAGGTAAGACAAAAATGCTGTGAAATAATTACTTTTTAAAAAGGGAGTTTCATAACACTAAGAAATACTTTTGCTGTGGAAATCAAGTGGAAGAAAACACGCATACTTACTCTCTCTAAATATTTCTATGTAACTCTATGTGGGTCTAACAGGCTTGTTTAAGAGACCTTTCATCTCAGTATTTTCATATCATATAAAATAGAGCATTTAAATTAGCAGCTTTTACTTTTTCTTTCAATGCTTTTCTATTTTAGGGATTCTTTCTTTTGTGTCTCAGTCCTGGACTTCTTTATTAGGATCCGTTCTCCTCCTGGTGTTATTTTTCAGTTTGCTTTCCACCGGAGTGATTTTCTACAATTAAGACATTTACCTCCATATTCTCCCATGGTTTCTCCTTTCTTAGTGTGGACTAATAGAACGATTTTGTTTTAGAGATAGGGCAAAAAAGAGTGTGGCTCCTAGCCTAGTTCTCTCGCCGTGTGCACGGACAGCTCTCCTATGCTTGAGTTCCTAGCTGCTTTCTTTTGGTGGGGCCGAGAGAATTCAGCCCTCCCGGGTGGTGCGCGTTTTGCTTGTCCGCTGCCCTGTGCAGCAAGCATTTGACCAAAAGACTGAGTAGGAAATACAGCTTGGGACTCAGTGAAGCTACGCAGTCCTGGGTAATCAAGGCTTTGCAGTAACGAAGTAATAAACTCTTCCTCAGATTTCACACCTTGGAAGTAGCCTGCGCTGAGTTTTATTCTTGGCTCGTGGCTTGCCGTTTCCACCTCCGCAGTCTGATAACTGTTGTCTGAGGAATATTAGAATTTATCTTTATTTTCGGTTATTTCCTCTCCGTCACGTGCAGTAGCAAACTATTGCCACCCAGTACTCTTGTGCTACCACGTGTAGCTTTTCTCCTTTGTTCTGGTGTAAGAAGTAAGGGTTTTTTTTTTTGGTTGTAATTTTCAGTAATTAAACTGATTAGAATTAAACTGGTGGGGAAACTGCATTTGATTACACAGGCAATACAGAGGAGGTAAAACTCATCTAACTAGGTTCCTTTCCAGCCTTTAGGCTTTTAATAGATAAGTTAATTTCCTAGAGGAATATGGGCTGATTGAAGGAAAAACTATAATCATTAATTGCGGTAGATTTAATTTGTTTGAAGTATAAAGAAAAAACTGCCTGAGACTTTAGGGGAAGAAAAGAGCTGTGCTCCTGCGCAGTCACTCCTTCCAGCTGGAGTAATATGTTTTTTTGCTGCCCGTAACAAATTCTGGTAAAATTTTTGGACTGTTTGTGGGTTTTATACATATCGGTAGAAGTGATGTTCTTAGATCACAACATTGTTAGAGATAGATTTACAGAACACCTTTTCCTGCAAATCATGACCGATGCAAATCATTACGTGATATATTTTAGTAGTGTAGGTTTCATATAGTAATCTATCTACCTGATGCTTCAGGGACATAAGATGTTCTCTAGCTCTCCACTGAACCGTTTCTTTGCTAATGTGGTTATAGAATATGAGATTGCTGTAGTTGCTTTCCAAGAGAAAACAGAATTTTCCATATTCAGTACGGTTGGGTTTTTCTAAATTGTCATTTAATTTCTTTCTCCCCGATGATTAGAGCATGTGACTGCTGTTTTGGGGCCTCTCTATTAATTGCCACTAGAGAAGTAATTTTATATAGAGCTTTAAAAGATGATTCATCTTTTTATTTTCTGAGCAGCTATAAAAACATACTTCACCTGCCTTACAGATGTGCTTATACATAGCATAAGATGCCTGTAATATCCTTTGACATTACTGGTCTCTGTATTCGTACAAGCAACATTTGTACTTTGCCCAATTCTGTCTTTGTTTTCTCAATACATTTTTCAAAAGTACTCAGCTGACTCATAAATCGTGCTAGTAGTATTAGAATAATGAAATGAAGTGTTTGCTACGCACAAATTAGATTATAGTATCCCTGTTTGTGTTTCCTAGATGTCGAATAGATCACTGTGAGTTACATACTAATCCTGGATGCAAAAGGTCTATGTGAAAGCTTAGAGCTTCTTAAGATTTTGAATTTTCCTGATATAAAGTAGAGAAGGAATGATAACTCATTAAAATACAAACTTACTGAGAACAGCGTTTTAGAAAGGTGTTCTAGATAGTTGATCTGTATGTGTTGCAGCACTGGAGAGAAAAATGACTAAACTTGGACCGCACAGATTCATACTAGTATGGTTTTTGTGCTACGTGTGTGTCTTTCCCTTTTTGCCTTACAGAAAGATAGGTAGAACCAAAACCATACAAGTGCTTATTTGATCAACCCTTTAAAAGTACTCAGTAATAGGAAAAAAAGGAGCAGCATATTTTGAAGTGATTAATCAGCTTTCCCAAATTTATCTTCAGTCTAATTGTCTGTAGAAGTTGTTTGTAGGATTATTTCTTTAGCTTTATTTCCTCTGTCTTAAGCTCTGATTAGTGAGCCACGGTTCTTTTTACTGAAGCTTTCAGTGACAATTAGGTGATATGACACACAAAAAAGCTTGCGATTTAAGTTTTGGCCAGGCAAAGGGTCAAACTTGTTCACTGATTTGTTTTGCCCAGTGGTACCACTCTTGAGTCAATGGGCAAACTGTTACTAGAAGCAACGAGAGAAAATGTTAGCAAAAATAGCAAGTACAAGCAGTTCTTGCGGTTTTGGGTAGTGGTTATAGCTGAAAGGATTTGTGGTGGAAGTGCTTGTGGTGATGATGGTAAATTAACCACAAGCATCTTTGCCACAAGAGGGTGAATTCACATTATCTGTCTTGGGTTCACCAAACACAGATGTCCTGCATTGCCCCTGACGGTGTCTGCATCTCCTCATTGGCCATTTAGGGAAATCAGTCTTCCACATGTGGTCTTCTGGTTTGCATGCATCCAAAAGACGTGGCTGCTGTAGGCAGCTCAAATATATTGTCTAACTGGGAGTAGCCCTACATGACAAGGTAGCGTGAGTCCTGCTTGACATGGGTGACATTTCCATATCTAAATTTGACCACTGGAATTAGCAGGAAGCAAAAATGGGAAATTTTAGGGATGACACTGGTGCATATACGATGAAGTTACCGATTAGGTGTTGCAGCTTGATGATTTCTCTTTCTGCATGGCATTATCAGTGCGCGCCAGTGCAGCCAGCCTATCCTCCCGTTGCGCTTCAGAGAAAATGAAAGATTCTTGTCCAGCCTAACCTCAATAAATATTTCATCAAAGCCTTAATACTGCCTCTGCCAGATATTATCTGCTTGAATGCACAGTCTTGTAACAACAGTGCCTATTTACTGCATTTATTATTTTTTCTTTATAATAGCTTTAATCTCCTTCATCATTAAGAAGTGCCTGTAATCTTGGTGTTAAAGAGGTATCTTAAGAGTATAATAAAACTGACTCCTTGCTTTACTTCTCACGCAGCCATGGGGTGCCCACGGAGCAGGTATGCAGCTGATATGCAGACAAATAAAGTGCAGGGCAATTTTTGGTAGGCAGGTGACTGAGCAGTACGGCTCCAACCTGACGATTGCTGAGCTAAATGGTGAAATGTGAGGGTCTGCAGCTAGGAAAGATTAGAAACCCCCAACAAACTGTCAGGAACAAAGAATTGTCCCACACAATCTGAAATCCTATCATTGCCAGGGATTTCATCTGGGCTCTTGGATTTGTCACGCCTTTGAAAATATCTACAGGCCTTCACGTCATTTTGATTACTTGTAATCTCCGTTTTCTTTAAAGATCCTGAATAGAGTTTTTTAAGTTTTCAGGGCATGTGAAAATAGTAAGCTAACAGTAAATTTTTTTTTTTTTTCTGTATTTTTTCAAACTTTAGATTATGTTTTTTTATTTTAAGACACGCCATGGATTGTATGTTTCAGGAACAGTAAAATGGAGAGGATAATCAATCTTGCTCTAAGTTGACTGACTTTTATCATAAAAGGGGCAATTTCTTATTTCTCTGATAGACTAAGTTGATGGCTGCACTTTATTCTTAATACCTTTTCTGGTCTTCTCAAGACTATTATTTTTTTCTTAGCTTATAGATGGTAACCTTTTGAAACAAACAGTTAATATAAAGTATGGATCGTATATTTGACAACAGTATACAGAAGGATTTGAGACAATATTCTTATGGGCAGTTTAAGATGTCCAGTCCATGTTTTACTGTAATGCATTATTTCTGGTTTGACTGAAATACCCAGGTTATTAAGTTCCACTTTCCCTTATAAAGGAATACACGGCCGTTGTTATACAAATATTTAGCCCTATAGCAACAGTTTGGGCCTCTGTTTGAAAAGAAAAAAAGTACAGTAAAATACATAACCAGATTCTCTGTTTCTTCTGTAATGTGGCTCACACTGACCACAGTGGGAGCTGCTTCTAATTTCAGGCTATATAAAGACAGGATCTTTAGAGAGGTTACACAACACGTTCATATGCAGAGCATGTTACGTTTGCACAGTTGGATATATTTTAAAGTAGACCTTACTTCAGTGCTTTCCTTGCAGGCTGCTCTTCAAATCCTACATGTCTGCGCTAGTTGCTTGCAGGAGCTTGTAATTCATTGTCAAAATCTTCCTTCCAGGCTGCTCTTGCAAAAACAGTGCAATAACACCTTGCCTTCCTCTAACTTTGCGGCAAAATTTGCAAGTGAAGTCTTGTCTGCATAGCTGGAAAAAAGTGCAAGGGCTGTTTTGGTAGGGCCTGAGGTATGCCCTTTGTTTTTTTTCCCCCCTTCTTTATCTTTTTTTTCCAAACTGAATATTGTTCACAAGTGTTAGTACCCTAAGAAAAAGCAGTGGTGTGGGCACTTACTACTTTTACTTCAAAACACGCCCACTGAGGTCAACCCTACAGCTGTAGCCAGGATTCACCTTGCTTCGACTGCCTTGGAGGAAAGGGGAACCCCCCCGAGTGGTCCTGCACCATGGGGTACCTCATACTCCTGGTTACCTGACAGAAAAACGCGCTGCGCTGCTGTTGGGGAAGGCCTCGGGTAGCTTTTCAGCATTGGGCACTGATTTCATAACAAGTTAGGGGCGTTTTATGGTTTTGAAGCCTGAATGTTGAATATTAATGTTTTAAGACTGAAATGTGTTAGTTTTATCGCCTTTTGATTTCTTTTTGCTTTTCAGAGCATAATTATTGCTTTATTAAAACTTTTTGCAATCAGACGTTTTGCTTCTTGAAATCAAATATTATGCAATTATTTCCCAGTGAAGGAAACTGAAATGAGATCTTGTGATTAGTTACACCATAAGTACCATACCACTGGTTTTTTTTTTAAAAAAAAGAAGAAAAATCTGACAGAGTAATGTTCTTGTGTACAGGTGGACTTTGGGAGGCTCAGGGATGGTGGTAATTTTGAAAAGACAAAAGCAAAGAAAGCACAAAGAACTTCACTCTATTTTTTTCTGTTTTCCAGCTAATATGTTCTAGTACCTTTGAGATACTGGAAAGATGCATGAATTCTGTAAATTTCACTAATTATTTTGAAATAATTACTACCAAAACTGCTTTTCTAATTGTGCAGGTAGAACCTAGTGCTACCTCTTACTCTATTTTGCGTAGGCTGTTAAATATTGATGATGACTCCACTTAAATGGATTAATTATATACTGCAGCACTTTGATTCCCTTTAATGTTACATTTACAAACCACACAAATGGCCCACATTATGAGATGAAGAATTGGCTGTAGTAGACCTGAATATTTTTTTCTTCATTATTCTGCCCCGAAATAAGTTCCTGTTGCTTTACGTTTCAGCTTGGTTATATTTTAAAATAACTTGATGATCTAGAAGGCAACTTAAAGTGGTTGAGCAAACCACAAATTGACACACAAAATGGATGAAATCTGAATTCATAGCTTCCCTTTACCATCTGGTAGTGTGTGTGTGACAATTTATCAACCTGTGTTTTAGAATGAAATTATTCCAGCTTTGCACCTTTCTCACGTTTGCCAGAAAAAAAATATGAGAGGAATGTGCAAATCAAGCGTGGCTTCTGCAAAAGGGGTTCACGCAAAACACGTCGATGGACACTTCTGTGCTTACCAGCCAGTTTCAGCCTTTTCTAGCTCCTTCCCTTCAAACTGCAGCTTCTGATTCAACACGTCTGTCGTCTTCTCCCTCCCAAGGATGAGATCAGCCCCATCAAACAGGTTCTTCTAACTGTCCTTCACAAGGCACTGGCGGGAAACCTTTTCCTTTTGCATCGCTTTCTTGCCTTTGATTTGGAATAAGTGTTGCCATCTAGCTGAAAATAATACCAGTGGATGGGTATGAAGGCTATGAATTTCATTGGTATGAATGTATGAACTGCTGGTTTTGCAGGATTTCACCTGGAAATGTTTTTTGGAGTTGTGTTTGGGACTGAAGGTCTCCTGGTGGATACCATTCTTAAAAACAAGTTCATCTCGGTTTTTTGGGTTTTTTTCTTTTAAGTTACGTCCAGTTCAGTCCATATGGAAGTTTATACAGCAGCGTTTAGGAAGTACTCTAGGCCAGACACCTTCTCTCCTGTCTCTTTCTCAGTGTGTGTTAGTCAGCTTCAATTTCTGTTCGTTTTCTCTCACTCTGCATTAAAGCAATTAGTGTATTTCCTTGTAAGGTAAAAACCTGTCATTTTGCTCCTTCTGCTTTGAAGGTATGCCTCCGACGTACTCTAAATTTTAAATGTCAGACCGATAGCTCTGTGCTTATTTCTATACCGCGTTCGCAGTACACCGCTGCTGCTGCTGACTGCTGCACAATGCTGCCACATTGGGGTTGTGCCTTTGGTGATGTGGGTTTTTTTGGTTTTTTTTTTTTGTTTTGTTTTGTTTTGTTTTTTTTTTACTCTTGGTATCAGATTTCAGAGATGCTTTGCATATGACTGATTAAGCTTAATGGGTGTAACTTTTAAAAATAGCTTTCTTGCATAAATGCACATTATATATTGAGTTGATAATGTATTAGAAAAAGAAAAATAACTGAAAAATTATGACAGTTATTGTTTCCTTATTGAATTCTGAATGTTGTGAAGGCAATTTCCTTGACAGGATCAACTCCAGAGCACTTACTAGTATGCTGATTATTTTTTTCCTCCTTAATCTACCTATGAAATACTCTTTACAAGCTTGAAATTGGAGTTAATGACCACTTTATTTGCAAAGATGGCAAGATCTACTTTTAACAATTCGTTCTCTATACAGAATTTTTGAGAGGGAAATAGAATAGCACAGGTTATTTGACAAGTAAACCACAAGACTGTTTTATTAGTTCCAAATACAACCCCTGTACTTTAATTGCACAGAGCCCTCCGTTAGATTTTATTTATCTTTAAAGCAGGACAAATTTGTAGTGTGCGCTTTCATTATCTGGGAAAAAAGTAAGGCATGGAAAATTCAGTTCCTTTCTTTTGTCTCCCACATCATCTGTTTTGCTAGCACAGATGGTGGAAACTTCACAAGCTGAATTGTTTGGACTCATTAGGTCATGCTTCTGGACATCTTGGCTTTTTAGAAAGACAGCATGAAGGTGGTACTTTTTACTAACGATAAAATAAGACCGGGTAGGTGTTCATTTCTGTTTACAGAGGGTTTTTTATGCACAGAAAAGCATAAGATTTCTTAATACATGGAAGCACAAGTCTTTTAAGTGTGCGTCGAGAATATGATGTGCCTTCGATCACCCATTTTTTAAAAGCAAGCAAACCCCCAAACTACTGGGCTAAACTCAGAAGCGTCTTAGGAGCCTTTAGGAGCAGAGCGGATCGAGGCCAGGCCTTTGGCTGACGCAGGACCTGCGGCTCCAAGGAGCCCTCCACAGGGACTGCCCCGCTGCCCTTGCGCTCAGGGTGCAGCTGTCTATCTACATGAGGCTCCAGCTTCTGCGTGAGCCGAAGGATTCGCTCTCAGTTCGGCTTGGGCGAAAGCCCTTTCCAGGTATAGAGAGAAGCAACTTGTTTGTAGAAATCTTCTGCACTGTAGAAAGCAGTTAAGTAAATCGCTGCTACCCATATTACGGAGCTGTTTCTGGTGTACGGCTGCATGCAGGTTATCATCACACCCTCCATACTGAGTAAGTATTTGAGGGCTGTGTTTACACAAGGCATATAGGTGTCTGAAGATGCTAATAGTGGTACTCACTGATGGGCCTAAACGTTTCAAGTCCATCTTATTTTGTAGGCTGGGTGGTTTTCTAATTTCCACTAGTCTCTGCTTTGCACCATTAAGCACTTGCAGAACTTTGCAAATCTGGCCCAGTCACTTATTATAATGTTATTCTACCTGTCCGGATTGCTGGGCCTTCGTGTCCAAGGAAGTATTTTGAATAAAGTTAATTATAGCAGTGACTCTACTGTAGTATACTGTATATGGTTGCATTTTATTTACTACATATACTTTGAAATTACTTCACGATCTTTAAGCCTAAAGCTTTTTACTTTAAGGCACCAAAGCATATCTCGTGTTAAAAATGATTGAATGTCCAAGGTGCAGTTGTTAGCTCACTCTTCTTTGTTCTCTCTGCTTTCTTGAGAAAAGATCAAACAAAATGCAGTGACAGGTAAGGATGTCTCACAAAACATGTAGAAGAAATGTAGCTTCCTGTTCCATAAATTACTGGTGCTCTGCTCACCAGCTGCCTGCTATGATGTTTTATTGATGAATAAAAATGGTGTCTGAGGCAATAGAATGTCTTGCATCTTACAACACTGCCAGTTATAAAGATGTCGTCTTGAATAAATTTCACAATTAGAAAGTATTGACAAAAATATTTAATCTTTTTTACATCAAAATAAGCTCAAACATCTGCTGCCAAAGTCAGACAACATCAAGTAATCTTTTAAGAGTATATTTTTATTATACTGACAGATGCATGGCTGCATGACATAGATGTCAATTTAAGTTACTAGTGCCATTAATACTTGACAAAGACATGCTCCCAGAAGAATTTACGTTTTTAAAATGTTGTCAGATGAGTATATGCCAACAAAAAGTAACCAGAGTTATTCAGCTATGTTGTTAACACAGCTAAAAGCATGTTATCTCCAGAGACATCACAAAAATTGGTATTCGCATCTTTTCTATTTGCTAAATTCCATAGAATTGACAGCAGAGAAAATCATTCTGTGTCTGCAAATGTCTGTTTAAGCAACCCATGCATACATCCTTTTTCACTTTTTATACTTTTTGGCTTGCAGCACAGAAAGATTTTCGGTTTCATTTGAGGTGAACTTCTTCAGCATTCATTTGCTTTGCACAAAATTTCAAATAATCCTACTTCTTGGCAAGGATGCTGTTGTAAAGAGAACATTGAGGAAAATGTTAAGACCTGTGCCAGAGTTCCTGGTCTGCATATTCAGTCAGAAAAGCATTGGAAAGCTGTATGGCTTAACTCATTAAAAAGGCTGAGATTTGAAACACTCATGTCCAGTTCTTATTTGTCAAATATGCTGGTATATTCATTATTCAGATTTGTACATTTTAGTAACCTGAGATTTCATTGTGGGTATTCCATAATGAGAAACTAAGCTTGCTTTAAATGCTTTCCTTCCAGGTCTTGTCTTTTTCTTTTCTTTTATTTTCCTCTCTCCCCACAGAAGTGTTTTGGAAGGAGTTTTGTTTCTTAGAGGAAGAGTGGAGTTTTCTTGGTAGACCAGACCAGTATTCATGGACCTTGTTTAGTAGCACTGTCCTGGTGCTGCTACTCTATGTTAAAAAGCATAAAAGTGTAGTCCGTTGAGGTGCCACGTCATTTGAAGTACTGAATTTCTGGTTGAATCTGGGGTTATAAACATCTCTTTAAGGGCTAAATCCTTATTTTCAGTGATTAGAGACTCTTTTCAGTGGATTTTTTTTTAGAGTGGATTTTTTGTTAGAGATGAGCGTGAACTTTGTAGAAACACTTTTTACTGCTAATGTTTCTGACGTATCTAATAAAAAGAAATCTAGAGCTAAAGGGCTGAAAGCCATATTACTACTTCTGAATGTATTTCTGTTTGCTGTACTGAGGCAGACTGTGAAGGTGAGGTCTGTCTCTCAAAATGCAGAGTTCAAGATTCCTTTTAAAGTAGTGGTGATATGCAGCATCTCCTGTGCTGTTACTTGTCTCATCCTGAAACCGCTATTTAAAATATACCACAGGAACTGGTCCCCAAATATGGCTGTTTTTTTTTTTTTTTTAAGTTATTTTTATTTTTTATTGAAGCCTATGTTACTGGTGCAGGCAAAAATACTCAAAATTAGATGAGCTCTTACCTCTGCTGCCTCTTGTGCACCATCGCCAAGTGAGATGTTTTGGACGGGACTTTATCAGTGTGTGTTATATTTCAGTCTGACAAGGAAGTACGTAGTCTGCTGGCTGCTTGACCACTCTGCGTCATCACTCCTCTTAGTAAAAATGAGTACATATTTCAAGGTTTTGTATTGTGAGTGGATTTTCAGAATTAATGCCCAGGAATCTACTGCAGACTGTAGTTTGTAAGGAGGCAATTTTAGAAAGGTTGGGCAGGTCTACTTGAAAGGATGACGTGGGGAATGAAATGAGGTGCAAGAAATCTTTACCTTGCATTTCTTTGGGGCCCCTCTTATGCTTGTTTGTTTTCTTTTACTGTTCTTTGTCTTGGTAACTTGGTAGAAATTCAGTTTTCCTCTTTCCTCCACCCCAAGTCTCCTATGACTTCAGAATCTTGTGCAGCTCTGGAATAGAGAAATAAGGACAAAAGGTTAGTCAAGATGGATTTGCTAGTTGTCTACAAATGTGGTAATGTGCTCTACCTAAGGCTGGACAGACCCCAAGACAGGTAGGGGAGTTGGACATGCGCACAGTGTAGTGGTGCAACCTGGGAATCGGTTTGGACTGCATCAAGTTTGGAGGTTAAGAGCTTGCAGGGTCCCACCGCTGGTTCCTCATAACTACCCATAGTTGAACCTCTACAGCAGGAGCCCCTTTCAAAGTGTTTTGCAAGACTTGATCATTTGGGAGCACTGATGGACAAAATGCAGCTGTAGATTGTGCTGGGGGACTGAGAAGAGAGGCAACCCTTGCTCCAACATTATGTGATGTGATTACAGCCGTGGGGCTGTGCTGACCCGCTCTCTGCATCCGGGTGAAAATCCCCAGCTCTGGCTAGGAAAACGTATTCTTTAGGTGCTAAGTGACAAGTTACTTTAATGGTAAGGATTTAACAAAGATGGAAAGAGAGTTAAATTTTATTCAAACTTTCAGGTGCAGTCTGAAAAATCTGAAAATAAAAACGTTCTTGCCTTTTGAGTGAAATATTATCTTTCTGGAAAGGGTGCTGTAAATATAAATCAGTCATGTTCTTTCTTGTCATCATAGGAAAATGGTTTGATTTTCCTCCTAATAGTCAAGCATAATGCTTAAAAAAAAAGTCCTTATGAATTATTACTGCAATTTCAATAGCTGTAATAGATGCAATGCAGCCAAAAATCTGTTTGAACTGTTTTTGCTGTTTCTATAGAGAAGTGTGTGATGCTGAGTTATACTATATGTTATTAACAAATTTTAGAAAGTATTGGAAAGATGAACATTGTCAGGAAAACTTAATGAGAGAAACATAATTCTCTGAGAAGCCAGCAAATGAGAGTTTGCAATGGGGATGTTGGCTGGGTATCGGAAGAAACTTTTTTAGCAGTGGAAACTTTGGTTACAGTGAGGTATAGCAGGTCTTAGCTGTGTCTCTTAAGCCTCTCAAGCATAATAATTGAAATCCTAAGATTTGACTCATTCAAGAACTAGACTGGTAATTGTAGGTGCATTTTACAGTCCCCAAAAGAATAATCTTGAAGAGCAGACTTATGGCAGTAGATGACACTTTGTTGCTTTTATTTTCTTCTGATATGAAGTATGCTGAGTTTTGTCTCAGATCTGCTCGCTTTACTGCAGGGAAGGTGATGTTACCTGTTACAGGAGTCCTTTGGAAGCAGCTGTGGAAATATGTGGGGCTGTTTTTCATTTGTGTCATTCTTTAATCATGAATTTCAATAAGGGCAAGAGCAGGTAGATATAGAAAGATTGAAGTTCAGTGGCACTCTTTGCAATATGTCTGTACACATTTATTATTACTATCATTATATCTTTCTCAAAGGCAATTTATATATGGCAATATTTTTCCCTGCTAGCACTTTCTTGAGGATAGCCAAAAGTCAGAAGCGGTCTTGTTATGCTATGTAAAAGCAAAGTAACTGTGACAGCGATGTCCTAGCAAAGTAGTTGATTCATGTGATATAGATACATGAAAGTTTTAAGGATCTTGAGCTAATATAACAGTATGTGACAGCCAAATGGGAGGATTTGCACTGTCTTCTCCAAACTGTGTTGCCCCACCTCCTCTTTCCTAGCCACACTGTTCTGCCACTTGCGTATCTCTCCATGAGCCAGTTCACTTCCGTGATGTGTCAAAAATCTGAATGAAAACAAACAGTGAATAGTTTTCAGCTGGTTCCTGAGTTGCATCTGAAGGAAGACTCCAGCCAGCAAAAAGGAAGTCAGGCACTTCTTTGAAAATGGCTACAAATGGCTTTGTTTTAGAAACAAAGGTTATTTGCCCCATTTTCCTCCATCTAATCTTCCAGAGTATTAGACCCTGACTTGGACCAGAAAGGTGTACGAGAACATCCCTCGGGATCTTGGTCTCAACACCTCACTCACTCAATGAGTGTAGGAGCCAGTCCTAGGATGGATAACTGTCCCTGTTATTTACTCTTGATTTTTATTTGATTTTGTCAGCTATGCTGGATATAAAGCTGCATATTTAGTTTTTTAGAGAGCATTGATTTTTCAATATTCTAGAGCTACTTCTTGAGTCACTGTAAGATAATAGTGTTGATGGTATATGTTGCTTTTAAAACTAAAGATCTTGGGTATGATACTTTGATGGAAAACCTAGCTTTTTGATGAAGACAATTTCATTGCAGTGTCAGGGAAAGCTGGCTGCAAGTGGTTGAGCTGAAAGTGGATGTTAAGTCAAAGATGTTTGTAGAATATCTGATAAAGAAATGAGGAAGACCAAGGTAACTGTTGTTTTTTTTTATAACAGTCTCAAGAAAGTGATGGAAAAATCCAACAGCCAGGGAATTTGCTGTTTACAGTGTTCTATTTAGGAAGCAGAGAGAAATCATGGAAACAATAAAGCATAACGGTAGAAAGTTTGGACACTGGAAAATACCTAACTTATTCTCTATTTCTTGCCATCTACCCTTGTCCTGTAGCAGGGAATGGTTTGATGTCTTGCTTCTCCTTTACTTATCAGCAAGCAATGAGAAATACCTGTGTCCGTCCTGTATACTTTTGCTTTTATACTGTGTTTTATCTATATTATGGCACGACAGGGATTTGTTTCCCACACTTTTAAAGGGTGAATACTTTACTCAAGGCAGGCTTAGAAGCCGAGGCTTTCCTTTTGTATTTCCCTAGGCAGTGAAAGGATAATGTTTGGCATGGATCCAATTGTGCTAGCCTAATTTGAAGGACCATCTTGTATCACCATGCTCTGAAAATTGCTTTCCATAAGTGATTTGTCCATTTCTGGCATGGATAGCTGGATGGTTGCAGTACAGAAGCAATTAAGCAGTGAAATCCCAACTTAATTGCATACAATGGTAAAACACCCTTTGATATCAATGGGGCCAAGGTTTCTCATCACCATCCTCAAAGGTCCCATGTCACAGAAAACAAGGAGAGCTAATCAAAAGTTGCATCAAAGTCTATTGGAGTTGCTTTAAAATGAAAGACTTTTACTTCATTTGGTAATCAAAAAAGAATGTGGTTTATAGGATTATAAATTCAGGGTTGTAATTTCATAAGCTATTCAACACATTAAGCTTTAATAATTGTATTATTGTTTTATTTATTAGACTACATGGTTAAAGCTACTGCAAAATATTGCAAAGGTAAAGATTGCAATTACAGTTTACATAAATGATTGGTTTTGCAGTAAATGTTTTTGGATAAGTGTAGAGTAGCAAAGGTACTGAAGCAATGGAAAATCTCTTGTGAAAAATTGTCTGTTTCTTCCATCTATGTTTACGAAGCTCAATGCTAACGATTCTCCTTTTGTTCTTTTTGCAGCCAATTCCAGCCTTCTTGGAGGTGGAGGAGGTGAGTCTTTGCTTAATGCTATATTTATTCGTAAATAAATGTGACATATATGCTGATCAAATGTAGTGTTTAGTTGGTTATAAAAAAATGTATGATAAGTTCAAAAGGTAGAAAAGTAAAATTATTAGATGGGAAAACTCACCAAAGTCAGTAACATTTCCTATCATCAAGAGGCAGGGTGTGAGACTGCTGCTGAATCTGGTTTCCCCTCTGGATTAGACTAGGGCTGACCTGTCTACAGGGCTGACTGAAACATAAAGGAACTGAACTGCCTTATGTTATATTGTGTTTAAGTATTTAGGATTTTTATTTAATTTACTTCAAGGGAACCTTGAATGTGTGTTAAATAAGCATTTTTTTTTTTTAAGTTAAATAATTAAAACATGGTAAAAACTCATTTTAGTAAATTAACGAGGGGGTTTTTGCGCTTTTTTTTTTTAACTTGGTTGCTTACCCCATCCTGCTTGCCAGAATACTCAAGTAGATTTCAATACAAATATTTGGTGCGCATAACAGATGCTATCCCAAGGTGTATATTAGTTAGACAGTGAGGCACAAGTGCACGTAGCGGGTGTTGTTTCCAAATATATGGGTGCTGTAGATAGATGCTGGTTTGTTTTCTGTAGTACTGTAATACCATGGCCATAAGAGCTTACACGAGTGTTAACAATTCAGGAAAAAAAAACAAAACCATGAAGAGCTTGATGTCAGTTTTCTGTGACTTCCCCTGCCTCCCAGAGGGAAGCAAAAGAGCTCAGTTCTGGAAATTTCACAGTGCAGGAGCAGTGCGGGCAGGGACTAATCTGCCTTCCTGGCTGGAGTTAAAAGGACTTGATGATCAGAGCTTACATATGCAAGGTTGAAGTAAAGGGCTCTGTAAAAAGACAGAAGATCCCTGTTGCTTGTGAGGCTTGAGGACAAGTCGTCAAAGCTTTTGTTTTACACAGCCTTAACTGAACGGGCCTCTCTTATTTCTGGACCAGGAAAAGGTGCTCGACAACTGCGCCCGGGCATCGAAAATAAAGCGGGTCCTATTTCTCAGCTGTGTGTCTGGACATTAAAGTACAGGGAGCCTTACCTGGTAATCCTGTTGGATTAATCTGTTTCTTTTGATCGGAGTTAGTTGTTTGCAGTATACTGAATTTTTCTTTGTTTAAAAAGTAATCCTTTAAAAGGTAATCCTTGGCTAGCCGTTCGTGTTCCTGCGGTCATCCATGTACCCTCCTCTCCAGCACTTCCTCCCAGCTGGTAACGTAAAAAAAAAAAATAAAAAAGAAATTATAAATCAATGCAAATGTTCAAATTCCAAGCAGGTTCCCAGAGCGCTGCTGCTGCTGCTGAAAGGATTTGGCTATTGACTTTCCGTGGTATTTGTTCAGCTGGACCGTACTTCAAAAGCTGAATGTCCGTTCAGCGTGGCACTGGATAACGTGGCTCTCCCTGGATAACGGCAGATGGGATAAGGCCACGCCGCCTGTCAAGGCGGGATTTTTCCTGTATTTTACATGTTCAAAGTGAGGGAGTTTCGATCAAGTTTATTGGCAATTAAAAACACCCCCCACCCCCACCTCCCACCCCCAACTTCCTGGTCAGCCGCCCCCTGAGGGCAGGCCGAGGCCATGGCAGCCCAGGGGGCTGGGGCAGCGTGCGGTCCTGCTGCACCTTCTCTTCGGCATCTCCCCTCCCTCCACCTGCCCTGGCATTGTTTTGGGCTCATACCGCTGTTTCTGAAATAATTTTCCTCAGCGGCGTCAGGAAGCTCCTGTGGCAGGTTGAGTTTCGGCGCACAGTGGGTCCCTTGGGTCCTGCCACAGGGGAGGTCTCCCTGCAGCTCCCCCAGCCAAAACCCCATGAAATGCGATCCCAGATCCTTTAATCTCCAGCGGAAGGATAACAGTGTGCCACCTTGCTTGCAATGCAGGTAAAATACCAAATTTGGCTATTTTATGGTTTAGGGCTTGCCTGCTGATGATTGAGGGGCTGCGTTTGTGCTCTGGAGGTGCCCTTGGGTAGGGCGGGCGACAGGTCCTCAGAGTGCACTCCCTTAGGTTTTCCAAATCTTTTGAGGAAAAGTTTTGAGAATTTCATTGCCAAAGCACTCCCAAGTTTGGGCAGCCGCCGTGGGGTGTCTGTGGCTCCATGTCGTGGGTCAGCCGTGCCCTTTCAGGGACGGGGAAGAGCGTACAGGGCCTGCAGGCTGCATCTTGCTCAGGGGAGCACAAGATGGAGGCGGCCCTGGCTGGTCCACCTGCCTGCCGCAGGCGGACGAAACCCCGAGCCCCTGCCTCTTGGAAAAATGACTTGTTACTGGCAACGTGCGTTTCCTCTGTAGAAGGGATCGTTTCCTTTCCAGTTGAATGATTTTGGATTTTAAATTCTGGATATATTTTTTCCCGTTCTCCAGAAGGAAGTGGCGGCAGCAATCCGCGTGAAATACTGCTAGTGAATTATTAAAACTTTATTATATACGTAAACACCAAAGCCTTCTTTTGATTGCAGATGCTGAATATTTATGATAATGCATAATACTGGTGTAGTTCCTACAATAATGGGATTCAGATCTCTTCAGTAATGCTCGTTAATTTAACCTCTCTGTCACTACTGGGGGTATGAATATGTATCTTAGTTTTACAGAAAACGAAACCCAGAAATTTCCATTTGTCCAAGCTCGTCCAACAGGTTTTGTGATTTTGAGCTGCTTTTGAGCTGTTCTATGTTTGAAATTTTTCCAGAATTAAATGCAAATTACTTGGAAATAGGTATTTGAACACCCTGATCTAACGTTTGCGAATTACTCAATGTTTATGTTAAAACCATCTTCTGGGGGAGAATTGTTGAGGAATCCACCAGGTGACATTATGGGTAAAGAAAGCACACTTGGATGTAAGTTCAGGTGCTGGTGGTTTTGGGCGGCTGCTTATCATCCCTGCGTCACCTCGGAGCCACATCAGGGCATCCGTGTACTTTGATTTCCCAGAGCCAGAGTAATGATTTGTTCTTGCGTTCGCCATTTAAATGCTGTCTATTCATTTTCATGACCATTTGGAATGAAGAGATAAAAGCACAAAAGACACAGGAAACAGTTTTTCACAGAACTGTTTAATCATAAAATCGAGAAACCCACAATACAGTCTTAGAAAAATCTTTAGTCAAATATAGATGTTGAAGATGTTCCTTTCTGCTTTTCAAATAACTCTGAAGTTTCCAGGATTTCATTATGAGTTTGGTGAGTGAACCTTTTTTCTTTTCATTCTTTACTGTTTTTAATAATTGATTTTTAATTAGAAGGCATATTTCGCTTTCAAGTCTAGATTTATCACATGTTCAGCATCTCACTGCTCCTGTTAACTTGCACAGAGCATTATGACTTATTTGTGCATCATGTATTATTTGTCCCGTTATGTTCAACAGTGCAAAGGTGAAAATTATTAGGAAAATTGCCTGCATTTGGAGTGAGTGAGGAAAAAACATTTTATATTTTGAGAAAAAGTGACCCCTTTAAAAAATGTATCGTGAAGTTTTGGCTGATGAGAAATTGAAATGCGCTATTTTGCATGGCAGTTTTTTTATTTACATTCTTTTATAGCTGTGTCAAGGAAATGAAGGTATGTGATTTCATGCACTTTGTTCAAGCAAAGTGAGCAACAGCTGAGATTTCTCCTCCCTTGTGGGATTTAGGGGGGTTTGTGCCCCACTGTCCCTACTTCGTTTTCAGTTATTTTCGTTGGGGTTCATTTTTCCTTTACTTCATTTACTGACTGTATTCAAGTTTTTGTCGCATGCTGATTTCTGTATTGGCTTGCTTTCTTTGACCTTAACTTGAAGGTATATTTATGCTAGGGATTTTTTTTTTCTTCATAAGATTTTGTTGCCTATGCTGGAGTTGGGGAAGGAGACACCATCATTTAGTGTGTCCTGTTATGAACATAATTTTTGTCAGCTCTGTACTTGAAAATTGTTATTTTGTCTTTAAAAACTTTGAGAGGAGACAAGCTATATTTGCAGTTTTTTGGAAGCATTATTAGAACCTACTTTAAGTTGATTGCCCCAAAAGATGTCTGCTTCTCTGTTTCTCTCCATCTCTTCGTCTCTCTCTTTTTTTTGGCCAGTGCAACTGTCTTTTCTAGGGCTTTTGCTGGAATGGAAAAAATTTATTCCTATATAGCCATAAGTATGTTAGCATATCTTAAATGTAGACCAGACGTACCTCTCTGGTCTGCCAAGATACGCTTTGTAGGCATGTCATTTTAAGCAACTGTTATGGCATGGGGAACTTGCATTGTGCTCACGATCACAGCAGGGAACTGGATTTCTCTGTATGTTACCGGGTAGACTCCATTTTGAAAGTGGAATTTGCTTGCCGCCTTTGTTCCCTTTTACCTCTGTGTTAGATTATAATAGTGGCAAAAAAAAGTGCTTTCTCTTGCTAGAAAGAAATTACCACAGACTGACTCCTGGAAAATGGGTTTATCATGAGGGAAATGAGCTATTCAGTGGCTGGAGTCTTTTGCTGAGCCTGAGCAGAAAATCACATGACGGAGGAGATGGGCTGTGCGGGGGTCAGTATGCCACTTCAAAATGCGAGCGGCTGTGCTCGCCCACAAGCATTGAGTGCCACCTCAGCGCAGTGGGGTCTCTGAGATACAGGCATGGATCTGGCAGGTCGAACGCAGGGCTGGGTGGGGTTCTGCACGCTTCCAGAATGACAACTGACAGTCCCATATGTCACTTTGTCTGGGGCAGCTGAGGTGCCACTACGTACCTGTGTTTGAGCATCTGGATTGTACCACTTGGGTCCAAATTGATGGTGGAGTTGTTTGTCTTCAACCATGGGTATAGCAGGTGCATAGCACAACCATCTTGGCTGCTGCTAATGCTATAGAAATAGGGGAAAATTGCTAGTAGGGTGCTTCTGCAAAGTCACTGGTGTTTGCCAGCCACCCTGTCTATTTGTCAATTAATTGCAGGCTAATGAGTTCAAAAAGCCAGTAATTACCTCATCAGTATTGGCAGGAAGGAACAGCTGACACAAATATCTTTTCTTGACATCCTTCCCCTTGGCCAGGGATAAAGTTTTTATTCTCATGGCTGTGACTTAGATTCACTACTAACCATTTGCAGCTACCTTCTGACAGTTAAATCTCTACCCAAAAAAAAGAGGTTTTGCACTGTCTGAATAGGAACTTGACATCAACCTACATGGAAATGAGTTTTATGATGCTGAGAAGTGAAAGCTTTGTAAGAGAAAATTGGAGGCGGGAATGAGATAACTTGCAAAGCACCACATAACAGTGTAAAAGGAGAATACTTTAAATGTTAGACTGGCCCTACGCTATCCCATTCAAAATGTGTAGCAGGAAGAAGACGAGCTTGTTTTAAGCTTGTTTTATCCTGAACCAGGATGAGATGCTCTCTGTTTTGGATTTCACAGGGCTTGGGCTTGATATTTACATAATTTAAATGCAAGTGAAGCAAGGGTTTAAATCCAAAGTTCAAATTTGTGCATGACGCGCGCATAACATGAATGCATCCCTTGAGAGAAGAAGAAAGAGTTTGGGAAAGGAGCACTGACAGGATTCTTTCATCAAGAAAATAAGCATTATTATTTTGTATTTTTTTATGTCATTCTGTTGGCATTTTCTTGTATCATGTCAAATGCGTTTGTCAGATTGGGGTGTGCTTGCAACAAATGGCTTCATGGAACAAATGTGCTTCATCTGGGATTTCAACTAGCTTCAAAAGCTTTCAGTTGCTTTGTACACTGCATCATCATATCTTAGGTATTTAGATAATGGCTATGAAGGTACAAAGATTTTCCTAGCGAATAATGATCGTGTAGAAGAACTGATAATTTAAGGCAAATGGCCGTTTGCCTTTGTTGCTAATTAATCCCTTTCTGCTAGAAGATTGCTGCTGCAATTCTGTAGGGTTGTTAAAGTGTTTTATCTCTTTTTACTATTTGCATGCTGTTCTTTTTCATCTGTGTAAATAGAGTGGGTTTGAGAGGGCTGTATCCACCAGTTCCCCCCACTGTGACAGTACATCAGCCAATTAAAAGTTTAATATTTATGCATTTATGCATTTCTTTCTGTACAGCTGTAATACTAGTTCCATTGGTAGCCCAGTAGCTCAGGGTACACTGTAACCCTTTCAAGGTGTTTGGTTCAGCCCAAAATCTTGTTATTATTTATGAGCTTTTTGTTGGATTAGATCAAAGCAAAGAGATTTCTCTGTAATTTAACTGCTTTTATAGAATTTATTCAAACTTCCTATGTAAGCAAAGTCTTTCTTTACAGGTCAGTTATTCTTGCTATGTTTTTTCTTTCTGTCTTCAATCAGTGTTATGTATGTTTGCTTTTTGCTTTCTGTTATTGCAATGGATATTTCCATGTGAGTTTTAGTTCAGCTTTAATCAAAATTAGTGGGTTTTCCCACTTCGTTGTGCATCTAGTGATATAGTGATGATAGCTTTATAAATAAATAAGCAAAGTTTATTTCAAAAGACCCTTAACCCAAACTGCCATGACTGTATTTAAAACGTGTCCTCTACTGTATAGAATTGTTGGATTTTGTGTGGGTTTGGGGCTTGTTGTTTTTTTTTTTTTTTTTTTAAATTATGATATATATTTTGCTCTTTGGCTAGATAGGATGCTAACTTCCTTTCTCCAGTCATTTTATACAGTCTTATAGTTAAGGGTAATAATCATAAACAGGAAGTCTCTGGATTGATTTTAAGTATTTCTTAGTTATTGCCTAATTATATCCTGTTAATTACACTTTCTCAGCAGTTACTTAAAAAAATAAATAAATTATTTTTTGCTATTTACAGGAACTGACACAGGTATGTGATCAGGTGTTAAGCTTCAAATATATACATATACTTGTTGTTGCACATAAATTACTTTTGTAACTGACTTTTTAAAAATACATGTTCAGCCTGTGATCCTTTAAAGTGGTGCTCCTATTCCAGCCAGCGGTATAGGAACACAACTGTATGTTTCCGTCATGAAAGTAATCTAAAATTTAGTGTGTCCAGGCATACTTACTCACTGCTGTCCTCAGTCTTTTAATATTGCTGCTGTGTTGACTTAATTAGGCATTAGAAGGTGATGTTTTATTTTTTGCTCATCAGTTACTGAATGCTGATTCCACAACACTCTGAGCTCCCACATAGTTGTGAGGCCTTTTTCTTACTCAGACTGTCACACTGACTCTCCTCATTGTGTTTAATTTTGTTATGAGATAATTACAGTATTATTTACCCACAATTAAAAAATGAACATACCTGGTTTCTGGCATAGATCTATTGCTTTCATATATACATACTTATATATATGCATATCACTATATGTTTTTCTGACTGAATCTTGCAGGCCTTTCAGAAAGTCAGACTTAGTGTGTGTGCGTGTACACATGCGCATGTGCCTAAATAAAAATATGGCATTAATTTTGTTAGACCGGGAAAAACCTTTAGTTCATGGTCATTGAAAATTTAAGGTGCTCTTGATAAAAATCTGAGCCGAAAGTGCAGGCAGTTATGTAAGGAATGTATTTCTTTTTTCCTTTTTGTTTCATGTTATGGGACAGAGCTGCATATCAGAATGAGAGATCACAAACCTTCTCTAATCCACAGTTATCACATGATGTATAAGGCAATTCACAGTGTGTTTGTTACGTGAATTGGACATACGCTCTAAAAATGTTAAACACTTTTTCCATATATAGACAAATATATATCTGTCTCGCATGTATGTCTCGTGTGCAGAAAATATAATTATTCCTTCAGTTACCAAGATGCTGCTCAGGCTTCTTAGGATACTTCTGCTGAGACTCTCCCCCTGTTGATGGTGAAGAGCACAGCTCCCAGGAAGAAAATAGTCTGGGAGTGCAGGAAGCGACACATGTGGCTGTGTGCTACAATGAGGATATAGTAAGTCAGTCATTAGAGTGGATATATGTGCCAGTCTACAGAAGACAGTTTTTAATATTAAGTGTTTGGTTGGTGTCCTTAAAGAAAAATCTGTAAATGGGGACACCCGTCAAAGTTTTTCAGTTTCATGCCTAACAATCTCAACAGTGTCCCTTTTGCTGAGGTAAGAACGAAGCAAGCGCTGCAGTAAAGACATGTTTTGTTAGGCTCAAACAGGGGTGGTGGTGTTTTTAAATCTGTTTTTCAGATTTAAGGTCTACAGCTATTTTCCTGGGTCTGTAACAGAAGTACTGACAATTCAGTAGGAGGAAAATGCAAAATGCAATTCATCACATTTATTTATTTTTACAGCTGATATTAAAAGAAACGAACTAAAGGAGAGATGAAGGTACTTGACTTGTAGACGTAGAGGTACTATTGAATAGCAGCCCATTTACTGAAGCTTTCATGCTGGTATGCCTAAAAACAAACAAAAAAAGACCTTAAACGGGAGAGAGTTCCTTAAAAGTATCTCTAAGCCCTGAGATCATTACTTTATCCATCAAAGGTGTATGCAGGTGTGAGCAGCAAGGCATGGAAAAAATGCATAGAAAAATGGCAACAACTATTTGCTGATCCGTGTTGGTTATTCTTTGTAAAATGCGTGCATGTCCAATAAAATGAAAATATGGACCTTGCGTAACACTAGCACCTCCCCAGAAGGAGGGTGAGATCTCTGTAACTACGTCTGCTGAGGCGCTCGGGCATAAAAACTCGCATTCCCCAAAGGTCAGAGATTGGAGGTTGTCATCGTCCTTAACGCCCCACCTCACATAACGGAAAGAATTTACAGTAGTTGCTTCTTAAAGAAATTACTTCTTAGTCACTATATTTTTAGAGAAAATCTTGAATAAAACCCAGGATTAAACTATAGAGGCAAGCAAAAAAGCAAGTATCGAAATAACTGATATAGAAAAAGTTTGCAACTCTGTTCTTGCTGCATAGAATGAAAGATTATGAAATCAGGCCTGCATTCACCTCTCACCTTCTATTTCAAATTTTCTGCTCTTTCCACAGAGCTTCACTACTCATTTATGAGTCGCTCTTTGCTGATCACATTTTTCCAAAGTTCCTTTGTTCTGTGCAAAATGCTTACAGATAATAACATGCAGCTTTTCAAAAGCCAAGAAAATCTCCAGCAGAGCAGCTGGCAAGATGGTTGGGTCTTGGAAAGATCTGTCCTTCTTTGTTTTCTGTGTGCCTATCTTTGCATTTCTGTTCCTTCTAGTTTTGAGAACCATCTATTAAACAGACAGTATAAAGTGGAATGAACTTTTGGCATAATAAAAAAAAAAAAAAAAGAAATGTGGTGATTGCTAAGTAAGGATTAAAACTCTTATGTAGGTGGAACTGATTTTTAAGAGACACTAGTGGAAAACCTGCATGTACAAGTCTGTCTCTGCAGTTGCTCATCATTTCTAATGGGTAATATTGGGTGGTAATACAGCTTCCAGTTGCTAATTTTCATTCTAATGCCATACGGCAAGCTACAAAGTAGACAGCCCCTATGATTTAAGAAGCAAATAAAAAAGATCCCTACCCTTTCTAGGGCTTCAAGTTTAGCCTGAATGACTTTGTACATTCAATTTAGACTTTATTTTTAAAATCAGTTGTAGTGAGGGAACAGTAAACTGGGGTGTGAAGTAACCCAGGACAGGAACTGCTGAAGACAGCTTTGCTATGAAAGAAAACACGTGATGAATCTCATCCGCGTGAGCATTATTGTCACAGAATCTGAATGCTCCACAGACCTTTGGTGCCTTTATCCTAATTGCTCTGTAAACAGAGAAGTAATGTTTTCTCCATTTTACAGTTGGGAAAATGAGACAAGGAAACTGTATGTTTTGCAAAAGGTCCAAATAAAAAAGAGCAAAAATCAGCTCTCTGAAGGCAAAGCATAACTCACTGGGGTTTCGTAATGCCTATATGAGTTTTGGAAATAGGGGTTTTGATTCCTATCTGCAAGGAAGAGGAATTTTAATTTTAGTACCAGTTTCATGGGTAGAAACGGGATGATATTTGGAAAAAGAGAAAACATACTCTACTGAGAGCAACTTTCTGACAATTAGGCCTTAATTGGTTATACAGCAAATTCTCTAAAGGAATGGCAGAAGGACCACCAACTGGAAATAAGATCCTGCTAAATAACCAATATTACACTAATAGAGATAAAACTGAATGTAGAAAAAAATATGAATTATTTGAGGCTACCACCGTTAGTAATTCTAAATAAATAGTGATTCACTGTTCTTGGGGCTTTTCTATATTAAGTTAGAGAAGAGCTGTTTACTTTTATATTTAATTTGTATAGTATTAATAACAAAGCATTTTAATATCTTTTTGATGACAAAAAGACAGTCTTCTGTATTAAGAAAATATCTAATTTTATTATCTACCAAATCTAGCCTCTTCCAGCAGCAGAAGAATTTCAATGATTCTCCTATTAAAAATGCTGCCTTATAATTATGTGTAAAATAGTAGGGTTTTTTTCTTTACAAAGTTCCCTTATTTACATCTTTTTCCTTGTTCTTTAATGTAAATACCTTGTAATGCGTAGGGTTTATCATTCAAGTTTCTTTTGAGCTTGATTTATCTTTTTAAAATTTAAAATCATATTTTTGCCATTTGGACTGACAGATCTGTAGTGTTGTAGTTTTGGCTACATATACAGTAGCAAAGAACAAAATATTTTTTGTCACACTTCTACTGTTAGAGTTCAGTCTGTTCCTTTTACATTATCAGCTTGTTTCTTTGGGCTTCATAGAGGCATCTGTTTTAATTTTTATTGGGCAGGGCTGCAACTTCTCAAACTCATGTAAGCTTCACAAATCATTCACAAATGTGGACGATTAAATCAATTACGTCTTGGCTGAGTGATCTATGAGTGTATTATGCACACACAATGTTTAAAGAATGTTATTAAGGTGCAAACCCAAGTACTTAAAGTTAGGAAGTGCCAAAATTAAAGTTGCCTGCAGGCTCACAGTCTTTATGCATATATGTGCTATGATACTGCCTCTAACTGTACAACTGCGCTGTTTTTCCAGCTGGAACCTCATCTCAGTCATCCTCTTTGTTGCAAGCATGAACCCTGTTTTCACTTTTTGTGTACTTAAGCTCTGGTCTGCAAACCAGTATTTGTTATGGTACTTATCATTGGTATGTGATATCACAAGTAAATTAAAGGTTTCATAGGTAATATATTTATCTTCCCCAAAACGATGGTGTTATCTTTACCAAAAAAAGAGTAATAAATAAGTAGAGATTAGGGTCACAATTCTATGCGACAGGGGCCTAATTTCGATAAAGAAATGGAAGTCCTTACATTTCAAAAAGTAGGTCTGATAAATTCTAAGTGATTCTGCACACTGGAACTTGTACATCAGCTCAGGATGCAATGCTTATAATGTTTATACATTGTCAGACTGAAACTCACCTTGAGATTCCCACCTTCTTCTCTACTTCTTGTTCTCAGTCCTGCTACCTGCATTTTGCAGTTTACTGTTCCCTTAATCACATCCATTCAAAAATCTGTTGGCCTAAATTTACATATTAGAGAGGGGTTGGTTTTAGGGAGGGTTTTTACTTAGGCAGTTTCACACTGTGGTCTTAAAATAGTTTGCTTTGACGTGATTAAGGAGCAGAGAGCTGACTGAGAGAGGAGTGATGGGTGTGGAAACAAGTGCGAAGGGGAAGAGATGAGTGATAACTTCCTCTGCTGCTGGGCAGATTGTAATGCGAGACCCTGTTCTCAAACATTTGGGGTGCGGGGGGTGAGTGTCCCCTTTCTAACTTCTTACCGTATTATTCACTTCTAAAAAGTAGTCTCCGTGTCTGTCCAGTCAGGGTTTCTCTCTGCTCCTGGCTCACTGACTGTTTTCTTTAGTGGGAAATGGTTCAATTTTAGTCCCGGGCCCACTTCACAGATTCTCTTTGAATTCGCTTGCCTGTGCCCTTTCATTGCCAGTTTCACTCTTATGCTCTACCCTAATCGCAGGTTTAGTCACCAGTCCCTCTCATCTTAAATCCCACCATCTGCCCCTAAATGCAGTAGCGCCCCTTCTCCTTCCTTTCACCAGTTTGTGCTGGGATGAAGGCAAAAATGGTTCAGAAAAGGCAGTAATTTGTCGAGCCAAATGAGTTCATTATTCAAGCAAATGAAAGAGAACTGCCAATTTCAGAGTTGCTGTAAGTGAAGAAAAATTTTATGAAAGCCTACAGTTACGGTTGTCATATGTTTATCTTTTAATCACAATTTTGATTTAAAATGGTTAGCCCAAGCTTGCTGTACTCTGGTGGTCACCCTGTCTGCTGTTCCATCGCTCTTAGGAATGAAGGCAGTATTGTCGGTGTTAAGGGATAAAACCCCTGGTGTTACTGCCTTCTTTGTATTTCTTCACCCTTGATGATTCGGCAATAATTTCTCCACGGGGATTATTTGTTCAAGGGTGGGGCCTCTGTTCAATCCAGATATAACCCAGCTGCAGTGGAATTTAGCCTCTTCTCTGGTTTTACAAGCAATTAGCGCTTCAGCCAGGACTGCCTGCCCTCCCAGAGAACAAAAGATTCAGTAGAAAACTTGTCCCCTGAAATGACAGCTGGATAAAGAATTGGCAGATTTGTCAGACAATTATTTTGAGTCACTGAGTCACTTTTTACAGAAAAGAAAAGTAGCGTGACCTCACGGGGGACCGAGATGAGACTTCTTATATGTATAAGTTTCTATGCAGATAACTAGAGGAATGGGTGTCAAAAAAATGGATATTCTTAATAACACCAGGTACGGATAACAGTCATATGTGAGTTTTGAAGGAAATTTGCTCTGATGACAGGTCAGTTTTTCATCAGGAGCTGGAAAATTGCAAACATATGATTATTCAAATAAGATGATATCTGCAAATAGGATATACTAAGCAAATACTGTAAAGTTCATATGCGATATTATCATCTTCTTCTCCCTTGAGAGTTGATTCAGCAGGAGCAGTTGAATTTTTTTTAAACATAAAGAATGTGGATGTTTAGAGGAGATTGTTTCATTATAAAGGAAAAAAGTACCAATGCACATCAAATATTAAATAGGATTCTCTCTTTTTCAAAATTAATTCCCACTTTTGATGCTATAAAATTTTAACAGTTGTGGGAGAGCTCCCAGAAGACCCTTCATTATGTCTCATTATTGCAGCATATGTGAGGCCATAGTACCTTTGGTTGCCATAGTTCCTTATTTAATCAAGAAAAAAATGCTTCATGGCTGCACAGCTGGCTAACCTTATGTATCTATAGTTTTCTCAAGAAACAATCATATCTATGCCCCGTACTATCTTAATGTGAATTTTGCTTCAAAAATTCATAAACCAGACTTATTTTTTATTTCTTGGCTACATGGTAAAGTTTTAGGTCAGACCCCAATTTTGCCTAGTGCTTCTCTGTTTTTTTCTTAATAAAGGGAAGGTTTTTTTTCCTTTTGCAAGGCCAAATGTGATTGCAGGCTGTTAGTATTGCAGCACAGGGAAGGCAGAGAGTCCACGCTGGTGGGTGTGATGGGTTTGCCATCAAGCGTATGATTGTCTGTTTTTTAAAAACAACCTGAATTCTTAATGATGCGGTTTTCTTTCATTTGTGTTATTTAATACCTAATATTTCTTATCGAACGAGTTGTATCAGGTCTCCTCTGAGGCTGTTATCAAATGGCAGTTTACATATTATCTAGCTTTAGGTGCTGGCTTTAGTTAGATATCTGCCCAGCCGGGGGAGACGCGGTGAGGAACACTTGTTTAGCCTTACAATTTCAGTGGTAATGTTTAAATAACTTTGCAGGCATGAAATATCCAGGAAGGCTGCTGTAGTCTGTAGGAGCTTCTTAGTGCAAATTAATGCCCTAATACTCAGGGAATATTTACAGTTTAATAATTGAGGAAAGTTGATTAAATATACAAAGCATTTAAATACCCATTTTAACTTCACATTAATTCCTGACAAATTGAAGTATCTTGGCATGTAGCGCATTAAAAACTTCCAGCAGTAAGTTTGGGCCTTACGGCAGTGTGCCCATTTCATGTGAAACACAGCCTTTGCGTTCACAAGGCTATGATGTACATGGTTATATTTAGTCATACTGAGCCTGATCTCGCGTGGTGGTGGGATGTGAAGATTTGTGAGGACCGTTTCCCCTAACTAAGATGGTAGAAGACAACTGTCAAAGGCCTTATTATAACCATGGGGATCATTTCTTTCCCTCGTCTGACTCTGCACACAGGCATCAGAGCTGCTGATCTTTAGCAGGTCTGTGTAAGAGTATCCCAACTATTTTAAAACATTTTTTATATAACCAGAGGAAAGCAAGGCTGGATCAGACAGTATCACTTTTGCTTAGGTCACTCCCGGTGGATACTTGTCAAACTCTTCCTTGTGTTCTTGCTTGTGAGTCTGCAACTTGTGTAGGCAATCTTTTCCAGTGCCTCACTATCTATACCATTATGCCATTGAAACATTTTTCCCCTGGAATCTTTTTGTTTGTTTGTTTGTTTTGTTACAGCTTTAAGCCTGAAATTAAAGGATTCCTGTTGCCTTGGTGGTGGTGGGGAGCTGTCATGTCATTCACAATATCTCATCTGTGCAAAAAGCAGGTGCCTGTGAAGCAGCCCACAAGGCTAGTAATGAAGGATCGGGACATATAAGACATTTGTAGACTCATTAGTTTGTTCCAGGCTGCCCAACCTGGTTTTGCTTTTGTAGCGCAAAGTGTCTGTAAACGAAAGTACACCTGAATTTCTGGGGAGAGAGACAAGATGACAGCGGTACTCCTGCCTGCTCCTTTGTGAGTAAATCTTCCCTGGATGGAGTTGCCCTGAAATTACAAAAAGGTGCGAATGGCTGTCTCCTCCTCATCTGTGGGAATAAATGAGACATGAGAGTTGTAGGCTTGGCAGTTAAGCATTTCCATTTGTAGAACACTGACATACTAATGATGGTAATTTTGCATTTGTTACTACATGCCTAATCTAATTAAGTTTTTCTTAAGGTACAATTGTTGTTTTCTGTGTTTAATTATGTAAGCACCAGGTGCAAATGTTAACAGGAGCTGAATTCAGAAGGAAACCTTTTATCTTTGTGTTACGCAAGACCTTTTTTCTGTATCTTTAATTTTGCAGTTAAAAAAATGCATACAGTATTTAGTTGTTCCAAGCAGTTACATTAACTTTTCTGATTGATATACATAGGAAGCACTAATAAGGCCTAAAAGTTTATATTAGCTCTTAGCTTAAATGTGTTTAGAACTATTTATGAGCTCTACAGTTTTGGTTTCAGGTGTTGCAATGATTCAGTCTCCTTTTCCCAGCTATACTGCTGATTTTGAGGGTTGGCAGACTTCCCACACTCCACGACAGATCTCCCCCTGTCTATTTGAAAAGGTCTGAACTACGTAGGGGTCTGTTGTCTGAATCTGAATTTCGTGGAGCACTGGTAAAACTGCTTGTGTGACTGCCAGCCTGTCTGTGAACTTTTTGCCACCATTTCGTCAATGCTTGTTCAAACGCTGAAAGAGAGTTTTCAGTAGAATTCTTTGCCTGGAGTAATAAACTCAAGTATTATTTTTAAAGCTCAAGGACCTGAGCTTTGAATTGATGTAAAAGACTGCTCAGAGGCAAGTGACTCTCAAAAGGTTTTGAAATTATACTGTTAATTTTTAAATAAAGTGAATGGGAATTGCAGTAAACTTTTCCACCTGTAGATTGGTAATTGTTTTAATCTAGTAAGTACAAGTAAGTAAAGCTTCTATTTTCTAATTTCCAGTTATTCGGTAGTAATCTATATTTGCATAAATTTGGCATTAAGTATAATAGAAACATTAGATAAATGATTGATGCGTGTTTGTTCTAAAGCATAAGGTACCCATAAAACATTCCCATTACTAATGAACGAAAGATGTCTACAGAAGCGTTTTTCAGCCTTTTCTAATTAGTGAATGACTATACATTTTGTAGTAGAAGTATGGCCTGTATGTACCACGAGTTTAAGCTGGCCGCCGGCATACCTTGTCTTAGCTACCTTTCGTGGATTCCTTCAAAGTAGGATTTTAAGCCCTCTGTGGACCACAGGTCAGTAATAGGGACCTGAAATATGCTATCGTTCATTTAAGGATCCTGTGTGATCACTTTACATTGGGCTGTGAAGTATGATTTTACGGTTGAGTGTTGAACCATTTTCAGTATCGAAACATAAAGGTTCGCATTTGTACTGGGGTAAGATTGACAGCAGCCATTGCTTTAATTCTAGATCCAGGTAAACAAAGAAGCTGTGTCTGATAGTTGTTTTGAATTAAGCTTTCCAGTGTTGTTAGTGGGAGAGATTTCCCCCATCCCTGCCATTGTTCTTAGAGACCTTGGTTGTTTCAAGTTTGGTTTGTTTCTTACCCTTTAGGCTTTTAATTCAAACTCCATTCCTTTGATGGTTTATCACAAAATTTGTTCAGAGGCTTCCATTTTTTAAGGTAGTCTTTTAACTACTACTGATTATGCATTGCATCAGAGAAAAGTGGTTGAAAACTTTAAAACCACAAATAAAATATACATCAATGGGTTACAATAATGAATGCTAACATACTGTTTCTTCAGAAAGAGCCCTTTAGGGACAGACGACTGTGTTTCAGGTGATATGAAAAATAGTTATGTTGACTTGTGAGAACAGCTTCCTAGAGTCAGTGGTCAGGTTTTACTAAAAATTAATTTTAAAAAGATTAAAATAGTTATGTTTAGTATTAGTTCATAGAAGTCTTCAAATTAGTATCAGGATTAATTCTTTCTGGCAATTGAGGCAACTGATGGGAATAATAACTTGTCACTTAGTTCCTATACAGTTTTTGCTTTTCAGTTCATTTTTCCATTATTCCTGTTCCAGGTGTTGGGTTTTTTTCCTACAGAAGTAAAATGATTTATTTGGGTGATAATACACAGGCTGCAATATTTTAGAAGTTGATATCTGTTTCCATGTAGGGATGCTTGGAGAAAAAGAAAATAAGACTAGCTTGCAAAAAATATGCTGGTCTCATTAGGTGCAAAAGTGTCTCAAATGTCCCTTAAGCAACACTTTGGCTTCTCCAGCTTCTCAGCATGAAGACATGTCTAAGTGAGTTATATTGTTTCAGGACAGTGAACAGCTTGCTTCAGATCCAGCAAGTGTGTTTATTCTTTGGTTTTGTTTTTTCTCCCAAACGAAGAGTGTCACTCTGCATTGTTTACATTTACATCTCAAAACAATTAAGCTAAAACAGCTTCATAAGATTTGGAGCTGGCTTTCTCTGAGGGAAAGTTTTACATTTAGTTTCCAGAGTCTCAGAGTAAATAGACTTATTTTTGTTTTTTCAAGCCGGTACGATTGTATATGTGTTCATCTTTCTGAAGAGGTTTGAATGCCGTTGATTTTGAATTGTGCGTATTGGCAAGGAAACTTACCCGTAATTGCTGTGTAGTGCTTTAATTATCTTTATGAGAAGAACAACTAGCTGACTTATTATATCATTGGGGATATTTTTTTATTATATCTTTTGGTATCTCACTTAAATACCTTTTTCGTGAAGAATTAGAGTAGAAAACAATGAAAGCTTGCTTGCCTTTGATTACAGGATCAGGTATAAACAAAATTCAGGAACTTTAATCCTTGAATTTTTCTGTGTCCTTGTACTATACCCATCTGTGAAATATAGTGGGGGTCTGCTACAGGCCACCTGACCGGGAAGACTGAGCAGATGAGGCCCTCTGTAGACAGATGGGAGCAGCTTCACAGTCACAAACCCTGGTCCTCATGGGGGACTTCAGTGAACCCGATATATTTTGAAGGGACAACACAGCAGGGTGTAAGCTATCCAGGAGATTCCTGGAGCGCGTTGATGATAACTTCCTTCTCCAAGTGAAGGAGGAGCCAACAGGGAGAGGTGCTATGCTGGACCTTGTTCTCACCAACAAGGAGGGGCTGGTGGGGAATGTGAAGCTCGAGGGCAGCCTTGGCTGCGGTGACCATGAAATAGTGGAGTTTAAGATCCTGAGGGCAGTGAGGAGGGCGCACAGCAAGCTCGCTACCCTGGACTTCAGGAGAGCAGACTTTGGCCTCTTCAGGGATCTGCTTGGCAGAGTACCATGGGATAAAGCCCTGGAGGGAAGAGGGGCCCAAGGAAGCTGGTTAATATTCAAGGATCACCTCCTCCAAGTTTAGGAACGGTGCATCCCAACAAAGAGGAGGTCCAGCAAAATGCCAGGAAGCCTGCGTGGATGAGCAAGGAGCTCCTTGACAAACTCAAACACAAAAAGGAAGCCTACAGAGGGTGGAAGCAAGGACAGGTAGCCTGGGAGGAATACTGAAAAATTGTCTGAGCAGCCAGGCATCACGTTAGGTAAGCTAAAGCCCAGATAGAGTTAAATCTGGCCAGGGATGTCAAGGATGACAACAAAACCTTCTATAGGTACTTCAGTGATAAAAGGAATACTAGGGAAAGGGTGGGCCCTCTCCAGAAGGATGCAGGAGAATCCCCTGGTTACCTGGGATACGGAGAAGGCTGAGGCACTCAACGACTTTTTTGTCTCAGTCTTCACTGGCAAGTGCTCTAGCCACACTGCCCAAGTCACAGAAGTGAAAGGCAGGTGGGGTTGGAACTAGATGATCTTCAAGGTCCCTTCCAACCTATCCCTTCAAACCATTCTATGATATGAAGAAATTTTCTAGTCTGACTTGAACTTAATTTATAACATAATTGTATTGTTCTAGTGCATAATCACAGAAATATTACAATATGTGGGGAAAATAAAACAGACCTAGTGTTGCTAAGTTTTTAGGGGACCGTCCTGCTCTCTTTCATTCCTTCCCCATGTTGTGGTTTGAGCCGGACTGGCCACCTTCAAAGAAGGGAGAGCATCTCCCTTCTGGAAGAGAAGGAAGAGAGAGAGAGAGAGAGACTTATGAGTTTAGAAAAGAAACTAAACTACTTTAATGAAAATATTAATAAAATAATGAAAAGGAAATAATGAAATATATACAATATATGCAAAACCGTGTAGAGCTCCCAGGATGATGATCACGTCACTGGCAGGCACTGGGAAAGTCCCAGACTGGACTCAGTGGTGGATGGGAACTGGATTTCAGACCTGGATTCAGGAATGCACGGATTGGGAGCAAAGGCAGACCAACAGAGAGTCCTCCTCAGATGTCGGCCATTGAAGAAAGAGAGCTGACCCTTTGATCCCTCAGCTTTTATACTGCGCGTGAGGCAGATGGATAGAATACCCTGTTGGTCAGTTTTGGGTTACCTGTCCTGTCCACTCCTCCTCGCAGGTGGAACCCCTCTACTCTTTTCCGCTTCCGACCCTCCAACGGGGCAAATAACAAAGTTAGCTGGCCTTGGTTTTTATAGCAATAAGGATAAGTAGAAGCCTCTCTGCATACCATTCCTTGGCATAAATTATAATCAGGTCTTACCATTCTGGCAGCAAACAGTGCCTGAAAAATACGCTATTAATTTTAGAGAGTTCAGTTAGTTAGAAGAGGCTTCACCACAAAGTAAAATTACTGAAAAGAAAATTGGTTCTGTTTTACCTCAAACTGGGACACCCCATTTCCAGGTTTCATCAACCTACTCCTATACAGTCGCGATACATGTTGCGGAGTGTGCAATCCAATATTTCTTTGCTCCCTGTTACAATAACTGGCATTTCTTTCTTAGTAGGCAAAGCTTTAAAAGTCATTTTCCCTTAGGGCAAGCCACTGGGCTAAAAATTTAGAAAAGGCTGTAAAGCTTAAGACCTTCTCAGCTTTCTCATTTCTGCATCTTGATTCTGTTTTCTTCTTGTGGGATGAAAGGGGACGCCTGAGGTGAGTGTACGAATAAGCTGCCCTCTGTACGCTGTTGCTTCCTCCTGCCATTCCTTAGCAAGGGCAAAGCCTTGTTTCAGCCAGGAACACAAAGTGGTTTGTACTGGGTGTGCTAAAGAGACCCAGAGCGTTTTCACATCCCTCCCGCTGCCAGGGGACAGAGCAGGTGTGAAGCAGAGCAAATGGGGGCTCAGTTCCTTGCAGGTGGAAGGAGACCCTAATTTTCCTTCAGATGCTCGTTGTGCTTCTCCCTGAAAGTTGGTCCCTGCAGAGTTTGGGGGCAGCCTGTTCCCTGGAATTGGTAAGTTGTGAGCAGAGACAGGCATCGGGCTGTGAGAAAGGTGTTCCCAGTTCCCAGGGCCAGTGCGATCACCTCTGGCCTTCCCTGTGCCCCTGCTTCCTTCCCCCAGCAGCAACAAGAATGGTCAGTGTCCTTCTTCCACCAGTTTTGCAAGCAGTGTAACCACAGTTAAGAGGTCTGCTGTCAGCAGGGGTTGAGAGGGCACCAGGCAGGTTTTAGCCACTGTTGCATATACAGTTCAGAATAATTTTCTGCTCCTTTGGTAGTTCTTGATGTGTTTTATTCAATTCCATTCTAATCAAGTTAGATGTTTTAGCACATTGTCTTTCTTCAGACTTTTTTACAGAAGGCAAGTGTAATCTCTCTTAAAAAGAAAAAAAATAATTCCCCTTTCATCTTTCTAGGGAGATCACTTTATTCATGTGTAGTGACCTGGCTCAACATTTGATAACTAGTGTGTCACTGAAAGTTCCTCATTATGGTCCCAGCTTGCAGACCACCTGGAGTGCTTCATTATTAATGTGAACTTCAGGTTAAATTTTTAGATCCGTGCAGGTGCATTTGCACTATTCATTGCAGGCTGGTGACACATGCCTCATGAAGGGACAAGAGTACGTGAGTCTGAATGTGTCTAAAGGCATACCGAGCACTTATTGTTTTGACACCAGCCTTATGAGGAGTGTAAGGACTGAGGCTCGAGCTCTGTGTTGATTAAATTCTAACTTTTGCTTTCCTTGGCAATCATTCTGTGATATATAGGCACTTAATCTCAGCACCTGGAGAAAAGAAGTAGAGAAGTCAGAAAGGGGAGGATAAAGGGGAAGCCACACTCCAGTTAAAGCCAGTAACACAGGAAAAGTTTAGTTCTTATTCCAGACATGAATGTATCTTTGGATGTAGATGATAGTTATATGGCAACCAGACACTGCAGAACCCTCCAGATTGCTGCTGGATGTAGCACAAGATGTAAGTAATCCTGTTGATGCAGCTAGGATGCTGTTAAGACGACGAGTTTAGGAAGGATCTTGCATCTCCTTGATGGAAGCTTAATTTTGACTGGTTTTTGCAGTAGTTGCTTAAACCACCCGATCTCCACCAGCCATCCATCTTTGCCTCCTGAAATCAAATAAGTGACCTACTGAATTAAATCTCTGATCTTAACTTGTTTGGTCTATAGCCTAAATAAATAAAAAGGCAAAAGATAACAGTCTAATGTCACACGCAGAAGAACAGAGCTATGTACAGTTGCAGGGTTATTCATTCTTTTCCCTGAGTTTTTGTTTGTGCGTTATTTTTCCTTTTTTAAGAAGGAATTTCTTTGGGGACTTCTCCCTCTCTCTCTGTTTTTTTGTGTTTTGTTTTAAAAGAAATATGGAAATAGCAGAAGTGGGAGTAGAGGTGGATTCATAGGAGCAATGAAGCTGGAAGGACAAAGGGAGATGGGCTGAAAAGGAAGGGGAGAAGAATGGTTACAAGTGTGTGAAAGGGAGTGGGAAGAACAGGAAATCTGAGCGTGGGAGTGAGAGCACTGGGAAATGTGGGCAGGAATAAATTGGACGGGGGAAGAAAACTCCTGAAATGTGTTTTTTTTCTTTAAAGATGCTAGCCTTATTACAGTAAGATAGCCTCCACTTTACTCATTGAGGACCAGTTCTTGACATTATCTACTTAAAACAAGTAATAAAATGCATTAATCCTTTTTTTTTTAAATGAAGAGCGAAAGCACCAAAAGGTACTTCCTCAATAGCTTAATGTTTTTAACAAACATCTCTCTCAAATGCTGAAGGATTAAGGGTTTTAAAATCTTACACAGTCGTATATAATTTGTGTAGCAGTTGAAATCTTCATTTTACTCTTATTTAAACTGAATATATGCTGATTGTTTTTTCTTTGCACACTTAAAGAGCAGTGCCCTCGTTTTCTAACTGTATTGTAGCACCTGCTTTAGTTGAGTTGAAAATGGCATATGGTCTGAAAATAGGAATGTGAATTGCCTCTGGGGTAAAATTTGGTTTTAGTGGCTAAGGTGGTCATGATAGTGTGCTTTGAATTGAAAAGCTGTTTTAAAACCAACACATCTGATGACACTGTAACAACCACAGACTAAAATTTCATAGATATAATAATTTTTGAAAATTACAATTTTATTCCTAAACCTAATTCATACAGTAGCTCTGTCCAGTTATATCTGAATGCATCAAAGCTGACAAATCAAAGTAAAGGTATTTTGGATTAATGTTTCTGGTTCTGGGCAGTAGCACTAGAAGGTGAAATCTCTTTCTGATGTGACCTAGCTTCTGAAAATGCTATTTTTCCTTTTTTTTTTTTTTTTAAGTAATTAGAAAACCCCAGTAAATTAGATCTCTAGGCACAGATTCTCTAAATTTGCTGTTAATACAGTGATTTTGCCTTTTGGAGTTGTTTTCAAATATATGGATATACCTATCTCATAGTATTTAAAAGTGCTAAATTGCCATTGAAAAGATGAAAGAACTCTGGAAATTTATGGAATAGTTTAAAATAAATTAAGTATACCAATTAAAGTTATTTAATATCTGTTATCATTTTTCATCTACACCTCAAATATTTGTGGAAAACATCCAAGAATCTGTATGGTATATTTAAAAAGTGTCTGGTGTGTGTCCCATGTGAAATAAATTATTTTTATTGCATTTTGGAAAAGTACATATTTAATAGTGAAATGCTTTGCTTATGTACTTATATAACTCCAGTGTATAATATGGGTCCAAAGGTCTTTAATTTATTATAAAGACAGGACTTTAATGACAGAATAATGGCTCTGATGTATCTGTAACTTTGGGATTAGATATTAGAAAGGTATCATATCTTTCAACTCTTCCTTATGTGATGTGACATTGCTGCCCCAGACATTTTTACTGCATGAGCAATCAACATAAATGAAAACTAGAAAGCATTCATGTTAAGACAAGAAGCAGTGTTACTTTCAATAAGGTGACTTCAGAAAACTGTCACACAGATATTTCACTGGAGACATTCTGGTTTGACCTCTACCTCACTATTCCTTCTTTTTTTTTTTTTTTTTTATGATTAAACAGAGGAGAAGGGGTTTGTAAAAGCCCTCAAGAAAACTGACAGTTCCTTGTAGAATGTAGCTCTTTCTAATTTCCATATATTTTCCTGCAGGAGAATGGCTCTCTAAGAGCACATTAGCCTTCAACCTTGGCAGGTGTAGAAGTAAATCTGCAGTATTATGATTGAAATGTTATACCTGCTTATTCTAAAACTGACATGATAGGTGACAAATGACAGAGGCATTACTGGGTCAGGTGAAGTCTTTGTCATAATCCCTTTTCCCCTAACTTCTAGCTGGTGCAGCAAAGAGAATCCTGTTTCAAGGATTATTAACACCACCTGCTACAAAATTCCTTTGGGAAGGACCAGAGTGCTTTGGATTCAAACACTGACTTTGAAACATTCAGGAAAATGGCACAATCTCTGCAGATACTGTAATGACTACTTTGGTTTTGTTATAAGCTAGTCTTATAACTTCACACTGTGAAAATGTATTATTAAGGATATAAATGCTGTTTCTCCCATTTCAGTGTAAAAATATATTCATTTTAAATGAATTCCTTAAATACTTGTGTTTCACAGGATTTAGACATGCAGTCTGCTGCGATGAATTGTGCAGCAAGGTTTAACTGATCTCTGGGTTGAGGGCTTTCCCCTTAGTTTTGGGTAGCACAAATAGAAAGCTCTATTTCCATCATAAGGATTTTTTAAAACTCATCTTTCTTCTCCAGCACCACTTCATGGTTTTGTAAGTTTTACCTCAAGTCTGGTTCATCCATAAGGCAGATTCTTCCCTCAAGACCGCCTGGGGAAGAATTATTTCTCCCTTTGGTAGACTACTTCTGTCCTGCTTCTCTTCTGTAACTCCTGTACGTCCGTCAGGAAGGAATACAGCACCTCCCTGGCTGGCACTGAGGTATGAGGCTCATCCGCTGGAGAGCAGAGAGGACGGGTACCTGACAAGAAGCCTGAGCACCAAGTTTCACCCCGGTTCATCTCCCATTCTCATGTTGGCTTTTGGACTTTTTCGAAAGGCGGATGAAGGAAAGGTGTGACTCCTTTTAATTGGCGAGCGGCATTGCTATGGTCTGCTTCCTGCTGGAGCTGCCTGAAACAGAACAGGCAGAGCAGAGAAACAGGAGAAGCCCTGGGCTCTTTTCATCTCAGTCTCTCATTGCAGATCCCCCTGGAACCAGAGGGTGAATCTGTCCCTTTGTATTTTTGAGTGAAGTGAGTGCTGATTGAGTTGTCAAGTGATTACATGCTCAGATGAGATACTGGAATGTATAGTTTGATTCGTATTCGGCACCACAGCAATGCCTAGGAGTAGCTTCATATAGTACAATGAAGATTGTAGTCATTGTAGGAGAATGTGTACATAGAAGTCACCTTTCTGAATGTCTTTTAGAACCTTATTCAGCATCGTATCTTTTAGTTTGTTTTCCTTTTGGGGAATTTTCTGACCTTGTACTTGCAAAACCAGAATGCTGCAGTTTAAATGTTTGCCAGAAGGACCTGCTTCTAAACAAACAACACCAAAGTGCGCTGAAGTTAATTGCCTTTTGAGGGTGTATCTGTCCTTTCCAAACTCAGGTGCTGTAATATGTACCTAAGCCATGACAAGGTTTCAACTCATCAAGCAGAGCTTCAAATACTTTGGTTGGTTGGCACATTTGTACTATGGAAGATGTTGCTCCTGTGAAGGTCTTCGTTCTGTGTAAATGCTCTCAAAATAAATCCCCCCAACACCCAACTACCTATATTTTGTTCTTGTCTATCTGTTTTGTGCTGACATCCTCTGTCTGCCCCGTCACTCATCACAACGTGGTCAAACCTACACTGTTGGGGAATCTGTAAGCTCCTTTAAGATGAGGCTGCTTTCCACAATTTTAAGCTTAGAAACCTAAAAAAAGATGTCATTTTGCACATTTTTCAGGCAATACCTGGCTGCTGTTTACTACTGTTACTATTTACTAATGTACATGTGTTTCTTGAAAAGTAGTTTTCAATATTTGAGGCATAATATACTATGAGTAATTTTTTTCTTTTAATTCAGAAGGGGATTTTTGTATAATAGAATCTTAAGAAGCAATAGTTAAGATGTGAAGTGAATATATTAAGCTGTGATTTCTGAGCTAATCTCGGAGTCTATTTTAGAAATTAAGAAGTTGAGGCTATTTAAAAGGATTCTTATGTAGCAGTTGCATTTACTAAGCAGCAGCTCTTTGCTTTGGTGAAAGCAGGGAGTTGGGAATGTTTTGGTGGTTGTTTTTTTTTTTTTTGTCTTGTACATTAATCACACATGTTACCAAGAAGTGACTCTCTGATTAAGGACATTGCTTTTCCAGAACAGAAATAATAGTTTTGTAAGTTTTATTGCTATCAAGCTACTAGTAAAAACAAGTTATTTTAGGAATACTAGAACTAATAAAAGCTTGAATTCCTTTGAAGTTGTGCCTTTGAGTTGACTGTGAGCTGAACCAAACCTCTTTCCCTTGCAGTTTGAGCATCTGAAATGTGAGAAATAACTACTAATTGTTATTTGTTCGGCAGAGACCGAACTGGATATTACCTGATTAAAACTTCTGGGTCTGTAAATGGAGCAAAGAATGCATGGTTTTAAGCTGAGAAGATGGGGATTGATAAAACAAAGGCAACACAGATATTAAATATGAGCTTGAGTTTGTCCCCTGTATTCAACGAAGAGGGGGGTTGAACTGGTGTAAATTAAAAACATGACTGCGAAGCTGTAGTGAGTCTGAATCTCTCAATTGTCTGCTGGTCACTTGCGGTAGTGGCCTGAGGCTTAGGTAGTCCCTTGATACTGGCTTTCTGCATGTTAGGGGCATGTGTGTGTATCTGTTTATGTATCTAAGTGTGTTTGTATGTGTGTGCCTATATATAAAATAAAAAATAAATACAGATATAAAGATATGAATTTAGCAGATTTCAGTTCAGCTTTCACACTCACTTTTTTAACAACTGTAATAGTTGCAAAGGGTTGGTGCTGTATTTACAATCCTGGATAAAAGATGGGTTACCACAAAGATGTTACACATCATTTAAAAAATATTTGAGAACTGTTAGTTGAAAGTGTCTAAACTGGCTAACTTCTGGGACTCACAGGAAGAGAAAAACACAATTAAAAAAAAAAACTTCAGGAGTGTTTTGAGGTGATGGGGTGACACTAAAATGATTGACAAGCCACTCAGCATGGGCCTGATCTTTTGAAGTCTCAGAACAATGTAGCTTTTGGGATGGGACCTTTTGGTTTGTTTATTTCATTTCTAGAAGCCAAGTTCTGGGTTTCTCTGAGAGGTCAAAAGACCACTTTAAAGTCCTTTCAGGGCAAAATTGCATTCATCCTCAGTGGGTTGTCTTCTCAGTGCTGGCATGGAACCCACTTAGAAAGCAGAATCCTGTTCTGTTCTGCTTGTGTTTTGTAACGCTCTCTTCCAGTACCTCATGAAATACCAATGGCAACATAAAACACTGAGATTCTTTCCAGATGGATGCAGTGGTGTCCGTATGTCAACGTACATTATTTAGGAAGCAAAGATAATTTGTAGATGAATACCAGAAAATACTAAAGGATATATTGTTGCTCTCATTTCCCCAAGACAGAGCGAGGGAGGATAGTGTGTCTTCCCTCTCCTGCTCCATGGATAGAATAGGGAAAAGGTGAGATGTTTGCATGGTCTGAGAGGAAATGGGATTCATATTAGAAGAAAGGCATGAATAAGATGAAAGGGAGTATGTGTGGTACTTGAATGTTATCTGGGTTGCTGCTGGATCATGGAATGAAAGGGAGGCCTTTTGGGAGGAAGCTGCGAGACAATACGGCCTTTCTGGGCACAAGATCATCGTCTAGTGTCTGGAATGATCTCTGGAAATATATTTCAGGAAGTAATTTTTAAAATTCTTTTAAACATCACTGACATGTTGAAGCGATCAATGTTTTAATTTTGTTTTGTTGACAAACTGTTTATTTAAGAGTATGTTCTTGCAGTGAAGGCAAGCCTGTAGCGCAAACTTGCAACTGGCTGAAATGTGGTACATTTTAAGAAATCTATAGCTCTCTAATGACATTCACAAACAATAACAGGCATGATTCTAAGCAAACCAAAACCAGTCACTGCCGGTCAGTTCCTATGTGTGTAGAATTTCTCGCTGAATCGGTTGTGTGCTAAACAGATAACTTCCTCTGTATATTATAGTAAATTTCTTTTAACAAAAATAGTGTATTTAGAGGATAGCAGACATATCTGCCTTGCCAGTCTGGAATGTGCAGTTTTTAAAATGGAAAGAAAGGTCTCTTAATTTGCAAAAATAAAAATATCCCTTGAGGCACAGGTGGGGAACATAATTTGTTCCTTTAGTCCATAGAGATATTTTGATGACCAAATCAGATGCAGAATTCCTGTGTGTTTTGTTTTTCATTAGAGTTATGCATCTATTTCCTTACCTTAGTGTATAACACTTCATGATACATATGATAATCTGTGTTGCAGTAATTTATTTTAAATCCTAAAAGATGAAGAGAGTACTGATGCTCACCCAAGTTTCTTTGGCATATACCCGTATCCCTTCCCTAAGTGCTGTAAATAACAAAGAGCAAGGCATTTTCCATGTCATTAATGCACCTCAGCCTTGTTATTTCAAGTTCCTGTCTCCTATATGTAATAAGTGAAAAGGAAATGAGACTTTGGTGTAGATAATGTAAACACACCATTTCTGTGGTTTAACTGAAATGAAATGAACGCTTTGTTTTGTAAAAATGTAATTACTGCTATACCTTCCATGCATTCAGACTCTTAGCTCTGGCCTGGCCAAGCCTGTTGTGCCTCCATTATTTCACGCACCAGATTTTATGAAGTACAGTATTTCATATTGTAAACACAAAGGTGCTTAATTCTCTGCTGACATTTGCACATTAAAAAAAAAAAGGAAAAAAAGGTTTTCACCTCAGTTTCTTGATGTTTGTTAACTTAGAGATAGGGACAATATAATTCTTGGTGCTTCAGATTTCCTTGTGAAAGTGCGTTCTCATTACATGTGCTGCGTGTAGGTGGAACAAAATAACTTAAACGTAACACAAAAAGTTGCAAATCAGTGCACAGGCCTCCCCAGCTGTAACCATATTTCTAATTCTTAGCTTGTTTGTCCAGTAGTATTTTCCCGTCCTTCTAACTAGGAGTTCTACCAAGTTCTTGTTTCTGTCTAGTTTCCCTCCCCTGCCCCTAAGCTGTTTCGATTCCGTCCTTAGATTAAATAGTCTGGACATGTTCTTGAAAGTATTGATTTTTTTTTTTGGCTGCATCTTTTTTTTTTTAAAAAAACAAATAAATTCCAAAGTGTAAAATTTAAAATATGGTGAAGTTATGAACTAAACTCTGGACCTTGTAACGGATTTAAATCTTTTTTTTTCTTTGTACTGATGCATTTCATCCTCTACATTACAAGTTCCAGAACTGGAGAGATTTGTATCTCTGTTCTGTATATCTTGTCTTTGAGTACTTAATCACTGTCAGTTTTGACCACTGTCTATCTGTTTATATTGTCATACAAAACTGTGTTTCCAGAATGATACTGGTTTCATGTTTTTATCCCTCTCCCTTTGGGCAGTTCTGTGGGTTGGGGTTTGATAACTAAAGAGCCTATTCACTCAACCAAATGCCTGTCAGCTTCACTTCTATTTTCAGTTCTTGCATTTTATTTTGAAAAATAGAAGAAATAGTCTCTTTGGTTTCAAAACTAATAAAATCGCCTAGATGTAATCCGTGAGCAGCATATTTAGATTAGCTTCATATTTATAATGAGTTTTGTGTGTGTCATCTTTAGATGACAGAGACCACTTTGCAGGAATTGCCTTTGGTCTCTTGGTGACAATCAAGAAGCTTCCTCTGCCATTGCTAAATGTATAAACTAGGGCGAAGTAAATAAAATACTTGTCATTGTAGAAATTTCACCTACAATGTAAAAGTTTCACATAGACTTTTTTTTTTTTTTGTTTTAAGTAAATATGGAATTAGTGCTGTGCTAATTCATGTCTTTGCTTTGGAATGATAAATAGTATATACAGATCTGGAATACCATGTCCGGTTTTGGGCTCCCCCGTACCAGAGAGATATGGAGCTTAATTGGCTTTTGAAGGTTTTCCTGTAGTCTGGAGTATCTATGAACCTCCACGCGTCTAGCAGGTACAAAGGCTCCTGCGAAGATTGGCCCCAGGTTTTTAAAGATATCAGGAGTCTGAGCGATTACAGTGAAATACCTCCCTCATGCTGGAAGAGGATTCAAGATGCCTTTTTAACCCCACTTATTTCTCAGGTTGCTTCTGGTACACAACAGTCAGTTTTGGAGAGGAGAGTCCAGAGAAATGTGTGAAAAGCAAATATATTTAAAACCTTAGAGAAAAGGTTGAGAGAGTTGGATTTGTTTTGTTTGAAAGAGAATAATGATCAATTGTTTTCCGTGCCTGGTGGCTACATGAGAAGAAATAACAGCCTCAAGTTGTAGCAAGGGGATTTTAATAGGAGGAAATCTCAGCTACGTAGCAGCTAAATAACGAACAGGCAGAAAAGGCTTTTTAAACATTGGATAGATAAAGTTTCGGCAGGGATGCCATAGGTGTTTAAGTAGCATCAGAGAGCGGGAGATGATGGACTGCATAACTTCTTCAGGTCTGTTCTTAATTTCTATGAATTCTGTCTGCAGAAATATCTCCTTATTTATATCAGCATATCAAGAGTGACTTTCTTTTTTGGGTAGAAAACCCACAGTTTCTGAGGAGTCCTTCACTTATTTCAATTTATCTAATTGGGCATCCGAGCATAGGAAGTGTCAGATTATATAATTGAGCTTTATTGCTGCCAGATAAGGAGAGAAATTAGAAGACTGCCAGAATTGCATTAACCATTTAAAGTCTGGCCTTCTCAGAGTGCTTTGTCTGGAACATCCCTAGAGCCATCCACATCTTCAGAGCGCTTTTCCAGTGAAATTGAATGAGATACCTAGGTGCCTACCAAATCTGGTCTCATAGAATACCAGCTAGCTAATTTTTCTGTATAAAATGTTCTTAAAGGTAAGGTATAAAGCATGCTGATAATCAGTGTAGGCATGCAAGACCACAAACACGGAACCTTATTCTCTTCAGCAGTATCTAGGACCAGCGAAATATTTCTAGACTCTTTTCTTAAGCTGTCCACTACATATAATGGAAGTAGCTGATGTCTCAGTCATCACGCTAAGTATGCGTATAATTAACAGTTTTAGTTTCTATCGAAGTACATGTACATTCTCTGTGGAATTGAAATGGTTTTATTTCAGTGAATATTAGAAATGTTTTGCATAGTCCTCTGGTAAGTATGAAGTGCTAATACATGCGTAATAGTAAAAGACGTTCTGATAAGAGACTATAACTTTGCTAATAACTTTACTGTCAGTTTACAGATAATCACTTGTATGCAAAATCCTTCTGGGAGGTTCTTTAAGGTAAACGATTGCCTTTAGACAAGGGAGAAATTACTGTTGCTAGCCATAATATGCTGGGATTGTTACATTGTAACAATTTTGAATTTGCATTCACAACGTAGGTGTCTTGTTAAGGATGGAACAGAGAGTCAAGCCTGTTTAAACACTGCCCTGAAAGCCCCCTTTTTTTCACTTGGGTTGCGTCAACACCAGGCTGCTGTGTTCCACGGTTCATTAACTAGTAGCAGATTTAGGTGCTACAGAAATATTTTTCTTATGCACGAAAACTGATACACCAAAGATATGCTTATGTCAAAAAGCAGAAGGTTTGAAAACATCTATGTTTTGCTTTGTGTCTGCCATAATATTCTTCCCTCCCTCTTTTCCTTTTCAGCTTTCATTTTTGAGGTTCCAGTTCACAATTTTAAGATTAAATTTTAGTATGCATAAGCATTGTCTGCACTGTGTTTACTGGAAGTTTCAGGTATCTGTTGTGGACTTTCTCAGACTTTAGATAAAGGAGTGAGGGCTCATTAACAGCAGAGCAATGTCGTGCAGCATTCACCAAATATTTGAGTTAAGAGATATTTTGTCATAAAATACCACTAAGTAGCATTTTAAACAATCTGAATGAATGTTGTTTTTTTCAGAATCAAATTTAACTCCTCTGTTATCTGTAATATTACTTTACCACCTTTCTATACCGTTATCTTTGAAAAATGGAATAGAAAAAAATGAGTTTTCTAATTAAAAAAAGAGAAAGCATAGTGTATCTAGAGGACTTGAATGTTCTGTATCCATCACAACAATCTGCACACTGCAAAAAAAGAAAATAAATCCCTTTTCTCTGGGAATATCACTTTTAAAGATGACTAATTTCTAGGACGGCCCATCAGTAGAGACGAGAAATTATGCAGTCTCTAAATATTGATCCTTTGTGTACAAATATGTGTGCTTTTTCTAGTACATTGTCAGGAAGACTTGAATGATTGTGTGTAATATTAGATCATTGTGTACAAAGAAGAGACATTAGCTTCTTAGTCATCAGGAATTACATAAATTCAGTCTGTGTGCTTAGTGTGGAGTGTGTCCCACGTAAAAATTCAGAGTTGGTATACTCTGTCTTTGGCTCTGCTATGCTGTTTCATAAGTGGATTTTTTTTTTTTTTTAATGTTATAATGCTATTCTCTATAATAGTATTTTCGTTAGCTTTATATGAATTGAACATGTTTCCACAAGTAAAGTTGCCCAAGCAAGTATTTTTATAGCTCATACAATGGTGTTAGAAACTTCAGTCCTAACTTAGAAGTATATTTTTTTAAAGTATGAAGGTAGTTCAAATGTCCGCGAGCTTTTGTTCCTATTAATAACAGTTGGGGTGGTACATCCATTTCAAAGCTAGACCGAGGCAACCAGTTTGTTTTAAACTCTGTAAGGTGCTTAAGCCTTTCAAAAATTTGGGACTCAATGAGCTAGAAGATTCAGTGTTTCATTACTTAAGTCCTGAGCCATGCAGATTGCACCCTCAGTTTCCAGGTCTGAAAGCTTTATGCCAGAGGCAAATTCTTAAAAGGTAACTGTAGCAGACTAGAGAATTTTAATTTCAAATAAAATAGTATGATGTTTTATGCTGTTATTCACTCACGGTGTCAAATGTCATTAATCTCTATGTCAGTTTCGGAGGTTTAAGAAAAGCCGAACACCCAATTCCAAAGTACTTACAAGGTACTTATTGCAACTGTTTAAGGAAGGGTGATGGTGGGTGGGTGAGTGCGAGTGAAAGGGATGCTTGCGCAGATCCTTTCACTAGTCATAAATTATATGCAAGTACAAACCAAGTATTTAAACAAGTGATAATTCTTTTACTATTTCAAGCTTTAGTGCATGAAAATATTCATAATGTGAGAAGTAAAAAAAATTCAGATTACAAATCCTCTTTATGACTAAGTATTCTAGATCTCTTGTATCATATAGGCCTTTTTATTAAAGCTGATCTGTAAAGTGCAAAACACCTTACCCTTCCCTGAAATGTAAGATGCAGAAACCTAAAATACATTGTGGAGGGTTAGAGATTGATGAACTCAATATCTGAGGAAAGTACTCAAACATCATCATGAGATCAAAATGAAAGGGCAAATGAAAAGAGCTTAGGTCAGCTTTTAAAATGTAATATTCTTTGGCTAAGATCCCACTCCTTCATGCTTCGATTTAATCTGTCAGGGCAAAAGGGCAAAGGTTCACATGATTGCTGGGGAGGGTACAAGATGCATGACAGAGCAATTTGCTGAGTTTCTCTGGATGAGTGTAGACAAAGCTTGCATGTCTTTGCTCTTTGTCTCTCTGACAGTAGCCTTTAACATAGTCCTTATTGTTCACTTTTTGGGTCACTGAAAGCCATTTATAAAGTATTTGTGATGCAGAAAGCACATGAAACTGTTTTCTAATTTGTCTTAATTGCTTGTCTCACTAAATGGTTAATTCACATTTGTATGTGCTCAGCAGTTTAGAAAAAAGGTGTTTGCTCATATATGGAATCTCTGTAATTGCCAAAAGTCATTAGAGGTGTTAGTGGATGATCAGCATTAGACCACCTAAACCCTTTTATTCTCACTTCTCCTACTTTACTTTTAAAAGTGCTAGGTGATTATTTTATAATTTGTAGCCGAAGTTTTAGATGGTCCTTTTTCTCCTTGGGGCAATATTTGGTCATTGGAGATTGTATTTCTTGATTTCCCTTGGTGATGGCGTGTTTGTTAACCCTTTGTTGTGCTGTTAAAATCCTGTGCGCTAAAATTGGCCTTCAAGTTACAAAACGGTATGTGTCTCTCTTCAAGTCAATCAGCTTGGTAGCAAATGGAGGAAAGTATGTAAGCATAGACGCATGTCTAAAAATTCTCTTATTTGGTCAGAACACAGTTACTTCTAAGTCATGAGAATTCCAAAGACAGTCGTCTTTTACTGTTCAGTGCATTACTACTGGTATGCATAACTTCTAAAGAAAATAGAAAACCGCTGGCTTTTCAGGTTTGTAGATTGAAGCGTTGATCCTGCAATTGAATATTCCCAACCAGAAGGACTTTCCAACCAGACGCAATGGTCTTTTTCCAAAATTTGTCATAGATTTGGAATCAAAGTCCTTACAAAATATCTTCGTGGTTTAAAGAGTTGAATGCCTTTGTACAGTTTACGAAAATAGGTTAGAGGCTTCATGACTTTCGCTTCATTTAATTCAACTTTATTCTGTTATTACAGAAACTGAGAAAATGTCTTGCAAGCGTAAGTTTACCGTTAGCAGAACTAATGCAATGTTTTTTATACACCTTGTGTAGGATAGTAATGTTCAGTTAAGTCACCCGTAGTAGCAACAAATGCCTTAGATCAAGGTTAATTTTGTTGAAGAATGGCAAGACCGCTGGTAGCCATGAAAGGAGAGAGGAAAAGACTTTACAATGCATGGGGCAGTTACCTAAAAGCAATCTGCTTCAATCTCTGTGCAGATTCATTTTCGTTGTGTTTTTGAGCAAAAGAGGAAAATGACTGAGACTACAGTAAGTCACTTTACAGTCTGGGTTTGTGTAATCATATTAAATAATGAGTGCTAGGTATTTAAAGGAAATGAATAAATGCATCACAACATTCTAGATCTGATTAGTGATTACCGACAGCTAACGTAGTCATGCATACGGGACATCAGTTTGTCAATACTTCAGACTTTGGGGAAAAAAGCATCATTTATTGATCATACTTCGTAATCATCTTAGAATCATCCTCTTTTTTTTTTTTTTTTTTTTTTTACTTCTTTACATAACTACCTATTAGTGTTTCAGTTGCTTTGCTTGGAAAGAAAAAATACATTACGCAGCCCATAATGCTTTGGACTACTGACCTGTGTCTGGCTTGATGTCCAGACATGGAAGATGTTTTTAGCAAAGGTCAGCACCTGAGCAATGGAAGCTACGTAGTTAGTGAGTGAGCACAGCTCTGAGGCCTAACCTAAAAATCCTGACATTAATGTTTACAAGTGCCAACCAGAGTTTTGAACAATTTGAGTCGAGTAGTGCTTCCCTTATGAGTCGTCTAATTTTGGCCTGTATTTTGGGGAGTTACAATTTTACCCGTTTGGCAGACATGATGGTATCTTCATAGCTCTGATCAGTTAAGACAAATAACAATTATTAAAGAATGCTAACTTGCTGGTTTCGGAAGGAGCAGTTACTAGCCAAAATGTTTGCAAGCATGTCATCTACGTTCAGCCCTCTGTTACATGTGTGCCTTTCCCAGCATCATCATCAGCTAATCTGCGTCCGTACCGACAGCCCTGCCTTGGTGCCCAAGAGGAGGTGGGCGTGAAGAACCTTTCCTGTGGTATCATTTCTCTATTTTACACTGACTGAACATATTTCTGATTTCAGAAATGTCCCAGCTTAGTACAGATAGCTCCTTAAAAGAAATGCAAAGAACTTATTTCAAAATCACTTCTTTGCAGAAATCACAGGGACAGTGTTAATGTTTAGATCCTTTAAAAAAATGGAAAGTGAGTAAACTTTTTTTTTGCCTTCTAGTATTTTGTGCTGCATCTTAGGATAAATCGGAATCCAAGATTTTAACTAGCTTTATTGTTTGTTATGTCTTTACTATTTTTCTATTATTTTTGGCGTGCCTTCCTCTGCTGATGCTTATGTTGACATTTATTCTGATTAGTTTAAATGAAGGTCTTAACCCTGGCTCTCTCCTCTTAGATGGCATTGCTTATGAAAGAATCGGAACGGCAATTGTATCTAACTATGCAATGCATTTAGGTAGTTTGTATTTAATGTCCGTAAAAATCTATTTCTTTTCTGAGGTAAATGAACCATGTACATTATGTGAGAAATCCATGTTCCTACATTCGGTGGCTCGGTGAAAAATTATCCTTTTAGGTAGCGCTTGTGCTGTACTGAGAAGTATAAAGCTTTAAACTGTAGGTGCGTTCTGACATTGTACAAGGGCTAGGAAGATCATTCTGTTGCTTCTGCTTGTATGTATCCATGATTTCAGGGCGCTTGTTTATTTTTAATGAAAAATAAGTGTTACTGAGATGTTCTGTTTCATTCTTTCTGGGTCCAGTTTGGTAAGTTATTGGATTCCTGTGATTGTTACTAATACAGCATGAGATGAGGGCATTCAACACCTTGTAGATCTAATTCCTTTCCCGTTTGCTGTGTCTGTTTTCATTTAGAAAGTTATTTTCATGTCTTTTTCTTGAGAAAGAAATTCTTTCACAGAAATTCTGTGCCCTGATTCATTGCTTAGCAATCAAGGGAGGAAGTCTCAGAAGACATTGCCACTGACGGGTTAAACAGTAGATTCTCTTTTGAACACTGTGCTTCTACCTGAGGTGTCTCTTACTACATGGTAAGCCAGGGGGATACATTTGATTATTCTTTTAAAATACGCTTCCTCCCTACTCCTTGCTGTTTTTAATGTTAGGTAAACTGGCACGTTTGTGTTTGACAAGATTGTAGTATGTGGCTTGCTTCTAGCTTTACAAATGTTTTTGATTTGAACAGTATTTTCATTTGCAATTAGATCCTAAGTGTGATGGTAAATGAGGATCTGTTTTAAAATTATGACAGGTGGAATCAAATGATGACATGAAAATCTCATCTTTCATTTGCAAAGTTACTGCTTCTCATGCCAGAGAGAGTGGCTTTCTCCAAGTGGGCTGTAACGGGGAACTTGATTCTAACACCGGCCGTGAATATGACATCTATAGCATGGTCATTCTCTGTGTGGGCTTTACCAGTTTCCAGCAAATCCCGAAAATATGAACCCTGAATAGATGAATACAAAAATCATCTTAGAGTTTTTAAAGACCAAAATACATAAGCTAATTGAAAACCCTCTCAATGCTTGGACTGTAAATTCTGGGAGTCGAAAGTCTGCTTCAGAACTGGCTGCTTTGATGTTGGCTGCTGCCTCATTCTGTGTTCAGTTCAGGGAAAATCAGAGTCTGCGCAGAGATTTTGTTTTGCATGACTCCTACTCGAATGGGAATCTCCTCCTAGGTCAGTGACTCATCAGCTTTCCTGGAATACCGCTCTTGAACCTCTTCCTGCCTTGTGCTGTTCCCAATTTTAAACCCATCTGTCTTTCCCTCATTTGTGGCTACATGTGGGAAGACTTCTACCTGCAAAATTAACATTTAACTTGCTTATAAATGTTTTCAGTGGAATGTAGATACAACCCAACTTTGCTTAATTCTTACTTCTTTATGCATTTAAATCTTTTTTGTTGTTGTTGTTGTTGACGGAAGTATAAACTGGTTGGGGGGTTCCTCTCTTCCCCTTTTACAATTGTGGTTAAAGAAAAAAGAGAAACACTTCATCCAAGACATTATTTTTCTTTCATTAATTTTGTGAGATATGCTTCAGGAAGACATATTTGTTCATACACAACCTGTTTCATTGACCAGAGATTATAATGAGTCACAGGAAAATGGAGAGTATGTATTTGTCTGGGGCATGCAGCGCATTCAGTACAAACCAAAAATTTAGTGTGTGCTCGATGCTTGGCAAATGTGTTGATTTGCCTGTCATTTGAAGAAAGGTTTGAGAAGAATAATAAAGCCAAAGTTGGTTTGTATTTTCTAAGTGAAAATACTCATTTTGATAAAAGCAGATCCTTCATATACATTGCCTACATAAATTATGTGTAAACTATCTGGATTAAACTACGGAAAGCCAAGGACAATTTCTGCAGTCTTATCTATCCGAGAGTTGGCATTCAGTTACCCAGGCGAGGCGGTAAGCATTTCTGTGGGGGTAAAACCTGGCATTGCAAAACATCCAAATTCAACATAAAGTAGCTAATGTAAGGAACCCTCTGTTTAGTTTCAATACATGTTCCAGTTTATGTGGTTGCTAATATTACGTCTGTTTTCTGACTTGCATTGGATTTTTTTTTCAGCTGAAGGTGAAAGAAATTAGCTAGGCTTGGTTTGAACAGTTGTTAGTATTGGACTTCTTTGTTTTGCGGACAGAGTGAGAAGAAAGAATAGGGAGGCTGGAGGAGAAGGTACATTCTTGGGAGTAATGCGTGATAACTCCTTAATCTTTTTGGTTATATCACTTTATATGCAACTGTAGGTTTTGACAGTCTAGTACTCGCTTATTTTATGGTTATGAGCTGAACAGAAGCCTCCCTGTTCTCTTGTAAATAGATCTGAGCATTCCTAAAGAAAATAAAAATCTATGTACCAAAAATCGTTTATAACATTTTAACTTTTGACAGTGAGGGATATCTGTCCCCAGTAAAACACTTACTGTTGGCTGATTTGGTTTAGTTAATCATTGATTGCCACACAAAAAATGACAAAGTATGTAAACTAGGCTGAAGAGTCAAATTTGTTACACCTAATGTTTACTTTGATTTTGTAACCAATTGTGCATCATTTTACATTTTTATAGCAATAGCGGTAAGTGGGAATTGATGTACCAAACGTGCTAGTAGTATGATTTAGGTTATCCAGTAAGTCAGGCTCCTCTCTGACACTAGAGAAATGGCATGGCATGTTTCAGATGATTAAAGCTTATCTACTGTTAAGGCTTGAATAGAATGTTGTGCCATTTTAAAGTAGCATGCACTCAGAATATTGCTTGAAAATGTCGAAAAGGTGAATGTTACGAAATTAAAGGAAACAAAACACATTCATATAATTAGTATTCCCAAGGAAAGGAACCAAAGCTATGTAAGGTAATTAAAATGGCTTGTGATAAGCACGACTTTCAAACTAGTTGGTTGTGTATGCACCGTTTTGATATCTTGTGATGGCTGTATTCTGGGAATCTCATTTAAGAGGTCAAACTGAGTCCCAGGACAGAAAAATACATCTGGAAAGGTCAGAGATACACTCACAAGTATTGGTGGCCAGCTTTCTACTGATCTGTGTATTTTCTGTTTTAAGAGTGTTTGATTTATTGTGTTGTGGAAATAATATCAATTTTATAATAATCTATTCTAAAGATTAATTATTAAAGCCCATTATTAAGGGCGGTATATTCTTAACCTTATCTTTAATTTACGAAGGTCATAAATATATCCGAACAAGGGCAAGACCACTATCTAGAAAGCAGATGTGAGAGCCAAGAGCTTTGGATCTTTTCCAAGTGGTTATTCTGGGCTGTGGACCAGCTCTACCACTCATAGTAAGAAGTGGTTTTCTGGGATCTGTTCAGAGTGGAGTGGCCACTTGATCCAGAGCTATTGGAGAGGAGCTTCCCCCGCCTGCCATGGGGAAGCTGCAAGTCTCACAGCCCTTGCTCTAACCCAAGAGATTTGCTCTGTGCACAAAAGGCCCTTTTTACTTATTCTTTTATTATTTTGTATTTCTCCCATTATCGTCTGTGAAATATGCCACACCCAAACGGTGTTTAAAAAACGTGTGTGGCAAAACCTGGTGACTGCCATTTTGGGCGAATATTTTGAACAATGCTAAAGCAACTTGGAAAAACCTTTTAGCATACAAATTAATTTGCAATATTAATATTTTCTAATATATGAAATAAAGGCTTTGTTTGTTAGAATAAAAGATTTTATCTCCATGTAGTCCACATTTCTCTAAAGCAGAAACTGTAGTCCGTGATAAAAGGTACAAGGAAGTCACTGCTATATTTCCCAGCTGTGAGTTAGAATGAAAAACATTTTCATGTGTTCTTTTTATTTTAACTTGATCCCTATCTATGAGTTTGTTCTTGCACTTTTAAACCATTTCCTTCCTGTTATCAGTAGATGCTCCCTAATTAAAAGCTTCTAAAATGTAACATAAATTAAGTACAGAGGAAGGAGGCAAGAATAAGCAAATGTTTATAACTAGCTTGCTATCAGTCTGGGGCGTAGCTGGTTTGGATGGATGGATGAATAAACCTTAAAAAATGACCAAGCTGTAGAAGCTGAGAAAAAAATCTGGAGAAAGCTGGAATACTACCTGAGACAAAATGATGATTCGGAAATTGGAAATAGGAACTGGATCATTAACAATGTATTAATTGCCTTTCTGTCTTAAGGATATTAGGATGATTGAATCTAGATGTACCACAATATTCTTTGACTTTTTTCTGTTGTTTAAATGGTATAAAGTGGCAGCCTTCTGATTGAAAATAGTAACTAGCCTTTTTTATTTTGTTATCAAGATGAAGACTTCACTGTGTAGTGACTTATTGCTTCTGACCTAGCTCCTCTTCTGCTCTATAGCACTGAAAGTATGCTGAAGGAGGGGGGAAACGTAATAAAGTACATCTCGGCAACTGTAATTCTGAAGCCATTGATACCAATTATTGCTGTTGTAGATAGTGGTGCTGTGGCAGGCTGGAATTACATTTGGGTGCCTTTTAAGTTTCTCGCCTCTTCTCTGCAGTTGGACAGAACATCAGCTCAAGACCCCAAGGTCCATGTTAATTACAGCATCACTTTGCAAATTTATTTCCATTTTTTTTGGGTAGTATTAATGTCAGCAACGTATTTTAGTTTCTTCATTTCAGATAGTGGTGCTTCTGCCAAAAAATAGCTACGTTGGAGTTTCTCATGGCCAGCTACATGATGATTTTGCATATTTATTTCTGCTGATTTTTTTCTTAACAAGTATATGAAATGGTTTAGTTAGTAGTCCCTGAAGAATAAGTGTCATGTTGGACAGTGGAAAATATAAACTTCTTCTCACTATCCAATATATGTGCCAAAGAGAAGAACCAGTAATGAGAGAAGTACCTGGCAAGGATGCAAAAAATGTGCTAATTACTTTTGATGGGAAAATTAGATTTTAATTTATTTAATGTCTTCATCTGATACATTCAAGACATTTACTATTAGTAAAGGATAGAGAAAATCAAGAGCAGCTGCACATTCTGAGGAACCATCTATCGGAAACTGAGCTGAGATCACTAATACTTAGCTCTTTGTATTGTGCAAATGAGTAGCATCAGCATTTTTTTCTGTTTTTCAAGGCTTTTTCCATTCTAGTATTTCAAAAGTTTGGGTGGGATGGGAACTTGACAAATGCTCATAACCATTTCTTAAATAATACCTCTACTTTCAACCATGCCGTGACATTAATGGTACTAGTATTTGGCATTGCTGAAGGAATTTTCATCATCGTATCTCAAGGACTGTGCTCAAGCAGATTGGAAATGTTAATTCCAGTGTACAGATAAGAAAAATGAAGCAAAATAATTTTGGTGTGTCCTTAATGGCAAGGTGTTTGAGGAGGTAGCCTTAGATTAGTCAATTCTCTTATTTCCCATGTCTTCCTCTAGCAGCTGCGCATACAGGGATTTTTGTATCTCACCCAGTTGTGGTAGGAGACAAGAGATTGATGGATGGAAGAAAAATGCAGCACTCGAGCACACATATTCCCTAACACCGGAGTGGGCTATTGGGTGTGGATGGGAAGTCAGCAGTAAGCTGCATGGACCACTTAGGGCAGAGATAATGCAGGAGGAGAAGAAGGAGCAGGATGCTTTGCATGCTGCTTTGCTCTTTGTGATGTGGGTTTAGGAAAGAGCAATGTCACTGAGATGAAACAGGCTCAGAAGAGAGATTGAGTTGGCAGGAGCCTGTAAAACCAGTTGCTTGTGAAGCGCTCATGCTGCATACCTTCCTGGTCTTCCCATTCCCACCATTTTATATTCCAGCCTCTCTGATCCACAGCTGTGTGTTCAACACACTCCCTTTCACCCGTCCTCTCTCAAGCGCTCTTTTATAGTCTCATATGAACTTTATTGCTATTTCCTTTGCTCTTTTTCTGACTTTGTTTCCTTATTTTCTTTCCATTTAATTTGGCCTTCTGATTATGCCCTTTCTTGTGTCATCTTCATTGTTTCACTTTCCTAATCGTTTCCTTGCAAAGCCCCCTTCCAGCTGTAGGGGAGGAACACGCACAGCTCGCTCAATATTTGCTGACCATCATATTCCCTCTGCTTGCATGTTGTATTAGCAAATCCTTGTCTGTTTTGTCAGCTCCTGGGAGCCTATACTACTGTATATCAACCATTTAAGCGAAGGGAGCTATCGTTTCAGGAAAAGGTTTTATCCATCAGTATGTATTTGAGTATTCATAACTCCCTCTCTCACAAGCACTTGAAAAATTCCATCCTGTGCAGTGCCAAGCCGTTCCTCCAAAGGCTCACAGCTCTGTCAGCTCTCCCTGACTCGAGGGCAGGCAGCAGGTTAGACTTGCCCACATCAGATCGCTTCACTGTGACAATTTATTTCAATACGTTTAAAGTCAAATCGCTATAAGATGTTTGAAAAATCTCTCAACCATAAGGTTTTAAATATATTTTTAGTAGCTCAGGTTCCCAAAAATGATCTTGGTCTCGTGTATACATACTGAGTCTTTAAAAATGTGTGTGAGTATACCTATAGACAGTCCTGACTGGAACTTCTTTTGTCTATTCATTACATAAACAGAGTATTTTTTTTTTTTAATACTTCTGGGGCATTCTAAGTTATTATTTGAAGAATTAATAATGGAAAAGTATTCTAAATATAATATTTTATGAAGCGTATAGCAGCTTTAAAACAAGCTTATTTCAGCATGTAATTTAATAATAATGCAATGTTAATGTAGGATATAAGTAAAGAACATAGAGGCAGAATTGCCTGACCTTGATTTTTTAACTGTATCACTTGCATGGACACATTATTCATTTGCTATGGTCAAAATGAAAAAAGAATCTGGAATTGTTTTCATAGCCAAAGGAAAATATGTGAGCAGTAATAAGAAGACTGGCTATGTCAAAATCTGGAATCATTCTTCAAATTTGCTTTGAAAATTAAGCTTTTAACACCAAGCAACTGGCTCTCTCAAATATCTTGTTTCAAGGAAAATACAGCAAGCAATAAATTGCAGTATCAAATGGCCACTGTAACTAAATCTTGTTCTTCCTTCAGTGGCCTCAGGACAATTGGTCTAAAGTCTCCTTTAAAGAAAAAGGCTATAATTACTGCTGCAATTGTTTGCTTTGCCTCAGATGTAGAAAATGTGCTTCCTCCTCCTTTGTCCTTTTTATGGCTATTTTAGCTTCATCTTTCAATGTAGAACTGTTTATGTCCAAGCAGATTCTCTGTAAGGTTTAAAGACTGCAAATGACTAAAGTGTAAATTGACAGCTTTTTGCTAAATTGAACATCATCAAAATATATTAATACTATAAAATACAAATTTCATGTTTTGTTCTCAAGGTACAGACATTGAAATTTTTCCCTAACAAATGATCTGCTGGTTATACTTTTAATGATAGTAAACAGCACACACTAATTAAAAAAAAAATAATTAAAAATCCTGTGGAATTTGGTTTTACTGGAAATTAATACTCGACATTTTGCAGGACCGAGGGTCTTGGCAGATCTAAGCAAAGGTGTTTCTTCAGAGTTGCTGATATTTATAATCTACCATAGAGAAGAGACTGTTTTATGAATGTGGAGAAAAGATCAACACTAACACCTAACAGATGGGTTGTATCAGGAGAACATTTGCTAACAATACTTGATCTTAAAGACCTGCTGGTACCTTGTGGAAAAGATTTGAAAAACGGTTCAGAGGAGATTAAAGATAAAGACTTCTAATGACACAGATTTCACAACTGTATACGTTGTTTTAATGGACTAATTAAACAGATCTCATTGTCTGAATTAGTTGTTCCACATGTCAGTTTATTTGGTCAGGGGTTCTTCTATGGGAGTATAGGTTTTGACTTCAGCATTATGAGCTTAAATAGACTCCTGCTGCATATTGGATTTTTAAAAATGCGTATTCAGAAACTTTTGAGACAAATCATTAGGTTTGCATATTCAATTAAGTGAGTTTAAACAGGAAGCATACTGTGAAAAGATCACTTCATTTGCGCTGAAACTTTCTGGCATTTCAGGATGGTATAGCTCTGTAAGAGCAGAAACGAGGCTTAAACAGTTTGGAACTGGAGATGAAAAAGAATTGAGAGGCAGAGAGATGGAAGTTCATTGTTTGTAAAATATTTATTTTGCTACAGTGCATGAAAGTAATGGATTGTGGGGGCATTAAATCATTCATATTCTCTTTAGAGGAAAAAGTTCTTCTTGCTGTAATATGAATTATTTTAAAAATAGATTTGTTAAAATTTACTGTTAGCACAGGCTATCTCTAACTATCTTTAGTACTCCGGTGGTTCCCGTGCCAGACAAATGGATGTTAGCGCCTTGGATGTATCCATCTCTTTTGCACCGGGAACTGAAGGACAAGGCCAATGATGGTCTAAGATGAAGGGACTTAAACTTGATTCTCTCATTACTAAACAAAGGTCCTGCCTACTTAAGCGATACCAAAGGGAAAACGGTTAAAATATTTGAAGCAGTGTTTATTTTTATACTTAAAGCCACGTATTCCTAAGATAGCTTGATCCTTTGCGTACAATCATCTTCTTATAGCTTGTAAATTTGCCCACTTATTTGTTCAAAATTAAATATTCATCGCTGGATGTTTTCCAAGCTTATTAATTTTTCATGTTTTTCAGGTAAACTGGCTTTTCAGTTCCCAAGAATAAGACTAGAATCGTTCTTTTCTATAAATAGCTCTAGTACTCCTGAGTTTTAGAGTAAAAATTTGATATTTGGCTGCATGATGAGAATTTGCCCCTCTTCTGATAGTATTTTATTACTTGGACAAGTTTTGAACAATAGTAGAATTTTCAGACTTCTTAACATTTAATGAATATATCCAGTAAGGAGTGCATCCATGTGGAACACCGCCTGTTTCTGATATGAAAGAGACTTTTTAGGCAACTATGTTTCCATGCAGTTCACAAAAGGAGATAATAGTGCTATTTCATTAGTATGAAAATAAGCTGAGGAATGTTATTAAGCACACAGATAATTCCATGTCAAATGTCATGACTCCTACCAGGATATTTTTATAAATTGGTTTTCATGGCTGGTCTTGAGAAGCATCTGAGCAAAAAGTAAACTGAAAAGTAAACAAGAAGTGGCTTTACGCTGAACAGCAAGAATTCAAACTTTGAGTAGTTAGAGCATCCTCCACGCTTTGTACTGAGTCAGGCAGATGTTATTGAGGGAGAAGCAGCCACCCATATAGTACCACGGACCGAATGAAGGCTATATGCGTAAAATTCATACTGGCATTTCCTAAATCTCAAGTGGTTCTCCATGCAATAATTATCTTAAAACATAATTTTGATGTAAAAGATAAACATTTTCTATGTGGCTAGTGATATCTCTATCAAAGTGTGTGCTGAAGAGATCTGTATCTGAAAGCGTGTGGAGTAATTTGCTGTTATTACACATCTTCAGCCTCTTTGCCTCTGTTCATAACCTCAATCCCTTTTTTCTGTTTACACACTATATGTAAGTATTTGCCCTTATAGAGCATGTCTGTGAACATCCTGTTACTCTCCAAGTGCTTCAAGTGAAGGGTTTGCGAATGTTTTCATAGTGTGGACCACGTTTTAGCTGTACTTTAGGTTGCAGATTCTGTGCATTCCGCTTCTGACTTTATATGCAGCCATTCTGCTTTATCAATACTTCAGCAGTTGCTCAGAAGGAAAATAAATATTTCAGGAGTATTTTGTGCCTCTTAATGCAGTTCAACAGTTGGAAAGGACCCATTGCTATCAGATAATAACAAGCTTATCTAGAAACTTCTTTGCTAAGCACTGGAGATCCATAGATGACGTTATGAGAATCTGTGCCATAACTAGTATTTTTCCCACAGATACTGTAAATTTCAGGTAATGAGCAAAGAGTGCGTTTCCTGACTTGTCTAAATTAGTTATATGCATCAGTGCTTAACAGGAGCTTTTTCATCATCACAAAAATCTGGCTCTGGGAAAGAAATGTACTCTTCATTCCCGAAGGTAAGCTGCTGTTTGAATGGCAGACTTAGAGCCAAATGCTGCCTCATTGTTGAAAAAGCTTTGTTAAATCAAGCTGAATGCTGCCTCTCGTGTAAGCCTGGAAAATTTAAAATATCATTGACTTTGTATTCAGTAAATCAGAGCTTCTGATAACAGAGCCCACAGCAGCATGAAAATGTCCTTTGCTTTTCGAAGAGAAACTGTGACCAGAAAACTCTGTTACAGGCCCTTGTTACAGCTTCAGGGCATAGATCAGAGGCTGGGGTGGGGAAAAAACTTCCCTTCCAGACAACTGTGTTTTGAAAACACCTGAAGAAGATGAGAAATGCCGTCAGACTTATCCCTGGCACTTGCTTAACTAACTCTGTTCTAAAACTTCATATGCACACAAACTAACCCCAGATGATGTATTACTTAGGCTTTAGGCTTTCTTTTGTTTTAAACTTTTGAAGTTTCAAGTGTGTTAATATTTCTGCTGCTTGCTTACCCATTCAGGACTGTTGAGGATGGTATTTTACTTTGATACTATACATCTCCTGGGAGGTGCAGTCTCCATTGATGCCCTCTTATGTCACGTTGCCATTAGACATAACCTTTAAAATTAATTTGAGATAGGGCTCCCTTCAGTGGAAATTTGGAAAAGGCAAGGGTTACTGAGGATGTAAATGGAAATCTCCTTTAGAGTATCTTCATTTATTTTTTCTGGGTGATCTCCACCGTGGACAGAAGCAGGGGACTGCACATTTTTCTTCTCAGCTGTGAGTCTCTCTGGGAGAAAGAGTGAGCCCTCGTGCCCCAGGCAGTCTCCGGCAGCTGTGCTCTCTCCCCTGTTGTGACGAGGAAGGTTAACGTGAAGGAACCATAATTTCTTGGTAAATCCGTTCATCACCTTTCTTGGAAGCAGCTACTAGCAAGTTTCTCCCATTAGCCTTTTCCTCTGCAAACGAATACTTTTTACAATTTTCAAGCAGTAAACATTACGATTTTTTTGACTTTTTTACTTTTTTTCATTTAAAAATCCCTTGAGTTTCTCACTTTGAAGATGAAACTTGTTAGGTCATCTCTTCCATCTCCTGGCACATTCACGATTGTCCCACAGAAGCAGTGATAGCTTTTTGTCCCATTTAGTGTTCCACTTCCCCCTGGAGACTAGACTTCAGATGATAGTCTAATGCATCTCAGTGGCAGCTACTTTGTGAGATGCGCCATATAAATGCCTGGATTTTTTTAATGCACTGTGTCAGCTTATGATTCATGTTTAAAATAAATACATTTCCTGTATGAGTAATAACAAATTAAAAAGTAAAAAATCCAAACCAACAGTCTTTAATAATCTATTGTGGTGTGTCTTGTTAGAATAGTTTCCAGGGCATGAACAGATTAATGGAGTCAGGACCCTTTTTGTTCAGTTTCCCTCAGAGATTCTGCAACACTTGAACTGCACAATGTTTGTTTACAAAGGTTTTGAGCTTTGTGTCTCTTTAATTCAAATTAGAAAAAAAAATATCTAGCAGTCACATGGTTATAAAAATTCCCCTCTTACCCTTACCTGTTTCGGTTGGTAGCTTTTTTTTTTTTTCCACTTTTTGGGAGTCAAAATACCTTTTCTGTTAGAAAGTTTTAAATGAAATTTTACCAAAAAAATCTGTTTTATATGCTCCTAAGTAAATTACAGCATCCTATGTCAGAAGCTGTTCCAGCTGGTTAATTATATATGTTAATTATGAACCTTATTTCTGTCTGAACTTTTCTGGACTCAGATTTTAACCACTGGACCTTTGCTTTGTTATATCAAAGAGCCTTTTAATGTCAGATATCTCTGCATGTGTTGCGAGGACTGGTGGGAAGACAGCGTGCTATCTATTTCTTTGTAATTTTCATGTCCATTGGGGGAAAAGGTTTACTAGATTGTTTCCCATTTCTCCTCTTAGCTTCAGATATGGTGGTTTCTGCACGGCCATCTCTTGGTTGACTCATCCTTAGGTTGATGGATCCTCTGTCTTGTGTGGGGCCGGGAAGCCACTCTCCAGGGTCTTGGTTTGCTGCATCCCAAGCGGTAACAATCGATACTGGCACTGGACAACTGAGCCTGTCCTAGAGTCAGAAGCCTCAGCTGCTAGTTTGTTTGGTTTTAATCAGGCGTCTCTTCCCCCTTTTTTAAATTATTTTTAATGTTTTGGTTTTTTTTTCTTTGAAGAGATACTAGAAAGCTCTCTAGTATTTCTGTGAATATTTACCTAAAATATTTAAATTATGATTATGGGGGAGGGAAGGGGCAGTGAGGTTCCTAGATATGTGTTCATAGCACTTAATTTGATGTTTTTATCACCATGTGTTGATCTGGCCCCTAAGGAGTTAGTAAATGGCAGTGGTTTCAGAGTTAAGTGATGTTTGGGTAGCTCTTGACACACGAGTATCACACAATGCTGCACCCTTGGCACCTTCCAGATATAGACCTCCAGCGAATAGTGGCATATGATCTCATCAAAGATTTATAAACTCATGGGAGGGTACAATGCTGAGTGATAAAAATGGACAAAAGATGCCAGAAAAACCTGAGGAATAGACTGGAAGCTCCTGACACCTTATATTGTAAGGGACAGAAAAAACAAGACAAAACCACTTTCACCAGCTCCCAGATGAAGGGAAGAATGACACTTCACACCGTTTTTGTCAGATAACTCTTAGTAGAGATGAATTACAACCTAACTAAACCATACCCCCTGCTGCTGCTTCTGTGTCCAAGACAAAAGAGGTTGTTGTTATGGAAGAAAAAAGGGTCTGATTTTTTTTATTATCTTTTTTTTCAAGACAACAAAGGAGTACAGCTGTGAACTGATCTGATGTCAACATCTGCACATACAAATATTTTTTGCATGTGCACATAACCTTAGCCTTTAATCTCTTGGCATTTTAATAGCATTTATTTAGATTGTAACAGTATTTCTGTAAGGATTCTCACCTGTACAGACATCCATTGCCATTTCGAAAAAGGATACTCAGCCTCACCGCAGACCATTTTAGATTTGGAAAATCTGTGGTTTGAATTTCTGTCCTAATGAACTTGTCAATATCTCTCTGAGAAATAATCTCATCCCTGTACTAACTTCCTTAATTTGAGCCTATGGGTTTTTTTTCCTTTAAGATTATTCTAGATATTAAAGGCTGATTAGTTGTAAAAGGTCACTAAAGACACAATCTTAATAGTAACTTTGAAGTCAAATCACATTTTTCCAACTGACTTAAAAAAAATCGCCTGCAAATAGAGTTTTATAATCAAAATGCTGGTAGGACTTTATTCATGGCTGCATGAATACCACTGCTAAGATGTAGTCACGGAAGTATAGCACTACCTGTTTGTAATTTTAGATGCAGTTATATAAATTTGTTCTGTTTGTGTCACATAATGAACTGAAGCAATGCTGCAGGCAGTTAATGAGGTTAGCTCCAACTTATAGTATTTGCAGAATTCTTCTGCGTATGTTATGGCATTTAAATATTGTTATGCTGACTGCTACTGACATTGTTACTCTTAACAATAAAATCAAAATGGGTGGTGATTGCTATTTATTTAAAGTGGGGGTTACATAAATTTTTGCGGAGATTAATGTTTTTTACAGTGTATTTTTTCAACCTGAAAAATGTGATTTCTTATTAATGTCTTTTCTCTGAAAGATGGAAAATGTTATTTCCTTTTCCCAGACTACTGATCTTCCATTCCCAGTCTATTCTCAGTGTTATTTGTTTTTTTTTTTTCAGGGGCAGGATGTCAAGGGGATTTGTCACGTCTAATGTTGTGGTCCTTCTCCTTGGTCTCCCTTTCCCTTTCCCCTCGTGGGGTGAAGCTCCTTTTCTTTTCCTGTTTCCAAGGCACAACAGTTCCTTGGACAGCAAAGTACAGATGCAAAACAGGTTTACTCGGGTTGGAAAAATGCTTTGCTCCTGGCAGCTTTCCATTTTCCTGTTAGCCAGAAGTCTCACCCACTGGCCCACTGGTTTAGTATGAAGTTGCCCTTCACATTACAAACACAGCCCATCTCCTGTATAACTGATGGCAAATTGCACGTGCTGGCTTTTGTGTTTTGCCCAGTAATGCAGAAACTTTGCAAGAAAGAAGTATTTTCTGGAATAGAAGAAAAGTTACAGAAAGAATAGTACATTTAAGGGTGGTAAGATACCCTAAATAATTCTGTAGTCATGTAAATTGGATTATACTTTGGGAAGGGAGAGGGCGAAGTTGTTGCAAGAACTTGAATCGGCCAGAGCTGGGAGGGAGATCTGCCCAGCGGCAGAGCCTTTAAACTCAAAAAGCCACATTGTATTTGGATGCGAACTATAGTATCTCACATCTTAAACAGAGAAAACTTGAAGTGATTAGGCAAGACAGAAGAAAAATAAAAAAGGGTTTATAGACAATCTCCCCCTTTGTCCAGGCAGGCAGCTTCCTGCTTTCAAGCTCTGTTTCAGTCAACTCGGTGCCCTCGGATAGCAGCAGGGTGATGGGAAGGAGCTTTCGGAGAGCAGGCTGCCAGCCCCGAGCCTTCTGCGGCAGCCCCTGTGGGAGCGTGGGCTCCCACCTCTTGCTGGGGGTCCCCTCCTTTCCTGTCTGCCGTAGCCGGCCGGGGCAGCCTTCTGCCGCAGGGAAGGGCCAGCACCTTCCAGCACTTCCCTCTCTCCCTGTGACCCTTTGTAGCTTTTTAAGGCAACAGACCGTAACTGTAAATGAAGAAGTAAAAATAAAATACTGCCTCTCAAAGGAGATTCCTTTCAAATCAAAGAAAAGATGATACTTTTGGGGAAAATGATACTATTTGGTATAAAACCGCTTTCAGTTTGCAACAGTTTGTCGGAGTTGTTCTTCAGGAGGATTGCTCTTAAGGTCTGGATTAGATGCTAAATTTCTGTCAAAATCAGTTTCTTCTCAGCTGGAAAGAGAAGAGGAGCTGCTGGAGCCTGGAGCCCAGCGTAGCCTGCAAAACCTACTGAAGAATAAACACCAAACTGGTTGACGTATGTCTAAGCTCTGTGCTGCCAGAGGGACTTTAAGACCAGCACAGGTATCTGTACACTGCACTGCAGCATAGGTACAGCAGCACAAGTTGACTACTAAATTAAGTCCCAATCTCTGTGTTACTTGGTTGTTTCAGAAAACAAGCAGCCTTGGCTGTACCATATACCTATTTGCAGCTCCCTTTTATCACAAATGTCCTCCTGCAAGAGCCTTCTGCAAACCTAGCACTGCTTCACTGCCTGCCTGCCCCAATTTCAGTAGTTTCGACCTACGTGATTTTGAGGGAATTCAATGCTGTGAATTCTAATTTTCACATCTAGTGCCTGTTCTTCACGTACTCATGACGTGCCAAGTGAATGTGTGCGATTTCAGAGTTTTCTTGGCCATATCCTTGGCTTGCGTGTGTTGCGGGGGAGGCAGACATTTCTCCTAAAGTATCTCAGATAATTAATTTCCTTTGGTTATTTTACAGTTTTGTTATATGTTGCATGAGGCTAATCCTTGCCAAAACAGATTTTTACTTTACTGGAGAGATGGAAATTCATTACTTCACTGTAAATTTCTGTGTCTGGCTGCTTTGTTACATCTGTAATCAGTAGGAGTTTTGCCCCAAAGCATGTAACGGACATTATGTCTTCTGCTACCCCTTACGAATGACGTCCAGATTAAAATTCCAGCACTCTGCCTCGTTGAGGACTATTAAAAAGCATCATCATACTGATATATTTCATAGATGCAGCTTCCCCAAAGTGCTAATAATGTGACTGAAGGATTTCTGCAAGTGAGCTGAAGGTGGAAGGGCTGTAAAAGGGAAAGAGAGGAGTTTTGACATTTCTACTTATTGTAAATTCAGAATTTAACTATTGCCATGTACTGGCGTCTGCTTGGCCTCGCAGAGCTTTTCTCTCCTATTATGTTGTAAGACAGTACTATATAGTTTCTCATAATATACCCATCACTGATCCCAAGTTTTATGATTCGTTATACGCCGTATGTTTTGACTACTCACAGATTTTCATTATTCCTAAATTGCCTACATTTTAAAATGAGGTGTGGGGTTGTAAGACAGAATATTCAGGCACTTATCTAGACTGAATCGTAAACTAGATCAATGATTTTTTTTAGAAGGCAGAAAAGAGAACATTATCTACGGAAAGAATTGCACTCGTGGGCTCTTGGCAGCAGTACGTGGATCTCTTGCTTTTATACCTATGAAACTAAATTCAAAAACATATATTAGGTTTCTTCAGCGTTGCACCTTGTTTATAGAGCTTTTTGGTGAAAATTATCTACTCAGATGTTTGATCATCAAGAGGAAGTCGGTTTAAGCCCAAATTAACGCAGTGCTCAGTTATTAAGTATTTAATTCTCAGCGGTTGGCCGTTACAACAAGTTTTGTTTCTCTGTACAATATAGTTAGGTATTGATTAAATAGAGGGTTAACTTATGCATTGAAATATGAGAAGTTGGTAAGTCATAGCAAGGGAAAGCAGTAGGAAAAACTCAAATGACTGTAAATAATAAATAGAAATTATTTTAGGTAGCTCTTTGTGTCTGATGTTGAATATGGCTTTTTCTGGTTTTGCTGGTGGAGGCTTTATTAGGCCTATCTCCAGTTTGTTCACAAAATGTGTCCGTATCCACTTGTGAGCAAAGCTGAGGCACGCGGCGGTGGCTCTGAAAGCCCTGGGGCACTGACGAGGGGCAGCTCAGACAGGTGCGTTAAACTTCTTCGGAACGCGGCCTATGTTTGTGTCATGGCCATGGCTTCTGGGCGACGTCACGTTCAAGAGAAAAGAGCCTCATAAATTAATAACAAATTGAAAGTAGGACTAAAATCCAACCAGTTCGCTTGAGTGCTATTTATTTATGACAGCCTCTTCACTCCACGCTGTCGTGGGAGCTTGCTATTTTCAACAGAGTCACAGGACATACAACAATGTGTCTTTGGGGCATACGTTCCCTTTCTGTGTTTTTACTGCAAGGCCAGGCAGCAGTATCATGCTAATAGGGTGCATGTCGCTCCATCGTCCCTGAATCATCAAGGTCCCATGGCTCACTAGATCTTTATGGCGTTTTATATGAGGCTTAGTCAGTGACATTGTTCCCTGGTGGCAGAAACAGAGCGAGACAGATGGCAAAACCCATTCTTCTGTCAGAAAAGCTGAGGTGGAGACGGGAAAATGGAAGGAGAAAGTGTCAATATAAATGTGTACGACGGGGAAACTAGGAAGGACAGAAAATGACAGCGTACGGGGGTTAAAAAAGCAGGAAAAATCAGTGTCCCATTTCTCGGTTAGTGTACCCCATTGATTTCAGAAGATCTCTGTTGCGAATAGTTTTTCTTAGCACGTTTGTCTGAAGGCAGGTGACCTAGTGGTCATATTCTCACCATCTGTATTTCTTTCTAGCCTTGAAAGCTAAAATTTCCTGCGTGTAAAGATACCGTGCTCTGGTGTGTAAAGGTTGCTCTAGCATCGCCCAGAAGTTTTTTAGGGAGTCTGAAGCACTTTCCTCAGAAATTGGAAACACAGTCAGAGGCCACATTAATAAATGAGATGCGGTATATATGTGGCTATGTAAACTCACGCAAATTATGTTTGTACTACTTTTTTCTGTCATCGTGGAAAACCAAGTCACAGGGCATCACGTTAGCAAGTACTTTTGTCGCTTCCCTACCCTCAGCCTGCAAACCCTCAGACAGATGGTGCTTCACTGTTCTGCAGCGTGCCGTGGATGTGAAGAATCCCACAGTCAGTACAGCCCCCAGTACCTGCCTTACTCTTCCCCCCCTCAGCCTGCCACCTCATCCACCCCATTGCAGTCTTCTCCACTGCTTTCCACTCCATCACTCCCTAGTGTGATTTCATTTGAGATTCATTCTTTCATAAAATCATCCAGGAACAGAGCAGTTATATATATACATATATATATATATATATAAGAAAAAAATCCTCAGTGATTCTCTAATATCTCCATCGCAAGTCTCGTCACAGTCTTTTTAATTTGTTTGTGTGCAAGTAATTTTCAATGGCGCTATTGGAAAGTTTGAGCTGGGGTTCAGTATGTTCTGACAGTCAGCTGCAAAATTGTATCGCATTTGCTCTTTCTTGATACACTTTTGTCTCGCAAGAAAGATTTGGCATTTTTGTTTCACTCCGACTCCTTCCCTGCCACCCAGGGACATACCTGAACAGGTTGGCAGACAGGTTAGGGCTAATCCTTCGTAAGTAATATAAACCTGGAAGTTTGTGAGGAAGGAGACAGCAATTTACAGGGGAAAAATGATGCATTTTTTACCTCTGTAAGAATTACACGTTTTTTACCTCTAAATTGATACAGAGTAGCTATTCAAATATGTTTTACAATGTTCTGTCAAAGAACAAGCCCATCTCCCTTGAGTCAGAAAAGCAAAACACTGGAAAAGTATACAAGCATCTGGAAACAGTGCACTGTGCTGGAAAGTCTGGGGCCATCCCAGCTATGGTTTTTGTCTACAGTGTCCATATACATGATTAGAAAATGACTCCAGTCTTATGAAGTCTAATTTTACTAGGTCTGACAGGCCTTCATGAACCTTTTTACTTCTCTCCTGATTTCCTTAAATCTGGATTTTTTTATGGAAGTTATTTCTATCCTATTCTTCCACCCTGCCCTTCCACTGACTGCTTTAAAACAAGTCAAGTTTTTCTAGCACATGTGGCTTTCTGCGGCTCAGCCATGCTCCCTGAAGTAGTGATTGCTTTACCAGATCAGTTTTCTTGGAAAGACTTCTAAACAGTGATCTAATAAACCTGGTATGTTAAAATACTTAAGCATTCAACAAGTGTTTGGCGAGACAGAAGGATGTTCTTGGAGTTAATATCCAAAGAATATAGAACACGTAGCGTCTTACTGTGCTTACAGCACTGTAACTCATTTTATATTTTGCTGCCTGTAGATTTATTTTTTTCCAGTCTTGGTTTTTTTTCCCCGGTCTATGGTCTTAATTCCTGAGGTGCAAGCATGTACATTGGGCAAAGCCAAAGTGGCTTTCTCCAGCTCTGCGCTCTCTGTGCTTGTTTGGCCAGTGAGAATTTGTACTGATACATTTGCTTGGACTGGATGCTTAGCTGATTGACTCTGTCATCACCCGATAGCTTTCTGCAGACCTGGGGGATTTGGGGAGGCCAGTCGGAGGGGGCAGCGGCTGTTCAGCAAACCTAAGCTTAGTTCTTCCTCCTCCTTCCCTGAAATGAACTGATTGTTTCCAAAGTGACTGATACGTAGAAAGGAGGTAATGATCTCAACAAGACATTAAGTAGTTTCATTGAGAGATAATTTTTCTAGGAATAGATGGAGACCTAAGGAAGACCTAGGGTCTCGGAAAGGACTGGTTTTGTGTCTCCTTCTTCCTGGATTTTGTGTGTGTGTGTACATACACATCTTTACACACACACATATATATATATATATAAAATCTTACTCTTGAAAAAAGGGAATGAAGTCTTCCTGTCCCTTCTGTATTGGCTGAAGAGTTGGCCCATTGCCTTAGAAAGCCCCAAATTTTGCTGTCTTTGCCCAGATCTCCTCTTTTTTGTTCCATTGAAAATTGTTTTGCCTCTTCCGGCACTCATCCCCAATTTATAGAAAAGCGAGGGCCAGCGATGGTGAGCCCGATAAGCAGAGGATGTAGCTGTTTCTCTTGCAAGACTGATTCTTACCTGTTGCTTTGTTCTGTCAAGGGTCCTTACTTTGCTGGGAAGTTCTTGTATCCCACTGCTCTGCTGCCTCCGATGTCTGATAAAGATTTAAAATTCTTTTTTTAAATTGCTGTAGCTGCAGGTGGCTCTAATTATTGACTGTGGCACTGCTGTTCTCTCTCAGTACCAACATGGAACAATAAAAGACCATCCCTGCCCTGAAGAGCTCTCTGTGTAAGTGGAGGACAAGAGACAACAAGCCGATGTAGAAAGCAGGCCTGGAAAGCCCAACACAATGGAGAGGTGGTCATGAATTTTGGGTTAGGCGATGGTCAAAGCACAGCGGCTACCAAGGCACTTGTCAAGGAATTCTTCATGCCCGCAGCTGGAAGCAGCTAGCTTGTTGGAGCAGGCTGCTGTAGGTCTTTATTTGTATGCAATCCATATACGGGGAAGAGAGAAGGATTGAACACCTAATATCACCAGTAGTAAGACCACATGGCAGTGGTTACTAGTGCGAGAAAAAAGGGGAGAATGTTTTCTGTGGGTTTGCCAAGCCCAGCAGAGGAGAGGGGACTTGTGTGAAGAGCAGTGTGCTGCGTGAGGGTGGGGAATGGCAAGAATAACTGGTGCCGTGGTTAGGGGAGTTACTTGTGCTTAACGTGGGCTTCAGTTACATGTTAAATGTACATCATATTTGCTCTTGTTTTAAGCTCATCACAGGAATTGCACCTATTCCGTTTGCATAAATCAAAGCAGGCGTTGTGCTGTAAGCAGATTTTGGAAGCAGAGTGAATTGTGGTAGTCTAACAAAATACTTGATGACTTTAATTACTTATATATAGGTATGGTCCTTAATTGTGTAAGGACCAAAAATTAATGTAACAGTTTTAGCTGGCACACAGTGTCCTGTTTAAAAATGTTCTATTTAATCTATAATCTGTAACATTTTTTCCAGTGTCTTTGTGATTATGCAGTGTAGTCAATTTTCAGATACAGTTCTTTAGGATATTAGACTGGACTGTCTGCTTTTCTCCTTCCTGGTGTCCAGAAGTTTTTGAGTTTACAACCCCTGTTGATTTATATTGCTTGAAGATGTTCTTTTCTTTTCTTCAATATTCACCAGTGTTAACATTCTGCTGGTGTAACACATATCCAACTTAAAACTTCATAACAAGATCAAGTGGGTAATAGAGGTTCTAGCTGACTTGATTTCTTCCCAGAAAAATACACAAGATGGTGAAATAGAAGCCCAGACAAATAATTAATTATTGACTTTAAAAATAGAAAGGAAGAGACAAGCTACATAAAAAAAATTAAGTCCTGCCTTCAGAGAATACTATTTATCTACACACAGAAGAGTAGTGACCTGTGTTTCTCACGAGGAAAAGACAATGACAATTAATGTTTTTCTACAAAGCTTTATTTCTGAAACATTTTCTGCTGAATTACAATAAAAGGTGTAAGTGGAATATTACAGAACGCAAAACCAAAGTGGATTTAAATGAACAATAAATTGTCACGATCAATTAGCACTTCCTATCATGTTAAAAATCTACTCTAATAAGTGAAGATTTAAAAAAACCAATATTTCCTTTCTCACCCTCCACTCCTGAAGAAATTGAATAACGTTGACAATTCAGACACTTGGTAGAGAAAACAACCTAGATGATTAATCTGTTTAGTTCTCTGACTGACATTTACACAGCTAATTGTGTAGTGATGATGCTTCTTTAATAGATCTGAATATTAATGGAAGATTTGGTTAAAGTTGAAAGTTGTTTGTTTAGGAATATCACTGGAGAAATAAGAATGCTTCATCAACTTCAGATTTTCATCACGGGTTTTATGACATATCACGGAACTTAAGTGCTTTTATGACTTGTAAAAAAAATTGCTTCAATATTTGACATTCTGTGCTTCAAGGAATCCTGACTGGCAGTTGATTAGCCTTTTGCTCAAGTCATTATCTTCTTTAGTGAAATTAGTTGGCTAGAAAATTGCATTGTAATTCATCAAGGGTAAAGTAACGTTTCAAAAGCTCTTGAGAGTATGATCCTTTTTATTTAGTATACAATATAAATTATTTTCCTAGCATGCTCCTCTAAAATGTACTATTCATCATATTATAGCAGTTTGTATTAAATTATTGTATTCATTTCAGTCTTTCATTGAAACTAGGTGATACCTGCGTTTAAATTAGCTCAGGAGTAATATTGAAGGATGCGTGTACAAGAAAGTATTTGGCCTTGAATCGGAAAAGCAAGGAAACATGCATTTATAAACTAACCCAAATATGTGGAGAACTCTTCTCTTATTATACTTAATGCAATGCTCGTAGTCAGGTCTTTCTCATTCAGAAGGAAAACTTTCTGCAAAATGTTAATAAATAATGCACAAATGTTATGGTAAGGTAAGGAAAATATATTTGCAGAAAGACCACCAGTTTTAGAAAGTCTGTAGTGTACTGGAAAAAATAAGACAATATTTTTGATAAATATTCCTCATTACCTCAGTAGAAAGTATGGTGCCTGAAACACATTGCTAAGTAGGTGTGTATGGGGACAGTGTGGTGGAGGTCTTCTGCCAGAAGCAGTGGGTAAGATTTTCCCTGCCTTGGCTTCAGGGAGCCGACTTCTGTCCTCCTAAATGCTTTCCTGCTCTCCCAGGTGACTGCGAGAGCTCGCCATGCGCATACCTCTGACACGAAATAAGACGGAGAAACAGCAATGAGACGATAGGAATGGTGTTCTTCTGAAACAGTGGGTTTCTAACCAGTTCTCTTCCAGCCATCTGAAATGTCATATGCAGATAGATCAGGGCTGGTGTCTGGAGATTGTCCTGCCCTGAGCGAGGGGCTGGACTGCAGGACCTCCAGAGGTTTCTTCTCACCAGTATTTCCAATTGCTGTACAGCATATTTCAATTTGCTTCTCTTCTTCTCTTGGGTTGTGGGATAGACCCAGTTTTCTGCGGTGCTGTAGCATGCAGTGGAGATCGTTCTCTTTTCTTTTCCTTTTAGTAATTCTCCTTCAATCTCCATCCATAGCTTAAGGTCACATTAGGCGCAAAGAAATACTTTTTGACACGCTGAGTGCCACCAACTTAATTAACTTTAGATTGTGATACAATTAACAAGGTGCTTTTTTGGTGATGTTTTCCTGTTTTCATAGCATGCATGTTTTTAGAAGTTTTAAAGCAGCATCTTGATGTTAGAGTTTCTAGATGAATTAAATATGTATTTAATTGGAATACAACCACGTGTGTACCGTATAAAATGAGCTACTGTGCACTGATTATCCAGTGCAAGTGAATTCCTACACATCTTTTCCTACACAGAAAGACAGAAAACATTTTATCATTGCGTTTAGCATTCCTCCTGTGAGATGAATGTCTGGAAGAAAACATACATGTCAGATGAAATAAGAACAGTCTTCGTACGTGATTTAATACCAGTTAACTCAGTGGACATGCTCTAAGACCTTAATTAAAATGACGTTTTCGTATGTAGCTTTGTTCCAGCATTGACAAACGTGTCTGCCCAAGATCATTTAACGGATCACCTCACCGTTGAAAATAATGGCAATTTCTCGTAACTTGTCTCTAACTTCTCTGTGTTTCTTCTCTGTGCTAGAACAGGCTCATTTTTACTTCATGCCTTTCCATCTTCACTGCACCATTATCTATTGCTACTGTATGCTACTGTTGCCCAGTATCTGATAGATGAGTAGCAAAAATCTTTTGGGCAGAAACGAGTCAACCTAAATTGTATTTACTGTAAATGGTCTGAAAAAAAAAAGTTTCACAAAGTTACCTCCCTAGTTAGAAAGTCAGAATTTTATGCATCGTGTTGCATGTTTTATAGCTTTCCTACTTTAATTATTGTTGCTATAATAATAAAACAGTTTTTTTCCTAATGTTAAAAACTTAAATTCCTAGATCGTTAATAAAACATACCTACATTACACTCTCTACAAAATATTTGTCAGAAGGAGTAATTAAAATTAATTAATGCTTCTGGTAAAAGCAGTAATTGTCCCCTGAAGGTATTGAGCACTGGACTGGAAGGTGTTTTTTAAGAGCTTCCAACAAAGTAAACAACCCAAATTTCTTTAAAAGAAAGACTGCTTTGAAATTCGACCCGTATTATTGCAGTTTACCTCACGAGCTTATTGATCGCTTATTGCCTTAACAAAAGGAACTCCGCAGTCTCTCCAGGAAACATTACCAGCTACAAGCTATCCCTCTTGGCCGTCATGCTCTGACCACACCATGAAGTGTCACTCCTCATGCATAAAATATAGGGCGGAGGAATCGGTCGTGTCTGTTCCTCCCACCCCCCAGATGCTGTATTACGATATGCTTACCAGGAGTAATGTCACAGCCTTTAATTATTTACCAAAGTCATAGCGGCAGCAGTGTAATGATGGTGATACTTTGCGTGTCTATAGTTCTTCTATCTGAGGAATGTAAAGTACTTTACAAACATTAGTTAAGCAAGTGTTATCTTTCCATCACTACTACTAAGTGGCCCTACTGGAATAATCAGGCGCTATTAACTGGTTTCTCTCCTCTCCGTTTGTATTTAACATGCTAAAATAATGGATGTATTTACTGCGTGCTCTTATTTCCTTATTTTCCCTGTTCCTTTTACTTTGCGCCTTACTCCTTTTGGGCTAGTTTTGGAGGGGGGAACTTAATTTTTAAAGAATGTTTCTTCTCTAAATGTACAACTGGAAATAAAAAAAGAAAAATCATTTCATAGGGAGGTTGTTTTATAAATAGTTTAAGAATTTGTACGACTTCAGGCTCTCTGAGGCCCTGTCTCAATGCGTGTTGCAGAGTAGCTAGAGGATATGGTGCTTTCTTGAATGTTTGTAGAGTTGCCAGAGCACCTTTTAGACAGAGGGGGAAATAGAATTTTAAAAAATTGTTTGGCAGTAGTGATAGGCTAGCGTGTAGGGTTCTAAAGCTTCTTGGCAGTATTGTGTAACTCTTCTGTCTAGGAAAAATATAAAAGTTGCAGACAGCTTTTATCTAACCTGACAGGGTGCAGTAAAATACGGTACTCACAGCTCAGGAGGTGCTATCTTTCCAAATGCTGCCAAAAAAATTGGTGTGCCACAATATAGTGCTGCTTTATTAAACTCTCTAAACGAGAAAGTGGAATGGGATTTACACATTTCCTGTCTTATTATCCAGAAGTACCTCTGTTCCCTTTCTCAGGGAAAACCACATTCTAACTCTCTTGTAGGATATTCACTTTACAGTCTGAGACCTCATATCGCTCATTTGCATCAAAGGTGTGACAGAGCAGAACCAATAGAAAGGTTTTCTCTTTGGCTTTGCTGATTTTTGATGATGGGCATTTTGTAAACTTTGGTGTTGACAGGTCAAGAAGTCATCTGAAGGGCAAGGGATATCTTACAGCTACGAGCAGATACGCTTTTCGCCAAGCAGAAAAACAATGCCGATTCTTTGTTAGCATATTTCTAATTTCTTTCCCTGACAGACTTCAGAGTACCATGATAATATCATGTTTGAAAAGACAGAAGGGGCGCGGGACATCTTCTAGACTGTAACTTCAATTATTTGTCACCATTGCCGGTCGGGAAGAATTTTCAAAATCTGTCCCTCCAGTTTCTGCAGTGTTTCTGAGTTTTCTGAGTTGAAGTAAGGGTATTTGAAAAGATACAACTTTCTGTTAAGTTCCCATTCTTTAATGTGATCATTGTGCTTCACAAAGGATACTTATTGTGTAGCAAAAAAACCATACAAGGGAAAGTTTATGCCTCAAATTTGTAGTATTTCTTCAGCTTGGTAAAATCAACTAGAAGTACAACAGAAGCTCTGAGGCATAAGGAAAAGAAATCAAATTTCATGTTTTCTAGTCGTACACACATTAAATTCCTTTTACAATGATTTTTAAGCTGTACTGTGTTAGGTCAGCTATGTTCCTTGCCTCTTCTGGGGAATCTCTGCATATGTTCCTGAGTGTAATAACATCTATGCGGGTTTTGGGTTTTTTGTTGTTTGTTTTTTTTTTTTTTTTTTTTAGCTTTCCTTTTCAGTTTTATAAAAAATTAAATTTACACTCTTGGGAACTGTTAATGGTTTTGATTCAGTAAAGCACTCTTTGTATGAACAGATAACATTTATCATTTGCTTAATAGCTGTCAATTTATGTGCTAATGTTGAATAATCGAAAGTAAGATAGCAAAAATACATTTGGTTATTTAACAATGCAATTTGACTGTTTTGTACTCTTTTAAGAAAGACTATATAACTGTATGTGTGAGGGAGACATTGGCAGCACAGGTATTTAGGAAGAATTTGTTTGTTGGAAAAAGGATATGTTTGACAAAAGCTTAATTGTTGTTTTCCCATACCTGTGCCAAGGACAAGTACGTGCTGCAGTTAGCGTGGTGCTTTTGTGCATTCCCTCAAATGTCTCAGCATTCGGGAGAGAATGCTCGCAAAATCCTCGTTTTTGAAGAGACCTTTCAGGTATCCACATGCACCCTCTGCGCTGCACCGTGTGGTATTGCATCCAGTTTGGGGGTTTTGAACAATCATGCCTTGTTTTGTACGTTGTAAATCCGTTTCTGCTTCGCTTTGGAGCGGGTTTTGTTTTGGTGTGTAGTGAAGCAGTATCTAGACCAGTGTAACTAAATGAAGCGCAAGAATCGGGGAAACAGTAAGTATAACAATCACACCTACTGCAGCAGAAATGGAGCAGAACCATGAATACCTAATTGACTGTAGTGATAACTCTGCCCTGTACAGACATTGTTTTTGAGTGTGTTTTAGCAGTGCTTTAATTTTAACTCTTTCACAAAGCTCAAGACCAGGCTGTGTTTAGAAAGTGGCATTAGAGACTATGCTAGACTGCTGGCGACATGGGTGAAGTTTTCATCCGAGTCGAGGACTCTTGCATGTTGCAAGAAGTCGCTCTCCTTATTGTCTGCTGCGTAACGGGAACAGTTTATTTTGTCCTTGAGATTAATTTCGGAATGTCTCAATGGAAATGTGAATAGTGACGCTGACTGTTGGGTCTTCTGGCCTGTCCTAGCATTTATACTCGACAAAAATCTTTACACACAAATCTCTACTCTCCTTTCTTCCCCCTACCGCGGTCCCTTTGGCTTGTTTTGCTGGTTTGTTGTTGTTTTGGAAGGGATCGATCCCCGGGTGATATAATTTTACTATTAAAGTACTTCTACATCAGTGTAAGTTTAAGCATACCCGGAGACCAGTAAGTGGAAAGAAGTTTTAAGAGGAAGGAAGGGGCTTTTTTGGAGCTATTCTGCAGTGATTTCAAATTCCTCACGGGATTCTGAGGGTCCCTGTGGCCAAGGTGACTATCTGGAGCCCTGTAGACAATCAGGCTGGTTGGACTTCTGAATCGCAAAAGGCCTATTATGACATACAGATGGTGCCGAATTTTGGATTAAATCCGTTGTGGGATTGCCAAAGAACGTTTTCTTTTTTTGAGAAACGATGCTCAAACGTGGCTCTGTGTTTGCAGGGGAGAAGTATACCTCCTGATCTGTGGGAATTAAAATTTAATTAGGCCAGGTTTCTCCGAGAACCCCTAATAATTGTGTTCTCCTTTAAAACCCACAGGTTTATGAATAATAGAAGGGAAAGATTGAACATGGCTATCTAAACTTTTTTTCTTTTCACTTTTTTTCCTGTGCTTTCCTGGGGTATCTAGTTGAAGTATCAACAGAACATTATTAGTTTCACAGTGATTAACTCTATGGCACCTAAACAAAGTGAAATTGCTGTCTCTTGGAGCTATTTTGTTGCTTTCAAGTAGGCTTGCAACACTAACTTGTCTCACATTTGATAGAGAATCTGCTGAACAGGCGAAAACGTTCAGACTGAACGACTTCTCGGTCAATATTCCACCAATAAGTGCTAGAGGTGGAAGTTCAAACCCTGATGTTCACTGAGTCATCGTGGCAGTCACGTCCGGGATCTTTGCTGTAGTTCATAAATGTTGTGACCACAGGTGCAAACGCTTCACTTACTCATTCACAGATGGGCAGATTGTTGGAGTGAAACCTGGGGCTCCTTGAAGCCCAAGACAGTTTTGTCGGGGATTTCTTGTCAAACTGGAAAGGAAATATGTGATAGTATCCATTTGTGCTTTGTCTGTGGCCTGTCCTACATGAGCGGTCCGCAGATTTTGAAACATTCTTATTCTGCTTTCCTTGTGCTGTCTCTTGCCTACTGTTGATTCCCAACACGTTATTTAATCTACTGATTATTTGCAGACGTGTTTGACAGAGGGCTGCAGCTTTCAAAAGAAGTGGGTTTCTGCACATTTCTGAAAACTGATGTCCAGAGAGAAGCTAAAGCCTCTCTTAAAGGGGGTGAAATCCAGGGAGACTCAGCCACTATATGTTTCGTTGCCGTTGTGTTCCTGGCCCATATTTCAGATTCAGTGTAGCGCGTGTGGCTTTTACCCTGCCTCCGGGTTGGAGGCATGGAAGAACTAGACCAGAGACGTGGGGCTTTCTGGAGATACAGGGAGGGTCTGGAAGGTATTGAAAATACTACATTTCACTTCACCCTCAGTTTCCCTCTCTGCGTTTTCCTATGTGGTGTCCATCTCCTTTGTGGAGTACATAAAATCCTCTAATAAAACATCTGTGTAAAGCCTTGAGGAGTTGTTTTGATGTGATAAAAACTCTTGCATTCAAATTATGTCTGGTCTGTAAAACATTGCTCAATGAGATTTCTATTCAAAACAAATATTCTTGTAATATCTGTATCTGTGCTGACATGCATGCACTTAAGGCATTAATGGAGAAGGAACAATATATTAGTACTTGACAAAAAAGAATCCTATTAATTTTAAATAAAAAAATCAAGCAGGAAGTGTAGTTCAATGGAGAAAACTGCCTTTGAGAAGGTCATGAATGTCACTCACCCTTTTATGACAGCCGGGCCAGTAATCAACTATATCCCACTGGATTTTATACAATAATATTTTTTAAAATGGTTTTGTTGGGTTGTTTATATAAACACTTTCAACAGGCAACTAGATCTGTTCAGGCAAAACAATACTTAAACTCCAGGCATTGCATGCCAGTGTGAACTAATTAAAATCATATTGTGCAATAGGTCAATAGATCAGGAAGTTGCCCGTCTAATTAGAAGAGGTAGCTATAAAAAACTTGTACTCGTTGCAAAGGAAGAGCAAAATTAAGAAAAATAATGTAGACATGAGGAAAGGGGGTCAGAGCCCCAGTTCTCTGCTGAAAGCTGTATTGAAAGTCAGCCCTTTCTGTTTTGAATCACCCTGTGTTGTGTTGAGAGATTTGAGGGTTTAGATTGTCCCTCATTAAGGATCCTTGCGCTCATCCTTCTGCCTGCAGTCCCTGCCCGTGTTACGCATACCTCAATCTGCAGATAACAAATAATAGTCTGGCCTCCACAAATGGAGGTCTGATGGGAGTATTCAGATCTGGTTTGCATTTGCTGTCAGCTCAGACCTTTCATCCTCCTTAATACTTTAGCTACACCTATTTTTTGTGGTTCTTGCTATCACCGCAAATAGGTGCCTGGCCAAACTGAATAGGTGTCATCTTGGGACTGTTTTTGAGTGAGCCTTTTGTGCCAATTATTGTTTAGCTTTCGTTCTTCCATCTTAATAATTGAAAAACATTTCTTTTCAATAACATGTAGGTGTTGGGTGTTGCTTTACCCTGGAGCATAAACATAATTATTAAAAATAATAACAATAAAAAGATTTTAGGTGGTAGAACAGCTTCTCAACATTTTCTGTAGCTTTTCTTCACTTCAGAAGGGTGGAAGACAGATCTGTTTCAGCCATGCTTTTCTTTTGTAAAGGAAAATCGAGCAGGGGGTGGCACTGCATAAGCTCCAGGGTCCGATCTAGCCTAAGTTATTCTCTGATTCTATGAAAGGATATTTGCTGAAAATAAAATACACTGATGCTATTAAAGCTAGTAAATCTAAGGTGTCCATTTATTGGCGCGAATAGCATCATCTTTCCCTAGGACCGTGACGAGTTTGTCTTTACAGCGTGATGCTGGTAATACTGAAACACGTGAAATATTTATGGTGTGGGATTGTAAGTTAACCATAGGTCTTCTGGAGACTGTCTTACGAAGCGTTTCACCAGCGTATTCACACATTCTGCTTATTCAGTTTGAACCGAGATGTGTATTTCACAAGTACTTAGCTGTGTAAAATTTTATGTATAATATTGTGAAGGCAGGGACGATTACTTTTCTCAATCATCTTACCATCAGAAGTTACTAGAACCATGGCATTAGATTATTTGTGTAAGTCGTCTCGATGCTGTGAGAGAGGTTCTCCATCACTCCCTCAGTCTTGTTGCTTCCCGACGCTCCGTCCTGAACATCACCACTGCAAGCAGAACGTATTACTCATTCTAAGACAAGGCTTGTTTATGCTTGTACCCTAGGGTGACTGCTGAATGTTTTTGTTCTGCCATTGCTCAGTTGTTTGTTAGTGCCTGTTTACAACTAAGACCTTAAGGGGTGAATATCCTATCCTGCTGACTTCTGTGTGTGGCTGGTGCGGAGTTGGGGTTTGATGTGAATCGTTACTTTGATCTTTTGGACTTTGATTCATACAGGTTGTTAGGGCTCAGTAACAAAACTGCTGTCCTCTTATAATGCAGCGGTTTGTTTTACTTAGGTGTGAGAATGGGGGCTTTTCCCCTTTATTTGCAGGTACGCTAACTCAGGCATTGCTAAAAATCCTGAAAAATTCCAATAAATTTCAACTAAAAACAATACTTAAAGGGTGCATCTACCTTGTTGTTTATAGTTGGGGCCTAGCATGTGCTTTTGAAGGAAATCCCCTGACTCTCTTCACTGCTTTGGTATTTAGCATTATCAAGTATCTCGCAGCACATGAGCTAGGTTTCTTTTAGGTAAAACTAGACTGGAGGATGTCTCTTTAATGCATTCCATCAGAAAACTGATAATCAGTCCATGGACCAGAGAAGAACTAACCCAAAATAAATATCAATAAAAAGCAAACCAACCAACCAAACCCCCTCCCTACCACCAAAAAAAAGCCTGAAACGTGTACAGTAGTTATACTATAGGTTCTCAATACCAGTTGTTTTACTTAACAGATGTGCTCTTATTGGTCCTTTGTATTTGCTAATGAAGATGTGCCCAAGTGCTAAATTCTAATAGAAAAATGTAGATGGGGCTTTTATTATACCCTGGGTGTAGATAGCAGTTCACAATGCTTTTCTGAGCTTCCTTGCCAAATTCACTGTAGTTTCTTCTCATAATCCTGTTACGACTTCCTATTTGCGGGCCTTTGAATAATATGAAAGCAGGCAGGCAAAGCTATATTTAAAAGCATACTTTCTGACAGTGGGTGGAGTAATATTAAGAATTATGTTGAAATTTATTCTGCATTTGACACCATTGGCATAAGCTGTTGGTTTGTTGTTTGTTGGTGTTTTTTTTTTTTATTTTAAATATGGGTAAAGATTCTGTTCTGTAAATATTTCCGGAAAGGATGCTGATTTGGAAGTGGAATTTAAGCCCCAGATCCATCACTGATGCAGTCTTTGGAGCTTCAGTGTCTTCAGCCAGAATTACATGTCCTCTCACTTTGTTGTTTGGCATATTAGAATGATTACTTCTTTCTAATGATACAGGCTTCATTTTAGGTATGAACCGCATATGGTTAAAAGAACAGTAAATCTAATGAGTCGTTCTTAAAGGTTCTGACGTAACTTTTCAGAAACAGATGAACTTTCTGTTATTTTTATTTCTCTGCGAGCTTTTTAAACTGGAACATTCCATCTTTTTTGTACCATGCTAGAAATATACCGCACCCCCCCAACCCCCTCTTCCAATGAGAGCTGGAAAGGAAAATCTGGAGTCTTGAGTATAATACCAAATATCACAGGATATATATTGTTCAATCTTTTTACTTATGATCATATGTGTTTTCTTTAAAAACTGTATTTTTATCTATTGACATATGCACATTTGAATATGTTTACTGCAACATTTATGGGCTAATGTTGAGCTGCTTTTTCCTTTTAAAGTCATGTCTTGGTGCTCTTGTATTATTTCGTTAATACTGCTCAAACTGCAGAGAACTTGAGACGCTTTGGGTAAATTACTGTTCGGAGTTAGCTCTTAAAAATTCAGTTGATACATTATGTATCTGTGGAACACTGCTATGGAATTGATGCTGTTTACTCGTTAATTACTGTAGACTGCAGCTCACAGTGTTGGCACTGTGGCTTGTTTGTTACATGTGATGATCACTTTATAAATGTCAATAAAATCAAGACAAAAACCTCTAGTACAACTGGAAGTAACAACTCAGTATTTTCCTCATTAGTTTTGGCAGCAAAGTAGTCTTACAAAGCAGTATGCAATAAAACACCAGCCAACTGAGTCGCACACTGTGGCTATAATTACATATTTTTGCTTGCTAATCAGTAGAATTTTTCTGTGTACACTATTATACTTTAATGGTTCTGTTGCAACACCAAATTTACTACAATGTTCTCTTGAAGAAAATGGCACATAATGATTTTGTATTTACTACAAGAAGATATTAAACTAAATAATACATAATGATGCTGCACAGATTAACCAGCTTTTTAGTTCTTCTGTTCCTTATCTCTCTTTTAATAGTGTTTTAGGACAAACATAAAGTTATTTGGGGAGGGAATTACCAGAATTACCGAACTGGTAAATATAGCTATCTGAGTGGGATGTCTTGTTTCTTACTCGAAAACTATTAGATTGTAATTTGAAGCTGTGCTTGGTACTTTAATTTCACTTCCCACAACTCGCAGAGCATAAGGAGGGTTGCAGCCAGCTCAGATAAGTAATAAGTTCATTAATTACAGGCTTACCTTTCTTGTAGGTTAAAAAAGCTTGTGCGGGACTTGATTAAACCGGCCGTTGGGGTATGGCCCTGTGGAGGGCTGGATGGTGAAGAGCTCAGAGAAGTTCCCCCTGCAACCTTTGGGTCCTGAGTCTTCCATTGACTCTAAAGATCACTTGCTATTATCAGGCTTTGTGTCATTCTCCTTTTTAAAATTATTTTTATCCAAAGTGGTTATGCTGCAAAAAAAAAACCCAAGTACAGTGGGCAATGTGGAAGGCATCTTTTGTCTAACGCTCTTTCCATTGTCTTATCTTCTGACCTTAAATAAAAAAATAAATGCTCGAGAGTTTTTAGTCCTTTTCTTTTTGTTCATGGTTATGCAGTCACTTAAATTCCACTTGATCATTATGAATATATTTGACAATCTTAGGTCAGTATAATGCTCTTTTATTTACCTTGGGAACAGAACTTCACTGTCAGAGACAGTCTGTCCAGGAGTGGAAAAGGAAGGTAGGATCTGATGTTGGCCGCTCACTCCATATACAGTTAATAGCCTTTACTCCATATACAGTTAATTATGTGTGAAGATTGTGCTGATACCTCTAATATTTTTATAGTTTTGTCAGATTCTGCAATGCAGTCTGACATATTAGTGAGAGTAAATAGTTTTTCGTCTCTATTTGATTTGTAGTATGAGTCTGTATCAGGAAATGATGCTGTGTTTATAGGGGAAATCATAGTTGGTGTATATGATATTTTGTGCGTGCTGCTGGAAAACATTTGGTGTTTCAACATTGCTGAATGTTGATTGTGTCCTAGATCTTTTAAGTTATCTTTTGGCAAGCATTTGTCTTAGATGCATTGCACGTATGATTTGTCATAGCCTCTCAACAAAAGAAAAGTATATTTGAGACTTTTTATGGGTAATTAGTTCTCAGGCTTGTGTTAAAACACTGTCTGAAAGAACCATGTTCATACATCATTTTCCAGTTAATCTAGTGTTTACCTTTTTCTTCCTTTGTATTTATTCCATTTGAATACATTGTTATGTGTTCAATTGGATTTACCTATTGCAAGGCAATTTTTGTATAATTAATACTGTTAATTAATCTGGCTTGAAACAGCACTCCAAATTGAGAGGATGTTTCTGTGATTGCAGGCTGAGAAGTATCTCAACCAAGTTTTCTCCCTTCAGTGGTTCACGAGAAAAGTAAATTAGCACAAGTGAAAATGGTCCAGGAAATAAGAAAACCAGCCGCTACTCAGTAATTAATTCCTACTATTCCTATAGCCTGCTAAGCCTTACTGCAAGCAAGAGGACAGCTCCTTGTTGATATTTAGTCTTATTCCTTTGTATATTCCAGCTGCTGCCCTAATTCAGAGTCTCTACAATCCCCGTGGTTTTTTATGTCCCTTTTGAAGTATGCGCAGAACTGGACATACTTTGCTTCTGTAACTAACCTTTCTTCTGTGACTTTCTTCATCTTCTCTCGTAGATAATGCATCACTTAAACCTGCACGACGATTCAGAGCTGTCGCATAGTCAAGCTGCACACGCATGGGTTAGAGGGGAAGGGAGGAGATGACTCTTGAAAACAAACAAATTGCTTATAAAATGTGTTTAGGATGTAATATTTGAGGTGATAAGTCACAGAAGCTTTTTCTTGGCGGACCTGCCCATCTTTCTTTTGCAAGATTTTTCAGGGAAGTGCAGCTATGCACCTTGCATCATACATCTCCTTCATCTGGCTCAGGCTTAGTGTCTTCTCCAGGTGTTCTCAAAAGCTTTAATGTATACTTTTATTCTAGCAGTGAGATGTATAGTGTTCTGGTGATTGGTGCACCTGATAAGAGAAACATCACATTCTCCCATGTCTGGTTTGGTTATATTTAGTTAGAAGTCGTATTTTGCTACAGAAGCCTTCAGGCTGCAAATCCACAAAGACCTTTGTGGCAATGCCTTTGCTTCGTGTTCTCTGTGAAGAGAAGATCTTAGATCACATCCCTTTGCATTTCAGTGGGGAAAAAAAGTAGTTAACTTTCAACGTTTTTTAAAATTTATTTTCAATATACCTTTAAAACTCTTAGAAATGACATGCCAACAGCCTGTTGGCCTGTGAGGATGCACCACAGTTCTAAGGCTCCCTTTTACACAGTCATTTTACAATTATTACTTGGTAGCCTGCTCTGTCTAAATCCTTGACCTGTGCCTGACAACTGCTAGCTGATCATAGGGAATAACTATGTATAATCACTGTGCGATGACTGCTTAATAACTGTACTCCAAATATGCAAATACCTATTCTGGCTTAATACAATTCATCTGTCATGACTGGCCCCTGCACTTAGTATTTTTGAAACGTTTTCAAGTAATGGAGCACACCATTGCGCTCTCCTGTCTTTTCATGCGGAGCCCTAAAGTGCTGAAACCTACAGAGGAGGAAAAGATGTATTACCAAAAAACAAAAGAAAAATAGTTATTGAACAACAGAGAGGAAGTGCTTGTCTGTGTGTGTTGTAAACGGGGAAAAAACCCAAGCAAACAACTTCCTTAAAAACTTTGAAGTAGTTTTTCTATTTTCATTCTCTTTTTCTAGGTTAGCAGCATGCTTTTACTCAGAATAATCTGCAGTATTTATTTCCCTGCTAATGGTTCTGTCCACATTAGACAGAGGCCTACACAAAATTGGCAGATAGAAATCCAAATGCTTGTATGAGTCTGAGATGCCCTCCCAGAATGCTCACAAAAAAAACACAAGGAAAAAGCCTGTCCAGAGTGATCCAGAAGTGACATTTTGCTCAGGTTTGTGAGTTGCCATTGGATGAATATTCTATGGAAGCACTGGTAATTTATTTCTCTGATCTTGACCTCTTCTTTTAAGCCTATTCAGGCATGTGTTTTATCTTTTTAGATACGTTTCTTTGCTGCTTCTCAGAGTTTAACTTAATGTTTCCAAACAGTGCAGGAGGAAAAATAGGCTCCGTAGTTCTGTGCACTAGGCAGAGATTGATATGAAGGTAGCAGCCTAACATCATCAATAGCTTAATAGCCATCGTGGCAAAAGAGAGTTTCAGTGAGATTTCAAAAACAATAATGTGGATATTTACTGTGAGTTTCTCCCGTGCTTGAGGGAGGAAGCACAAAGGTGCTTGTTTAAAAAAAAAGAAAAAAGTGAGGGGCTGAAGGCGGCTGGCGCTTGGTCCAGGTGAAGGTGGGAGTTGACTTTTCTGTGTGGAATTAGAAATAAGTGTTAAGCAGAGCCTAATTTGCAAAGGGCTGTGAAAGTGGGGAAAAAAAAGTTCTGATGTCATCTCCCTAAACACTTATATCATTAAGTTCAAGGTGGTGCAAAACCTGAAATGGTAGGTTAAAGCTTAACTAATAGAATTTTATTTGCGTCCCTAAACTGGGTGGTGCAGAGAGTGTAACTAACCCTCCCCATTTCCTGCCTTTTCAGAGGGACACAGCTATACATTTTTTCACGTGGTCTTAATGTGTTCCACACACTTTTTATTTTTTTTAGTAGGTGTAAGAAGAGGCATGAAGCTGGACTTCAGAGTTGTTTTCTTGACGAAGAAGGAGAGTCCTATAACAATTACATGAATGTTACTCAGTTACATGACTGGAAATCCAGGACAAAGTAGGCATCCTAGCAATGAAATGTACTTAAGCCTTTTTGTCCTTCCAATCTGTGCGATATCCAGCTGGAAATGAAGTCCTGTTGACTGCCAGGCGGTTGAGGAAAGGATTCTGGAGTCACCAAACCCATTTCTATCAGGGTGATACCACGTTAAAAAAACTTGCAGCTTCTTAATAGGCAGTTTGGGAAGCCGGGGGAACAAGTTGAGATAAACATGAGCCGAGTTTGGTTTAATAGCGTAGAATAGCCTGAAATTTCACCAGACTTCAGTTTATGGCTTCACTTTGCAATAAACAACGACATGCATTTTTTTTTCTGCTTGCTGCAGTGAGGTATTTAAGGCTTAGCTGTCTCATTTCCATCTGTAGGGGAGTGTGGTGTGTCAGGTGTCTCAACACTAACACAATTAAAAGGAAGTGAACGGTTCCTTCACACATGCCTTAATGTCAGCATTTTGGACTGGGAAAAACTGGGAAAACACTATTGGAGCCTTTCCTAGTTCTTTTTTTCCTGCCAAAAGTGTGACATTCAGACAGGTTTATCAGACCCATGTTTCTCTGAGCCCTTATGCTGCTTGAGTGGGCTGACAAATGTGTGAATCCTATTGACATTATAACTCTACGAAATTGGAGTGGAGCACTCGGAGACTAAGAAAGTTGACGTCCTAAGTGTGAGATAAAACAAACGCTTTCTTTATTGCTTAGTCCTTTATGGAAGTAATTTACCAGTCGTCATTGCTAACGTGACAGAGCAACTTTTACTTGGCTTTTCATAAATTTTTAATATGAGTTTCTGGTATCCCAAGATATTTGACTAAAATAAGAAATCTGCCAAAATTTGGGAGTTTACTATTGTTTTGTGTTTTTGTCAAAGTAAGAATGATTGGTTGTGTGCAATAAATGTAGAACACTTAAAGTTTTAACAGGTCCATGGGTAAGTGAGCTTTATTTTGAATCATGGTTGACTTCTTTATTTCCATATGTCTTTTTGCCAGTTTATAGCACGGACATCGATTATATTGGATCTTTCAGCTGTTTTTGTTATGCTGAAATGTGAACAGCATCCAGATTAAGGGCAGCCTTCTCTTACCCAGTTGGTTTTAAAATTTATTTTCCAACACTTTTCACCATTTCTAATGCTAACATTAGAGGATTTCAGCTAAACAATATTCTAAGATACAAGTTTCCCTTGTATGACTTTACAATAAGGCTTACATGTGCCGTTGTTACAATAGGTTTGTTCCTTGCAGTTTGTACTGGAATAATGGTTTTATTACATCTTACTTTGCATTGAACTCACTCTGCAACATGGGTTAGTGGTTGGAGCTGGGAGGACCCAGAATTTTAATTCTGCCTGCAATGGGGCCCCTCGTGCAATCTCAAAATGTTGATTCTTAAATACGGATAGGCACTATATGGAGAATGTGGATTGACACATTAGGTAATCAGTAGCTTAAGCATCAAGACTTTAAACTCTCAGTTTTGTTAAGAGTTTCTGAAAATAAGAATATTTAAGGAACTATAAATTTAGATAGTCTGTGATGAAACGTGAACCTAATTCAGTGAAACAGCCATCTCAAAATGAATAGTTCATCTGTGCTTTTTGTTTCTAAAATGCAGAGTTTTAAGGCTAAATCAGATCGTGCTTTTAAACTGTTTGAGATCTTGGCCCGAAAGTACTGTATAAATGCTAAGCATTTAAAATTAATTATGTTGGAGGCCTATAAACCAGTGCATTGATTAAAAATCTTCAGTTCATTAAACTTCCCAATGGCAGAGGCCATCTCAGTAATATAAACTGCCGTTTCCAGCAGCGGCAGCCGACCGGCATCTGTGTTGTAGTCTTTATAAGATCCCCACCTTTGTTCATTAGACCAGCAGCTGTTGTCTCTTGCTGGGCAGGATTTATTTCCCTTTGACATTGGTCTCAGAGGTGCAGTTGCAACTTTGGCAGCACTTGATTCCAGTGAACTTCCTGGAGGTACTTTACCAGTTTTGCAGAATGAAGTTGCTTTTGGTTGGGAGTTGGTTTTTGGAGAAGGGTGGGGGGTGGATTTGGGGGTGTTCGTTTTTTTTTTTTTTTCTTTTTTTTCCGCTTTCCACACACATCCTTGCAATGGGCATTTTTGAAAGGTCCCCAAGGATTGAGGGAATATATACCAGAGGTGTGCTACAGTCTGGGCAAACCAACTTCCTCTGGTGTGTCCCTCGCAATATATCTGATCGACTGACAGTTTGCTGGTTTTATTCACTCCCGACATTTGCCATGTGGAAGAACAGTACCAGAGAATCACAGAATCACAGAATTTTCAGAGTTGGAAGGGACCTCTAGAGATCACCTAGCCCAACTCCCCTGCTAAAGCAGCATTGCCCAGAGCACATTACTCAGGACTGCATCCAGGCGGGTCTTGAAAATCTCCAGAGAAGGGGACTCCACAGCCTCCCTGGGCAGCCTCTGCCAGTGCTCTGTCACCCTCACCGTAAAGAAGTGTTTCCGTGTATTTGAACGGACCTTCCTGTGTTCTAACTTGTGCCCATTGCCCCTCGTCCTGTTACTGGGAACCAATGAAAAGAGCCTGGCTCCATCCTCCTTCAACCCACCCTTTAGATACTTGTACGCCATAATAAGGTCTCCCCTCAGCCTTCTCTTCTCCAGGCTAAAGAGTCCCAGCTCTCTCAGCCTTTCCTCATAAGGCAGATGCTCCAAGCCCTTAATCATCTTAGTTGCCCTTCGCTGGACTTGCTCCAGCAGTTCCCTGTCCCTCTTGAACTGGGGAGCCCAAAACTGGACACAGTATTCCAGTTGTGGCTTCACCAGTGCAGAGTAGAGGGGGAGAATGACCTCCCTCAACCTACTGGCCACACTCTTCCCTATGCAGCCCAGGATTCCATTGGCCTTTTTGGCAACAGAAAACCACTTCATAGATAAATCAGGCACAGTTAACTTTCTTAAATAAGTAAATCTCCTGAATTTTCTAGTGAAAACGAGAAATGAAAATCTGGAAAAGCACCAGAGAATAGGAATTACTATGGAAAAAGTATATATAGATTCTTGAAATATAACATGAGAAATTGGCGTATGTTGTTTACCTTGTAACTTTAATTTATCCAGACTTGCACACAAGGTCACCAGAGAACTTTGGACCTCATTCTTCTCAGGGGAATTTATATTTTTTTGCTGTGGTGTTTGATTACCTTACTCTTTTTTATTACCATCTGCACTGCGAGGCTAGTTTTGCTGAGGTTTTTTGTTGGTTTGTTTTTGTTTTTGTTTTTGTTTTTTTTAAATAGCATCCCCTGATACCCTTAATTCTGTGTTTCCTGTGCTTTTGCTTCATTTGCAATTTTAAGACATTTTCTATAAGAAATAGATTTATTCTGTATTGTACATCAGTAAATTAGCTAGTTTTTACTATATAACTTTAACCTTTTAATTCTGGAGAACAAATACAGTTGCTTTGCAATAAATCAAATAAGAAAGGATTTAACCTTTTAGCATCCTTTAGTGTGCAGTGAGAAAGGTGTCATCAAAGATTTCCGTATTTTTAACACATTGGTTTAGTACATTTAGTCATTTTGCCTAGGAGTTTTATTTTGATACTTGATTTTGTCCATGTATTTTAAGCAATTATTTTCAGGTGACTTCTTTGTGCAACCAATACCATTGACTGCAGTAGCTATGAAAAGAGTTTTTCTTCATTACCAGCTTCTGCTGAATTGTTGGGAGAACAAAGTGCTGTCCCTAGTGGCTCCTAAAACTTATGGATGCATTCAATGAGATCGCTAATATTATTTTTAATGACAAAATGTTGGAGTAGTACTTTTCATAGCTTCATGCAAGCATGAACAACTTGAACTACAGAGCTAAATCTCAAGCTCCTTCACTCATTCTTCAGCCCTAAAAATACAGTTCATGTATGCAGGTCTTCAAAACTAAGACACCTCGCTCATGGGCTCATCCAGCCAAGTCACGGTGAAGCAGTAAATGTAGAAACCCCATTTGTAGGGGGTCTCTACACGTGAGAGGCAGTGAATAAGGGGATCACATTTCAAAAGACAAGTGGACCTGCTTAAGTCTTTGCAGTCATCTGAAAGCAAAAGTGTTGTATGCTTTTTCAAAGCATTTTATTTTACCTCAAGGTAGGTTGTGGGGAACATTAGGCAGCCTGGCAGCCTGCTTGTTGGGAGAGGAAGAGAAGAGGGGCCATGCTGTGGGTATTTGGTGGCCCCAGGCAGGACTCATTTAGCATTAAGGCTGTCAAAAATCCTTAAAAAATCTTGGTTTATATGCATGAAACTCATTTCGAGAAGCACAGTATTAATAAGGATGGTTAGCAGCCCTGTGTTTTGTATCTTCAAGTGTTACCGGTACGTATAAATGCCAATTAATCATCATGCAGACCAGAGAAGGGATTTCACGTCAGTTAGGACTGATAGTTTTGTCTGTGGAATTTTCCCACATCTTTCCCGTAGCTGTGAAATGGCAGGCCACTTGTGTATATAAATGACCCAAAGTGTATATATATGTGATTTCCATAAACCTGGACAGGAAGGCAGCTTGTAGAAAAAAAGGCATACAGTGAAGCAGAGTGATAGCTTCGGAGTAAAATGACATTTTTCATTGGTTGTACAAAACAGTGGTAATGCATAATTCCTTATCACTGTCACATGACACAAGTCAGATTTGACCATCAGGACCTGGGTTTTTCAGCCAGTTGCACAAAGAAATTCCAGGGAAGGAACAGTGGGATATGGTTTAACATTTTCCAAATTTGTTTTGAAAAATGCAGATGAGCATTTATATATCAAACTGATGATGCAGATGCAGTATCTGAAACCAATATATCAAAGGTTCTTCACTTTCCTATAAAAGTAATTTGGCAGCATGCCATTATTATCATGTAAATCTCTTCCTCCTTACTACACAATAACAATATGTCTTTGGCCATCATTTTTCCCTCCTGAGGTTGTTGCCGTTCTCTGTAATTTCCATAAAGTTTCCATGCTAACAATGGTTACTTCTCTGTACGTTCACATTACTAGTCAGTGCACACTCCCAGGAAACAAAATGCCTCATGCAAATGTTGTGTGCATGCCCGTTCCATGTTTTTTTGAATTAATACAGCTAAGACGTGTTTTAGCAGAGGCTGAAGTATCACATTTAGATTTGCTAATCTACTCTACCTTTGCCAATTTCTTTTCTTTATGTTATGCAGAGTGCTCATATTTTGCAAGATATTTCACTGCTTGAGTTTTAGCTTTGAGAATTATCAAACTTGTGCTATAGATTGTATATATTATTGGAAACAGAATATTTCTAGCATAATTTATTTAGTTATATTAAGTGGAAAGTGTGTACATAGATCAGAGGTCATCGCTGCTCAAGCATTTAATAAAGTATGACAGAAAAAAGAGGTTATTCAAAAAATTGTAGGTGGTTTGGTGATTGGGTTTTTGAGTTTGGGGGTTTTTTTCTTTTTTTGTTGGTGGTTGTCAGCCCCCTCCTTTGTTCTTCCATGTCATCAGTCACTGAAGTATGTCAAATGCTAATGTCTATGTTCCCATCTACGCCTGTCTGGAGTATTCAATCATTTTTTGTTATGCCACCCTTATAAGGGAAGTATGCACGTCTACTTGTTTGGTTTTGTCAGATGTCTTCCATTTTCCTTGTCATATGTCAAAATTGCTTATGATAGAATTGATTTTCCTCCATTAAGAATTTAATTTTTTTCAATTATGTTTTCACCTTTCTGGAGGCTGCTTCGATTATAAAGACTGGACGTGGACCTGTGTGGAACCAACTCCAGGAAACTAGTGATAGACCATCTGTATCGTAGCTGTGTGTGCATTAAGAGCAAGCTTCTTCCATCGTGACATGGTTTATAGATGGGGAGCTGGGACTGCCTATGTGTTGGCCGTCACAGCTGATCGGGCACGTGGTATGTTAACATAATGGGTACGTTAATACGTTGCAGATTTAGAAGTGGCGAATCTCTGCTTCCGCTTCCCTGCCAGAGGCAGTGGTTTCTTTTTGCCGGTTCTGTTGTTTGGCTGTGCTCTGAGCTGGACGTGGGGTAAGGTTTGGGGAAGAGTTTGGAGAAAAAGAGGTTGATTTATCCAGACCAGTTCATTGAGAAGGCAGCTGAACAAATCATTGTGCAGACACCGCTCAGCGGAGGGTGCCTACTTGTTAGGGACAAGAAAAATCTCAGGGGTGGAAATGATTAATCCACTGCCAAGGGAATAATTGCGTGGACTTGAGCCCTTGTCCAGTACTCCTGAGGTGAAAGAATTCTTCCTCTGTAAAAAATCATGCAGAAAGTGCTAGTCCTAAGCATCAGTGCTGTTTTTATGTTAATGTCTTAGGAAATATTAATGTTGGTAAAGATTGTGGTGGTGGTGCTTATAAAAATATACTTGAGGTTTCAACGCATACTGGTTTACTTATCCTGCTTGGTTTGGAAAAGCATTTAGTAATTAAGTTAAAATAATTAAATCGGATATTAAGAGCACAGGATAGATTTCAAGCATTCTTTTTCCCCCCCGAGGTTAGAAAATATTATTCTTGCATTAGCATCTTGGAGTCTGTTGAGCAGAGATTTTGGGTAGGTTAAAACCAAAAGTTCAGCTAAGGTAGAGTAAGAAGACTTGGCGTCTTGGCATAGACAGTGCACAACGAGCTTATGACTGGTGGCTTGGCATCCACATTCTTTTCAATACAAAGATTTTGTCACGGAAAGTGCAACGTTACGTGGTTCTGTAATTATCTGTCTAATATAAAACATTTCAAAGGGTCGTTTGAAAAATAAGTGGCACCGTGTCCAGGATGAGTTTGGAGTATTACAAGGAACCGCTTATCCAATTTTACTGTGTCATCTGAATATTAACTTTGGCATAGAACACCTCAAAAAAGGCAATCGAGTTTTTAACATTTAGTAGAAGGCGGCTTCATTCAGATAAAGATGATGTCTGCCCCTCCACTTGGGGCTGTGTGGCTTCAGGGAAATACTTAACAGCTTGCAAAACCAGCTGTGCTCTTAATGCAGAAGGACCAGTCGTCGTTTCCATTCCAGCTTCAAAGAACGTCTTGGGGTGAGGGATTTACGTGGTCTCCCTGCATGCCAGTGGGTCGGTAGGTGTGCTGAGTGCCCAAGCCTTGTATTGCCCAAATCTTGCTATGCTAGCCTGCAGAAAGCTACACAGGTCATGCTGTGAACAGATTTCGCGCATCTCTTGAAAACCCGTCTCCACTTGGCTTTTCAAAACTTTTGTGGTTTAATTGCTTCAAACATGTTGTTGGGAACTGCTGTAACTTTGAACTGGTTAAATCTGAAATAAAATCTTGAATGGTGGGCGTAGAGAATCTTCCTTTCTTGTGTCCATAAGTATTTGTTTAGCCTTTATACTTTAGCTTATTTTAGCTTTTTTGAATTGATATTCTAGTTCATATGATGATTATTTCTCGTGGTTGAACTTTGTCATTGCTGCTGACTTAGGGTCTTACTGCAGTTAATATGTTCATGCACACGATATTTCCCTTATTTTTTTTGTTTCCTTTTCCTTAAACTTTTTGCCATAATTACGGTAAATGATTTCTTTGATTGCATGTTGCGAGGGCAGAAATGCTGTGCCAGCAGCCTTTTTTTATTCTTTGCTGCTGCTACTATTCTTTTGCTGGCTCCCAAGGGCAGTAAGATCTATGCACTCTACTAATTTTCTTGCATACTTAGCTGCAATTGCAACCTTTAGTAATTATTATTTAATTAACTCCAAAGTATTGCATGAATAATGCAAAATTAAAAGATGTAAAAAAGAAAATAGGTCAAAACAAGGTATGGTTAATATTTCAAATCCATAAGCATTGTTTCTTGGAATTTCCGTATAAGGCACTGATAGGACAGTGACATTAAATGGTCTGCATAACTGTAGGAGTATCAGAGGTGTGTAGTAAAAGAGAGTTTGGCATTTAGCTGGGGATCAAATTTGTTTTCATAATTTGTGGTGAGAATTTCTTAAAGCCTTGAGTAAGACCCTTTTTTAATATTGACACTTTATTTCTGCCTTACTTTTTCTAGCTGTTTTCTTTTCAGTTAGCAGGAGTTGACTAAATATTATTTTTTTGATAAACACATTGACTAATGCTGGCAGAAAAAAAATGTTTGTATCTATTTGGGTATCTACTTATAGATCAGTAGGTCTGTGCTGTGAATGTAAAAACGAGCAGTAAATGTTTGTGAAGGCAGCATAAAGACTGGCTTTTAATAAATAAAAGTTTCTGGGTTTGCTTTTGTAGTGGATGGCTGTATACACAGAGCTGCCGGGCCCTGCTTAGTTGCTGAATGTCGCAACCTGAGTGGCTGTGAGACTGGACAAGCAAAAATTACGTGTGGCTATGACCTACCTGCAAAATGTAAGTCAACCCTTTCTCAGCGTTTTCTTTTTGTTTTAAGCACGTGGAGCTGGTATGCATGCTTTATTTCCCTGTAGTCTAATTCAACAAGGTATTCATTTTACAAAATTAGCAGTGGGACTTAATTAAGCGTGTTCTGTAATAATGTCTTCCCCTCAAAGCAATTCAGGCTTTTCTAAACGATTATTTCACCTATGTTATCCGATGAAAACCTAGATGTCTCTAAAATATAAAGCATCTTTCATGTTTGTTTTTTGCAAGCTAAAACAGATCCTTTCATATGCATAATAAAGGATTGGAAATGCTTCATGAAGTTCGAACAAAATATACATTATCATATTTAAGTTCCATGGAGACAATTTTTGGAAATGTTGCATATTTCATATTCTTCATGCAGATTCCTTGATTGTGAATACTTTGAGAGCTGAGGAGATCAAAGTGATGTATTGTGTTTTCAGCTGTTACGTAGATGCTGATTGGCAATTACTGTGAAGGCATCTGCCACGCTTTAGCTTTCGACAGAGTACAGCTCAGTGCTGGAATGGTTTTGCCTGTTTAAAGGGGAATTGTCAAAATTCCCATCCTACTCAAAATAGGAAGACGGCTATTTGACCTTGTTGCGTAGATCTTGAGCTTGTCTTGGAAAAAACTAAAATGATGACTGCACATTGGTCAGCCAGTCTATTATGTAAGAATGAAAAGTATGAACTCTCTGCAAGTTAAGATCTTACAGAATAGTATATTAAGATACGATGATAGAAATACCAAGAAAGCATTACAAACAGCAGGTAACTAGGATTCAAGATCTCTTTTTATCCGCAGTTTGCACTAGGAACACAGCTCATTCAAATGTATTTAGATCTGCTCTCTTAATTTGTTCTACATTTTTCCATGTAAAATCAAATGCTTTCTGCAGTAGCAGGTATCTTTTTAGGTTCCTGTGGCCCTTAATGCCTTAGATAAAGAAGAAAATCGTGTTCCCAGTTATTTGTTGGCAGCTTCTGTGACGATGGTGAGAACTACCAGTTATTTCCTTGACAGCGATAATTGCTATATGCGGGAAAACTTTGCTATACTTTATACATAGTTTTACCACATGTTAATGGTTATTTGTGAAAGGCCAATTTGACCAGAGGTCAGGGAAAATGTTGAGGAAGATTCAATATGGTAGTTACGTTGCGTTTGTATATGGCCAAAATCTTCACCAGATCCCTATAAAACTGGTAGGATTGTTTGGTAACACATTGTAGTTTACTCTGCTGGGGATTTTTGATGTTTAATTCTTCCCCCTTTAAAGAAAAATATCTTGGGAGGGAGAGAAAAGCTGTTCATCCGTAGGTGCATGATTCGCCCCATGTATTTTAATGAGAGAAATTAAATACAGGGCACCAAGGCAAAGAGAACTGTGCTAGAAAGAGAAAGGGTCATGTCTGAGGCGTGGCCTCCCTTTAAATTTTGTAGCAGTTTAATGGGTCTTGCTTAAGTTAGGTTTGTAGAACGGGAGCCTGTTTGAAGACGGTGGGAAATGTTTTTCTTTTATTCTTTCTATAGGAGCAACAAAACAAAACAATGAGAAAACCCATTATCACTTGCAGTTGGAAACAAAACCTGTAACCAGACTTAGACAAAAGTCAATATTCTGCCTAATCAATATTCTTAGAAATTGAAATCGCATCAAAGACACGTGTATTTCTATTTGATCATGCATCAACATGAGATGGGGAAAGGATACATTAACGGCCAGGCACAGGGAGGGAAATGTACAGTTTGCATGCAGAGGCTGAGAATTAGATACTCTTGATTTCTTAGACTTTTTTTTCCTAAAACATACTTGTGTTCACCAACTGTTGTTTGCTTTTACTTTTCCCTTTAGAAGCTTTTGGTGTTGGCTCATTAAATTACTGTACCTTGTGGTCCATTCGTCTGAAAGTTACCAAACAAGCAAGACTTTTCATATTTTAAAAGGCTATGGAGCCACTGGATATCATTGTCATTCTGCGTCACTTTGTCATAATAGCATTACAATTTAACTGTGGAAACTATTTTACATCTGATTTTTCTGATGAGAGCAGCAATGTGACGGGAGGGCCAGACTTCCCCGTCCAGATGCGCTCTGATGCAATTTTGTGTGTCAGCAATTTGTTGAAGGTTATAGGTGAATGGATAACCGCCAGCTTTCACAGTGAGTTTGCTTTTCACTTAGCTATTTGTATATAGGAGACCAACTACAATAATCCATTAACGGTTTGAGTGGTGCAGTGATTATTTTGTTGTCTCTGCTCTTCTCGTGATTGTAGTTGGATGAATAATGATAGTAAAAGTGAACCGTGTTTCCTAGCATGATGAATTGTTATTTTTTTGTTATTTAACAGAATTGTAAAGTGTTACAGTTGTGTTTGCTGCCCCTGGGATTTTCCCATCTCTAGTTCTTGATCCTGAAATGCTTTGCTTGGAAGCAGTTTGCTGAAATCAGCAAAGCTGCTCTGGGACGGAGCAGCCTGCGTGTGTGCCGTATGATGCAGGACTTGGGCTGAAGCTGAGGGCTCCATGTTAAAGGCGATTTGGTATTCAGAGATCATGCAGCATATTGCTTTGTTTTCTAGACAACTTGGCGGAAGTTGGAATTAAATTTGGAGTTTGAAGGGGAGGTATGCTTTGTTAGGAGGCTGGTAGTTGGTAAATAAAAAACACTCTGCAATCTCCGTTATGATCTATTGTATTTTTATTGAATACTTTGCTGTATTTACTTAGGTTAAATAAGAACAGGTCTGATAAATGATTTCTTCACATAGGAAAAATTGAAAAACAATGTCTGACCGGAAAATGCAAAGATGTAGGGTATAGACTAGCTTTCTGTGGTTTGTTCTTGTTGCATCTGAGTCAGAGATCAGTTTGTGAAATACGCAAGTAACAGTACACGTTCAGGGAGAGAATACATAAAGTAGTTCCTTTCTATTTTTTTTCCTCATCTTTTTATCCTAATAGTGTGAACAGACGAAGATTAGGATGTCTATAGCCTAGAGATGCTGGTTTATGAACTTTTCAAGGTATATATTTTTGAATGCCAAAAACCAGTCTGTATGAAAATAGAAGTGAAATCAAATTGAGTTTTCTAATTACCAGTTAATGTAACGTTCGGTACAGTTTTACAGAAGTCAGTGTAATCACCATCTGCCTTCTGTGCTGCAAAAGCCTACACAAAGCCCCCCCAAATGCCAACTGAGTTATTTGCTGAATACATAATTTGGTTGATGTCATCTATTGTTTTTCAGCAAACACCTATGCCGGCGCCCACGTTTTCATAGTGCTTCAGATGGCTGGAAAAGACAGTGCTTTTTGCTCTGAGATATTTTCCTTTAATGCTCTCCCAGACCGATCATCAATTACTTAACTTCTGTACTTCATATTGTTGTTCCTTTTAAAGAAAAGTTCATTCTAAATATTGTACAACTGGTCTTCAAACATTGAGCAGTATTCTGATACCATCATGCTTTAAATAACAGACGAACAGTATCTGTTTAAAGCTCTGCAAATGCTTGTTTTCTTTCTCATTTGATTAATAGTCTCAGTTGGCTCTACTGGCAGAAAATGGTCTGCATGTAAATTGTGTTTATGGCTGGAACCAGGGGTCCATAACAGCCCCGTGGCTTGTTAGCTGCTTGCAAAGGTTCACCATAAAAAAGACCCTGTCAGAACACATTAAAAAATACAGTCCCATTCTGCAAGGTATTTAACGGGTTTAAAATCAATTGAAGACATGATGACAACATCCAACACAGGTAATTGGTACCCTGACCTTGGCAGGAAAGGACCCCCAAACTAACTTTTTTATATTGTTGATATGTCTAGTAATAATGTCTTTCTTTTTTTTTCTGAAAAATGTTTGATAATAAAACCCCTAAACCTAGGAAAATAAACTCTTGTGGCCTCTAATATGGGATAGAGCCAACCATTGGTAAATTAGATCTGAAAGGTGGACTTTCAGTGGAGGCACCCTGCTGGAACTGCTAGGCAGTTTCTAATACATTGATTTATGTTGTTAATAAAGATATAATATTTTGAATATTTTTTTTTCTGTTTGCTTGATATTTTTAGTATCTTAAGCAATGCCCTTTAGGAGAAATATTGTATCTGGTATAGTCTTCTCATCCAAAATCACTGTGTAGATCAATCTGGAGGAGTAATGTGAATGTGCTCTCAAAGACAAGTCCTGCTGTGAAATAAGTAGTTAGGAGGAGTGCTAGTATTAAACGCAGTAGGAGGAATCAGCCTTTAAATTTGTTTAATCAGATTAAAAGTGGAGATTAAAAAGTAGAGATTAAAATGCGTGCTTCTATTATGTAGTCATCATATTCTGTATTTAAAAGATGAATATTTAGTGGGTATTATTTTAAAGTAAGGCTGTAAGGGTAGGGATTTTAAATCTCTCTGTATTTGCTTGGAGATCGCTTACAGACCTGTAATTAAAAGGTTGATTATGCAGAAACAGAACTCCAAAACTCTATTCCAGTACTCCAAAACTGATCAATTGGAAAAATGGAGCATAATAGTTAAGCATATTATCTGAATTTCCAGGATTCCACAAATAACTTTGTTTGCTTGCTTATTTTTAGAACCTTGGTTGCTTTAACAATACATAAATTTTGTTTCAAATTATTCTATATTTCTGATACGCAAGAGTCAGAGAGATACTTTCTTCTGCATGGTTCTGATATGCAGAACATTATCTTTTCGTGATTGTTCAGGTTGCTACATCCCTGTTTCTTCTGGAAAGAGGTGAGTCTGGGAATTGCAAAATAAGTGTGGGAATTTAAAAGTGAGGCATTAAATGTGAGGAATGTGTGGCCAAGAGAGAGACTAAGAGAAGACTAACTTGGTTACTAGATCCCAGTTGGTCAAGGTCCTCAATCTTCTCCCACAATTGCTTTTAAATATTTAAGTGAAAACAGGTACGCCACCGGGCGCATAAATAGACTGAAATTTGATGAAATTTCAGTTGAAAAAGGCTGCTGATAAGCATACGATAACACAATCATTGATATAATTGAAGCTTCATAAATGTTATGATAGTTTTCCTTAAGGGATGTCTTTATACTCTTTGTCTTAGCTGAGTAGCATCACATTATTGTCAGCATTGTGCCCAAACTGCGTGACACCTACTGGAAAAAATAATCTAGCCGGAAAAAGCTCTAGTTAGGTATTTCCTGAAACAGGGCTGAGCTGCAGCCGCTGTTTGCCATCCCTTTTGTGTATTTCTCAAATCTTTATCATTGCTTAAATATTTACAACTAAATTTAAAATGAAGCAAAGGAAGTTAATATTAATCAAAGGTCCAAGACCCCTTGTTCTTGAGTGATGTTTTTCTTGTTTAGGTTTCTTTGGGAAAGGATTTTTTTATGGTTAACAAAAGCACTTACTACGTGCTTGTGTGTTTTTCTTCTGAGTCGTGTCTAGATTTCAAAGGTGTTTTTTATAAGCTCCGTTTATATATTTTATAATCATTTTGAAAATAATTGCAGTGATGTCTTTATTGTGTTTTAATTTGTTCTAATTGACTCCAGTCGTCTTAATGACCTGCTATATTCACCATTAACAGTAGGATACATTGCATATGCTGTAAATTTGTTGGAAGGGAAATATTAATAATTACTTATTCGATCCTAAAACCTGCTTAGATTTTAGAGAGGGTTTTATGGTATATTGTAAAGCTTTATGGCTTGTCTTTCCCTTATGTACAGCCCCCCCCACAGATACACACAAAGGGAGGAGTTAGAACTCGTGGGGAATAATGGGGAATGCATTTGTCAACTTCAACTAAACAAGTTCAAACATCTAATTCTCTTCCAAGTCTGCTCAGGGTCTGTCATCAATTTGGGTAGCAAAGGGACAAATGCTGGAGCTACCAGTTAAAAAGCGTGGGTATGTATCAGCCAGAATCTTCCATCACCAGAGGATATGGTCTTTGTCCTTGGATTCGAGCCTAGCTCATATACGTTTTTTAATGGATAGATTCTTTAAAATTTAATTTGTGAATGGTCTGGAGTGCGCATTTGTCAGTGCTCTGTGTAGTGTCATGCTGTGGTTAACTTACGGCATGTACTGCTGGAAATCCTCATTTCACATCGAATTGTTCAGTTAACAAATGTATGCGTTGTGGCTAAAGGAAATGTTTTACTATTGATCCTCACTGCTAAATCTAAATCCTCTTCTTCTGGTCATTGAGTACTGAACTCCAGGACAGGAGTGGCACAGACCAAATTAAGAGAAGTGAACTGTTTGCTCAGTAATTGGGTCTACCACTGGCTTATAATGTATTAATATGATGTAATGGCAGGCGGTAGAAACTTGATGCCTTATTGCTGTAATTCCAGACATGTACAATTTCTGCAAGGTCTAATTCTGATGTTACTGAAAGCAGTCGCAGATCTGCAGTGTAGCGTGTAGGTGTGCCGGTGATGGGAGTCCACGCTTTTTGCTACCGCAGTTCCCTGGCGTCAGTGTCCAGCGTGCTGGGGTTCACCCTCTGGATACCCCCTTGATGAAACAGAGAGTAAGTTACAAGGTATAAACACTTTCCTAGTGCTCAATTTATGTGTAAGGCCCTATTTAAAGTGTCTCCTAATTCGTTGAAAAATAATTTGCACTGGAATATGCCTTTCCACACTGGTGGCATGTAGTCATTCCTCAGGCATGTTGGCACTGGAGCAGGGCGTTGTGCACCTTAAGGCTAATATATTTTATTTCCTTCATACTTGGATATAGTTGGTCCTTTTTACTCAAATAATAATAATAAAAAATAAAAAGTCTAATGCATAGCAGAAAAAGAAACAAAATTCTGATCGCTACAGTCAGCTGACAAGGAGAAGGGGTTCTAATAAGTTATAATGGAGATGTTTATGCTCCTTTAACTGCAGTGGTTGCTGCTGCTCCCACTCTAATACGTTCTCTCAGTAGCCAAAGCCTACGCTCAGTACTTGAAAAATTAATCTTTGATGCATGAGATTTTGTCTGCCCGAGTTTTGCTTGTCTCATTTTAAATGGTGATAGAAATTGCTTACTTTAGTAAAACACAACATTAACCTCATAGTGTGTTGGCACTTCGTGATTTATACTGGTTTAGCCTCTGAAAAATATGCAGCCTGTCTCCCAAACCTGGATTTAGCTTATAAAATATGTTGGCACAGGCTTGGGGCTTGAATTAGAACACTAACTGCTGATCCTTCATCTCCCTAGGGCAGGAAAAATGTTTAAAATTGTAGCCTCTTGGAGGTCATTAACTTCATATCATTTCTTCAGATTAATAATAATTATATTATTGTAGCTGGAATGTTTTAAAAACAGTACAGCCTAATTTTCTTTCTTGCAAGCAAAGTGTAGGATTCCTTTTTGTGCTGAATCTGCGTATTCCTCAGCCAAAAATATGGCAAATTATTTGCAAATGGAAATAATCACATCATAGGTAATAAATAAGGACATAGCTATTTTCATTCTACTATTTTGAAATAAAGCAAAAGGAATAATATGGATATGGAAGGTGCTGTTAGTTTTATTAGGTATCCTTCACTCGCCCACAAACCTCGCTGTTTACTTGAGGTTAAAACTGCTAGGTTTATTTTTATTTTTTATGAATCTATTTTGAAAGAATCTTACAGGTGAAACGCGGGACTGTTTCAAGACGGTTCCTTTACATGTAATCTAATTCCTTTAAACCAGTCTAAAGCGGATAGGATGGGAAGGTTATGTAAAATGTTTTTAAAAAGATTTTTGTTTCACCGAGCAGAGGAATCTTGAGGCTCTTTCACATAAGCTAAGTGCACAGACCAAACCAGGTTTTTTTTTGGTGAAAACTGAGGTCAAACATTCAAAACATTTCTCTTCAGGAAGAAGACATCAGGTGTGAGACTGCAGGGCGTAAACAATGTTTTAATTGCTGTAGGAAATAATCTAAATACTTCATAACCAGATAGTTAAAAAAAAAAAAAAAAAGAAGTATTATTTAACATGCTGAAGATGCTGTTTCACTACTGGTGAAAAGATACCATCATGCAGGGCGTTTTGCCTTCAAGTATGGGGATCAAAATCATGTGGAATTTTGTTGATGTTGTGCAGGACTAGAAATGTATGAGAAATTAGTTCCTTGGTGTCCTAGGTTTCTGATAGCGTTCCCCTTTTCTTAACGTTGTCTTCACACTCAGATTTTATTTTTGTTTTATTTTTAGTTTTGTTTGAAATATGTCATACAAGTTGAAGAGGATACATTAGGTTTTATTTTTTCATTTCTTCTCAGATTCTTTCCTTCCTTTTTTGGTATTTGTGAGTTTTTGATGATGTTTATGAAGATTCTTGAGTTATCATCAGTGATCTTGTATCTTTTTACAAAACAAAAAAGGAAAACCAAGTGACGGAGGAGATACCTTTACGTCACTATATATCTGTAGCTGTACATCTGTTATATGTGTGTTCATATTGTCTCTGTGCGTGCTACTCAATGGTGCAGATTATTTACGCTATTGCGTGACTTGCAAATGTTCTACCACTTATTCTCTTTTGGATGGACGGCAGTATCTTTTCAGTTGATTAGCTGATAAGAAAAAAATAGGTTCTGGATGTCCATGATCTTTGGCCATTTTCAGAATGCTCGGAGAAGAAATGTTAGTTTTTAGTGGTTTCAGCACGGGGCCCTTAGCATGCTGGATTAGGACTGAAGTTTCTCTGTGGGAATACAGAGGAACTTTGAAATGCGTCATCTACAGGGCACAGCAGTCACTCTGATCTGCGCTTTACACCTTTCTGGATGTCTTTGAGTATTAACAGAAAAAAACAAACCGTAACAAAAAGGACCCAGCGGTACTCCAAGTGACTGATAATAGTTCTATGGCCAGGTTTAGGAGGAAAGTGTATTAATCCAAGATACAGTACTTTTATTGTAAACTTTTTTATAGCTGTTTCTGCCCACATGCTGGTTTGTAGGTGAGTATAATTTGTATAAAATAATTTACACAGTTAGAAGCCAGAAGAAAGTGTTAATTAAACAACTGTCACTGACTTTGAATTACATCTTCTTACTTACTCTTCCTTAGCTATTTGTCATGCTACAAATCTCTCTTCTGGCTCCTTGGGAAAGTGAGTTATACTGAGTTCCCTTTAACCTCAGACACAGTGGCCTGAATTCTTTTATTTTCTACTGATGTATCGGAGAGATGGACAATGGACAGAGAAATGTCTGACCGTTTTAATGTTTCAACGTGGCAAAGAGAATGTTTGATACATCACTGCACACTTCTAAGTATGCTTCCTATTTAGTTTTCAATAAAAATAGTTGGTAGCTTTCCAAGGCTTTTCCAGGCTTATAAATAAATAAATACATAAATGAGAAATGCTTTGCAACACTAAGAATAACCCCTTTGATATCTAATTATATGTATGTCTGTCTGGATCACATTTATTTTTTTGCAACTTTTTTGCTACGCTTTCAGTATAATTTTATACAGTGCCTGCTAGAATTAAAACATGTGGCTGGGTTTTGAGAAAGTAAGAATACAGTAAGAATATTGTTTAACATCTCGTAGCCTGCATGGGCTAGAAACAGCAGGTCATCGAGACTGTAAACTGCTTAAAATACCCATGAACACAAAGGAGGAAACAGTTTCTCGTTGAAGCTTTTTGTTTTAACAGCCGCATTATTCATTTTTAATTCACCTGTAGAACTGGGGGAACTCTGTACATGTCATGTCTGAAGCAGAGAGGGGGAAAAAAAACCCTGAGACATCGAGAGGTGTCATGGATAGCAAATAATGTTGTGTAATATGCTCTGAAAGCCCGCAGTTTTGAAAATCAAAATCCATTCAAGTAAAAGTTTGCATTTGTGTCAGGTGTAATCCTGTCAGAGGTGTAATCTTGTTTAAAACAACTTTTTTTTTTTTTTCCCCACAAAACGGAGCAGAAACGTTTCCAGGGAAGACTGTTCATTTAAAATTAATTTGTTATAATACAGCCCTATTCATGAGAAGCTGAAAGTGAAGTTAACGCAAAATTGACTGGGGAGCCATGAATATTGTTGGATTTCTTTCAGTTTAGAGAGTTGAGCATAAACAAAGACGCACAACAAGTAATTTTAAATGAGACTCTTACACTTGGCAATGAAAGACAACTTCAGAAAACGAGTGTTGGCTTTGAACAATTGGCTAGAACTTGAGAATAAAACTGCATCCCCATCACAGCCAAGGTCCCCTTATTGCATGCGTTTTGAAGGGCATAAAAACTCCCCTCCTCTTGTGATTTATTGTTAAAGAACATTTATTACCTGTCTTGCTTAGGGACTGTCTGTAAATGGAGACTGCATTCGACATAAAAATTAGTTTTAGCCAACACTGATTTTTCTGTCCGGATTACAAAAGAAAAACAAACCCAAAGGCCTCCCCTCCCCCTCTACCCACCCAAACAACAAAAAATCCCTTGTTGGGTTAACATTTTTACTGTGGTTATGGTTAAAATGCTTCCAGTATTGTCCTTGCCTTCCTCACTAGCTCATGCTCCTGAGTTGAATTAGCTGTTGCATGGCGCTGTCACCACTTTGGTCTTTCTTGGATTTGGTGCTTTTGGTAAGGGAAGGGACCTATCTGACACCCCAAACCTGGATGTGAAAGAAAATCTAAATTATGGTTGATCAGCTGGAAGGCGACTCTGTTAGCGTGGGAATAATTAGGGTAGTAGTAAAGAAAACTTGTATACAGGTTTTCCCCTGTGGGGAATTCAAAGGCATCAGTGAAGAGGCAGAGGATCTGTGTCAGAGGTCTGTGAATCTTACAGAGAGTTGGATGTCCTATTGCAGCTACGGATCCATGAGTCCTCTTTCCTTATGGAGCTTTAATTTTGCAGTTGGGGTATCTGGGTTTTTCTCCTTTTTTAAAATTTAAATATGGAAGTATGTAAGTTCCCCAGACACTTTTTTGTCAAATTAATGTAATTTGTAACACTTTCGAGATCTCTAAAAACACAGTAAGCTTGCATTTTAATTTTTTCCCTGTCTTTTTGCTGTTGATTTTAGACAATGCTTTATTTAGCTTTTCCACCAGATGGTTTTATCAAAGTGAGCGGTTAGTTCATGGGTCAGAGACTCTCTTGTGATCATACATAGAGGGTGAGGCTGAAAATGAGAGAGGAGTTTTTTTGGTCTCTCTTTTTTTTTTCTTTTTGTAACAATATTTTGGGGGCACAATGACTATGAATAAGAAATGAGGGCTGGACTAATGAGTAAATCCCCTGTATGGCAGACACAGCATTTTCTGAAAGGAAATCCTCTAAGGTGGGACAAGTTCTCACCTCATATACTAAAGAGCTTGGGGGACTTTGGCCTTTTTCTACCGTTGAGATGCTGTTTGGTGTGTCATGTGTTCCTGTGGCGTATGAAGAAATTGTAGCTGCAGAGCTCCTTCCACTGCTGTTGCCGTCCATCTCCCAGCCAGCTCAGAGCTGTGCTCGTGCCTGCAGGGATGCAAACTTTAAGCACCCATTTAAAAATAAAGAAATAAAACTCCCCTTTGTGTAACCCATGTTAGACAGGGAGGTCGGCGTGACAGCAATGGGAAAGAGAAAGTTTCCAAATCTGACTTTGGCTGACGATCTTTTAGTAGGAGAGGGACATAATTTATTTTCAGGTTTTGGGATATTCTGTGCTTAAAAAATATTCTTTGAATTGGTTCCAACTGTGGATGTGAATTTTGTATTGGAGTACCTTACCCACTGGGAACAAACTGAGGGTATCAGCGCATTTCAAGTAATCCATTGAACCGGCACCAGTTGGTACTCTTTTTCTGTCACTGCTATTCACTGGCAGATTTGAAGCAGAATTGTATAAGCAAATGGCTCTGAAGCCCGTTATCTAATCTAGTTCCTCATAAGAATCCTATTTTATTAAATAAATGGAGTTTCGTATTAGGCGCAGGTGTGGAAAGTCACTGTCTTGTGTTTTCCCAGCAGCCTGCCAGTGTGAGCAGCCTGAGATTTCTATGCGTCACTGTAAAGTGAATGAATTGTTTCCTAATCTGTCCAGTCTTTTAGGAGGTGAATTCAGTGGCTTTAAAACTGGGAAAGCTTTGGGCAGGGCCACTTGCACTGAGCCCTTCTCTGAGGCGAATGCCTCCAAGGTGGTCACCTCTCAGACTGCCATTTTTGGCCACATGTGCGGTACACGTTGGTTCTCACGCTTTCCTCACTTTTCCACATTATCCAACCAGCCAAGCATATCTCCCAGCCTATGGCAGAGGAATTCAATGTCTGTCTTTGATACTGGGCCTTGCATTTAACTATTAGCTGCAGGCTATCCTTAATACAAACCAGTGCTAATGCTCATTTGGCTTATTGTGTATTTTATTGGAGAAATTGTAATGGAGATGTGCTGTTGATGTTTGGAAAACAGTATATTTACCTACCAGTGTTTTAAAAAATGAAAGCACCCCTATTGGCTTTTCAACAGCAGGAGCTGTGATTTGGCTCCAAGCCCAGCATCCATTATATCTTGCTCCTTTAGCCTCCAAATTGTTAAAATGGCAGGTGTACAATTAACAGATTTAAGTACAGTGTCTCTTATCTAAACGCTGTGCCTGGCAACTATATTGTCCCTTGCATTTCTCTACTTCTTCAAACTTTCCCCCCCCTCTTTCCACCACTTTCTCAGGCAGTCACTTTTAGTGGTGATCTCTCCATATTGTTACTGTGTCTTTTCATAGACTGGCAGAGCATCCTTGATCAGTTTAGTGTTTTCCCAACTGTCTCTCACCCTTTCTCAGCTGTCTTTTCTTCTCCATTCATTGTCCAGCTTGCTTCTGTTTGATGTGAACTCTCTTTTGATTTTTTTTTTTATTTTAGTGTTTACCTCTATTTTTTCCTTCTGCCTACTGAAAGGAGCACTTCCTCTTAGTACAAAGTTGCGTCTAAAACTTGGGTTTCATTAAAGTCAGACTAGTTTGAATTAAGGGTTAGGTTCATTCGTACTAAATGTGAGAGAAACATCTGAGCTTGGGCTACAGGGAGATGGAAATGCAGAAGCAAACCAGTCCTCTTTCATCAAGTATCTGTGTAGCTAAGCTCAATCATTCCCAGTTGATCTAGAAATACTGTTTTCGCATCTAAACCAATACGTTAATTCAGGCCGTAGTTAATTCATAGTACAAGTTCAATAAGTAAAGATCTTTTATTTTTCATCTCGGTTACGCACCTTGGTTTGATGTATGCATTAAGAAGATGATTGACAGATTGAGATTTCTTTTTACTGCATGAGGCGTGATATGTGCAGTACTCTCTTCTATACGTACAGGGAATACCCCTTCATTTTTAATAATCACAACTGTTGGAACATTGTTTGTATATCATTGATCAAACCATACACATTTTAAAATGCATTCCTCCTGCTTCCTTCCTATCAGATGTTGAGAAATGGTTGATTGCAATTTCTCAAAGTTGCAAGAACTAGTCTAAGCTTGCCTTCTGATCAAATAAAGTCTTAAGACATAACGCTTTATAACAGGCCAGACTCTATGATTAAACACAGAGTTTTAACTTGTGAATACTTGACCAAATAAATGCCATAATCAACAGGAATAGATGGCGTGTGATGATTTGCTGGGTGTGAAAATCCTCCCTTATTAAGGCATTTGTTACTTTCATGGCATGAGATTCATCTGCGATCAGTCTCATAGTATGCATGGTATCAATAAAATTTTCAGTTTCTTTTTCTTTTTTAAAGAAACGGTGGCTTTTCAGATGGCTGTGTTTTGGGTCTTCATGTGTTGAACTGGTGGGCTGAACAAGTATTTCTCTACCTTGCCTACTGTAACACCACTCATGATGAGTCATCCTATTAAAAGTGTCTCGAGACATTGTAAGAATCATGCTTTTCTCCCTTTTTAAGTCATCATTGGTTTTGAAAGCTAGAGAGACTTCTTTGTGTGTTAGCTTTTAGTCTGAAGCAGCATGCATTTCTTCAGTCTTTAAAATGCGAGGTTTCTGTGTAACCAAGGATTGTGAGATTCTTTCTTTTGTACATTTATGTGTGAAGGTATTCATTTGAGGGTAATTCCAAGTAAAAAGAAAGTCTCTTGTGGCACAGTGGATGTCTGCAGGTGTTCTAATCTCCTGCTATATCACTGTCTGGGAGATTTCACCTTCGTGTTTAGGGAGTTCATTCGGGCTAATCAGGATTGGCAACTCTGTGCAAATGAGATTGTAAATGAAGCTTGAAAGTGGAATTTATTTTAAAGAAAATATTTGTATTAAAGAGACTGTGATATATTTATCATTCAATTTTCCTCTTCCAGCTGAAGACTCGTAACATTTTCGTATTTTGTTAAATTATATTAAAATAAAAAAAAAAAAATTAAAAGAAATCGAGTGGATCATTAATACATCCTGCTGTTTTTTTTCCTGAATATCAGTCATACTTAATGCATTCGGAACATAATTGTAATGTATGGAGAATTCAATCTTAACTAACAAGCTGAGAAAAAGACGAGTAAATCGGTTTTCCTTCTTCATTTTGAAGTATTTTCTTCAGAACAATTTTCCAAAGGAAGAAGGTTAAATTATGGGTACCATTTAGGTAGCTCTTTTTTTAAGAGCAGAGAGAGATGTTATTAAACGCTGCTTCCCCGACGTCCTTGCTAAAATCCGTGAAGTTGGCTTGAAAACTGACAGCGCTTTGCCCTTCATGAGCTTATCTTTATGTTTCTTAAGACTTGTGGAATTTACTAAATCCTTTAAGGAATAAATGGGATATACTGTATATGTATAGATTTTTATCTGTTTCCTTCTCTTTTATTAACATTACATCAGCATGCAAGGTCAGTGAACTAGGCATGGGCTTTCTCTATTACTGCACCGCGCTGGCAGTGCTGTCCCGTTCTCACAAGCACTCCCAGTTCTCTTTCTTCAAGTTTCTACTTGACTAGCGAAACGTTCGCATTGCTCTTTTGCCCAGTTCCTAACAATTCCCTGAGGAGCTGTTTTCACTTTCTGTAGAGCATTTACATTTTATCTTTGTAGGAGAGGAGTTCTGGCATCTATTCTTTTTCTACCCTAATGGGATTGATTTCAGAGTTACCTACACAACCATTCCTACATTCCTGCATAAGTATAAACCTTCAAAATACATGGAACAATGACCTTTACATATCAGAAGATTAACTAAACTGGAGAACAATAAAACTTAGTGAAGCAGGAAACTTCAAATGATGTGGAATGATTTTTGAAGCTTATGTCAGTTTTGTTAGAGCTTTAATTTTACATTCCTGTGCTTTTCAGATTACTTGACAACAGTGAGCAAATAGTAGGGTGTACTTTTTCCACTTAGAGAAAAGAACGGAACAATTTAAAAAATAAAAGTAGTGTCTTGCTTGAGAGGGATGATGCTTGTTGTTTGAGATTCTAAGACCAAGAAATTTCAGTTTGCCCCCTGCTAAAGATGTCATTTCAGCAACCTGAACAAAGTGGTGGCGGTGGATTTTTGTTTGGAAAGCCTTTTCGGGAGCTTGATGTAGTTTGCAGGTTTTCTTGTGACATTTAAAAGCTATTGCTTAGATTGTGGCAGTGACACGATCCTTAGTTGTGCAAGAACAGATTGCTTTTCTTTGTCTGGCTTGTGCCCTTCATGTTAAGATGGTTACTGTAGAGTTAAATACGCTGTCTGTGTGAATCTATCTTGATGTAGTGGATAGCACCATGATTCTGTATGTTCGTGTGGCATATGGTCATGCTGTTCGAATAAGGGAAATCTCAAGAGAAGGAATTTTTCAAGTACGTAAAAGAGCACAGATCTTTCTGGAGGATAGCAATTTCTGCCATTCAAATAATTTTCCAAATTGTTTTTTTCCCTTCATTTTTTCTGGGCTTAACCCAGACATGGTTGATGTGTGTAATTCCAAAATGGTGGAAAGAATAGCATTCTGGAATGAAACGCCCTCCTTTTGGACAAAAGGAACACAAAGCTGGAAGGCTGGAATTAAGGCTGGAAGAGCTGGGAAGAAAGATGTTTTGTTAAGAGATGTATATTTTTGAAGGTATTAATTCTTTAAAGCTTGGGCTGTCACATTTAAGACTGCTTCCTACAGTAGACTATCGGAAGTTACCAATTCAGATTGTCAACACAGAGTAAACAGTCAAAATAAACTAAAATTGCCTTATGCGAATCGTTGTCCTGAGGAATTTGAAAGGAAGTAGTGTTATTGAGATATGCTATTTTCTCAGCGGGGAAAGCAAACTTGCCTTCTCAAGACTTATCTGTCACATCCTAAATACCTTATTCAAAACCATGCATATATTTTCATTTGTTTGTGATAGGCATAGAAGTGGGAAATCCCCATTCATCCCTACTGCTCTCAACACAGTATCTAACAAGGTTGACAGGTCTTGTAATTTGTTTGCCGCTTCTATTCTTTCATTTCTTTTTTTTTCAATTCACAAAAGAGCCATATTCTGACTCCTGTCACTTTTTGTGTGTTAAATTCACTTCAAGTGAACCTACATTTAAATCTCAGATCTTCTGCTCTGAATTAGAAGGTGGCTGCACTTACATGAATAGATTTTAAGGATGAAAATAATAAGCTTCAGAAGCTTAACATTTTATTGCCTAAATCTGTTACTACATACTAATTCTGAGCACTCCAGTGCTGATTTAAGATCTTACTAGACGCCTTCTCAGAGAGATTGCAGAATGAGTGTGTGGGTACTAGGCACATGGGAAAATCTGGCCACTAAATAATTCTTCTGATTAAAAAAAAAAAAAGGCTCTGTGGAGCCTAAAGAGTCTTGCCTAAAAGGTACTCTGGGTTGAAAATTCTGTCCTGCAATCCATGATTGCTACAAGCATCAAAATGCCTTAAAAAAAGGTTGCAGCTACTTAATGCGGTGCATTGCTTTATGGAAGATATTGCTGTCAGACCTCCAAGTATACATTTTCATCGCCTGGGAGTGTCACCCTAGCTGTATAAACTTTAATTAAGAGCTTAAAATGGTGCGGGGAATGAGGGGGCAGAAAAGAGGAGGAATTGAGAACTTTGACCAACTATAAAATTTAGGCCAAAAAGTTGCCTCTTAGCACCATGCTGTTTTCAGTGTTAAAATTTAGTGGGGTGTAAAAGGAAGAGGAATAATTGGGTGATGAGTTGCTGCGTGACAATTTCAAGGAGCAGTTTCTCTTTTGGGGCTCTGTGTCAAGAGTTTTCTTACTAAGTGATTGTTGCATAAAATGAGTGGAGAAGTGGTTGAAAATGTGGCTATACTGAAGCTTACTACAGTAAACTATCATTAAATGATCAAAATCATTTGCCCTGTGTAACACTCCTCTGCCTGTGGTGGTTTTCTGAACACCAAATCCTGTAAGGCTCTGGGTACCTCTAGAGCACTGCTAAAAATCTCAACTTGCTTTACAGGTTCTTGGCACCTTTCAGGAGTGGATGGAGGAAGAATGTACCAAACTTGTTGGAACAGAGCGGTCTAGGAGTGCATGGAAAAAATTCTTCCACCAATACCATGACTGGAGATAGGGTGTGTCCCACGAAGTTTGAGATGGGAAAGATTGTTTCCCGGAGGCAATCATCGTCCTCGCACTGCTGCCTCTCCCCAGAGTGAGCTCAGAGGCGTGCGTAGGAGGAGACCCATTCATTATGTCTCAGGTCTGTTGTCGGAGCCCGCTTCTCTGAGTGGCCGTAGGGATCTGCTGTGGAGTTGTGCTACTTTAACGTGTTCAGGCTCTGCTCCGTGGTCTGCATCCTTTGCATTTGACATCATGGCCTACTGCTTGGCCTGTCAAGGAGAGGAGTGAGGTAGTCTTCCAGTCTCCGTTATGCCCCGTTTCAATGGGAATAGTGAAAAAATCCGGTATTTTAAATGTGGGAAGGGATTTAGGCCCATTTATGCATTCATTTTGCATTTCCTTATTTGTGATTCTTCAAGGCGCAAGGTTAAAAAAAAATAAATTGGAAGGTACATATTTCCCCAGCAGGTCATTAGTAATGAAATAGCGAACTTTATCTTTTAATTTATATTGTTAGTAGATCAAATTTCCAGACAAGTGTCTTACTGCTTGTTTCCATGTTTAATAGCTGAGCTAAAGGTTAAAAAAAATAGGTTACTTCATCATTCTTTCAGCATTTGGGGAAAGTTAGTCCAGCTTTAAGGTTTCTGTACCAACCTGCTCCATCTCTGAGCTGCATGATTGGCTTCTAACCCAGGGCTTTGTGAAGCATGGAGCATCGTGGTGTCTTGGAGATAACAAAGCATACCTCATTATAACATTTTCCTTTCTTTTCCTTTTATGCTTTCACAGAGCAGAGGAATTTTTTCCCTGGCGTTTACTGAGGGAATCGGTGATTAACTTCCGGAAAATAAAATTATTTTCTTGAAAGACTTAAGTGTTTAAACCTAATACTGAAGCAGCAGGTGAAAAATAATAGTGAAGCTGGTTTTAATGTGGGAAGTGGAGAACGCATAATTGAAACAGTATGATGATGAAAAGGCATTATGCGAAGCCGTCAGAAGTCATTATAATACACTAATTAACACATTTTGCACTCTTAGGTTGTGCTGTTGTGTGCTAATATTTCTTCCTCTTTTGCCTTTTGTATTCCTTTGCCTGTTCTGAAGGTATTTGAAGGCGGGCAGTGGTATTTCCTGTATTTTGCTATTTTAAATGCTTCTGTTAGAGGAACCTGTCACCTGCAAAGTACGGATTTTCCTTTTGATAGCAATTAAATGTGTATGCTTGGGCTTTAGTTTTGCTTTTCTAATGTCTAGAAGAAAACATAGATTATATTTCAACCTCGGTAGAGAATGTCAGATTGCAAAGGGAAGACTTTAGTCTGTGTGTGTGACCGATACCTTCCTCTGCTTGCGGCTTATCTACCTTATGTTGCGAGTCTTTCTGGAGAAGGCCTCCTTTTGAACATAACAAATGTAAACAACCCAGTAGATCTTCGTATCTCACAGGACTTCTGGAAATGGTTCCGTGTGAAATCACCCTGCTTAAAAAGCCATCAGAGGGTTTATGCACCACCTGAGGAAATAACAGCTTAAATGATATGCAGGGCAGGAATTAGTTCCATGTATCAATTCCATCCATCGCACTGAATTTAGCTAGTAACACTTCAGACTATTTACCGTGATCTTTACATGCTTATGATCGAATTTTGCCAGTGCCACTCTTCTATTCTCCCTAACGGGGCTTCACACTGTGTAGTTTAAGGCCTCCTACAACTTTTCAGTACCTTTCCAGGCTCCAAAATACCGAAAGCAGGACAGAAGCTGCTGTCCAGCCTTTCCTAACGGGTCCACGCTTTGTGAGGCTCAGCTGATGAGCCCTCCATCCCTAGATGTCCCAATGGATTTAAAGCACTGACAGGGCTTCCGCCCGCTCAGATGTGTTTAGCCATCTGAATCAACCTTGCCTCAGTTAATATCTTCCGAATGGAAGAACCGAAAATTAAAGATGAAAGTAAGGAAAGTACCACATGTTGAAGTCAATCTTGGAAGAGAAGAAACACAGTGAAATCAGACTCCTGTTTCTCTCCCTGGTGATGGATTTGAGATGGGAACAGTTCTTTCATTCCCAAAGTATTTAGAGCAATTTTCCTTTTTTCCAAGGCCAAACGTGGACAAGTTTAGTACAGCAGGGGTAAAAGCTCTCAACAGAAGATTCTGTTTATGGAAACCGTTGTGCAATCCATGACTGCCACGGCTTTTCATACGCCAGTGTGCGTGCCCACGTACACATCCCTGCTGAAAGTACCATTTACAGTTAATGCCTTAGGCACACCTCAACTGTTGTGAACATGTATAATTTCTAACATAATATGTGGTAACTCTTGGCAAACTGTTCACTCTGTGATGGAAGTCAACTTAGATTAATTACTTTTTGATGTTAGGAAACGGCAGCTCTGAGAGGTACAAGCTGTCATGTGCTTCAGAGGCAAGCTACCATCACGTTCAGGCTAGTTCCTGCTGGAACTCACCGCCTTGGACGATCCCAGAACATAGGAGCTTATCGGAGGATGCTGCTTGGGGCAGGGAGTAGATAACAGGCGGGGCACAAGGTCTGGGCTGTGAAGGGGTAGCCTGGGGGGGCTCAATTCCACTTAGGGGGTTACTGCTGGAAGGGTGGTTTTTCCGTGGGCTGTGGTTGCCCTAATCTGTTCCTGAACTTTGACGCCGATTGTGAAATCGCATTTCCTCCTCCTTACGTTTTTGCGTAATCATGTGAGAAATCACTAGATATGCATCAGTCCTAATGCTGCTTTGGGACTTCATAATTTCCCAAGATCTTGGGGATAAGATAGGACCTTCCAGCTGAGATCCTGTTCTTCGCTGAGTTTAGCAAAATATGTTTTACAGACGTGAAATTTTGCGAAAGCACAAAGGAGCAAGTGTTGGCCGTTTGTGAACAGCCGTTCTGAAACCCAGGCCTTTTGCTCCGTGAAAGCAACACAGGGAGAACGCTTCCAGAACTGTCTTTTGGTTTTGGTATTTAAGGTTGTGTCTTCACCATAGCGCTTACCTAGATTTGCTCTCTCAGTTTACAGAATTGCTTGAGTGGTAAGAGAAGTGCAAGAAATTACTTAGATCCTCATCTCCTCTTTTAATGTGACCGGAATGATTTCTGTAAGGGAGACATTCCTGGAATTCAAATTTGGAAGCTCTTTGGTGCTCTGAATAACACGTTTCATCTGCATTGTACCTGTAAATTATAACTGTGTTGGAATGTTTATCTTTTCAAGCGAACATCTGTTTGATTTGCTCGAGTTTCTTTTTAATACAAGATTAATTTCTGTGTATGTCATTTTAGATCGATTGATTTGCTTTTCTGTTGTCAAGGCTTGCTGCTCAGTTGTTGCTGGCAGCTCTGGAACGCTTTCAGATCTGCTCAGTACATTGAACATTCATCGAGGGTCGTTTTCCATAGCAGCTGATACAGTGCGTCCTATCAGTTATTTCCTACTTTAATGAGTATTTGAGTCAGAAAATAATGGGATTTACCAGGGCAATCCTGATTCCTTTTCCTCTTGCTTAGTAAATGTACTGTACCTGCCAAACTTAGGATATGTTCAAATGAGAAACTGATAAAAAGGACATTAATATTGAATCTCTGAGATGGAACTTGCAGGTATGTAGCGTGCTGCCTGATGATAAGCTAACTTTTCAAATGTGCTTTAAGTACAAGGATTGTTTTTTCCCTGGTCAGACTGGGCTTCCACTTGTGAAAGATGATTTATTCCTTCCTTTTCTTTTGTTAGGAAAGAAACTACTTAACACTATCACTAGAAGAAGATTTGCACTTATAACACAGATCTATTAGGCAGTCAAAAAAAAGTGCTTTCTAAATTTTACTCTCTATTACTTTCACTAGCACTGTCAGATATTTATAGTAAAAGCAATTATGTTTGGTGGGGGTGGTGGTGATGGGGACAGACAGGATGGGAAGTGGTTATAAAATGCCATTTCTCACAAATGGTAGATGTCAAACAAAATGTAAAATCTAAAGGTGCCATGTAAGCTCTGTTCTCAGAACCTTTGTTTGGAAGACATGAGTTTTACTGACAGCGTATGACAGGAAGCTTACATTTTTCAGGGTGGGCTGAAATGTGTCTGAAACCGATGGCAGTCAATCTCAGCCAGTCACCTCTCTGGTTTTCACATTTTGATGCAGCTAGAATGAAATGAAAGGAGCACTATAGAAGCACAAACGAAGTAATTGGAACCTAATCACGCTTAATTATTAGGCATGTGTTTCATTTTAGGCATATAAATAGGCCTACTGAAGGGAAAAGGACATATTCTTTTCATTGCCTAATACGACTTTTAAAAATGTGTGCTCTTCAAGTACTTGGATGTTTTTGATATTTTTACAGAAGAATCCTTACAGTCATCCAGTTACACAGGATTTTTTTGTTAAATGGGATTTAATTCTTTGTTATGTTTCCCTGAAAATAAATTATCTGACAATAGCATTAGCAAAATTGAAAATGTAGCCATGTTTCCTTGCCTTACTTGAGATTTCTATCTAGGTATACAACCGCTTGCTCTCCCCTTTTTATGTACGTACAAATTTGCCATCTGCTGTCTTTTGTTTCTGTCTTTTAGAGTCATCTTGCCTTCATTGAATGGGAAAAGTTAAAATATCTTTAATTGTCATGTCCCACCCTCATCTTTCTTTTAAACCTGTCCATTGTTTCTTTTCTTTTAAATTGTTGCTATGGGAAAGATCCCTGTGCCTCGGCAGCGTGACTACCATAGACCCTGATCCTGCAAAGCTGCCTGCAGAAAGACAGTAGCAGTGATTATTGCTGGTGCTGTCAACTACTCGAAGTAAACAGCATTAAAAATGAAGCATGCACAGATTCCAGAGTCAGAGCTGCCAGTGGATGGACACCTCCGTCGACTCCTATTTTTTAAAAATAAGAAAAATGTTTTGCTTTTGGATTTCTGCCGAATTGGTTTTGTCAGATCATCTAGCCCTGCGCTTGCATGGGAGGCCAGTTAAGAGCAGCCCGCAGAGCGGAGTGGGTTTTACAGATGCGCGATGGCTGCCTTTTCAGCTGGCACGCTCTGATTTGAACGAGGCAGTTCGAGAGCTAATGTCCTGAGTTCCTGCAGTTTAAGCTCAGCAACCAAGGTCCTTGTGACAGCATCTGTAACAGCATCCCTTCTGCACGGCTTACATGTAGTCATCCATCACTTTGCACAGGAAGGACTCTGCTGTGCCTGTGGAGATGCTGAGAATGTGCAAGATACTGATAACACCAGAATACTTCATTACTTCTACCTGCCATCTCTAGAAAGTGTTTTTCCTAATCTGTGCACTCTTCATGACTGTCCAGTTAGTCTTTTGGATAATCTGTTGGTCTCTGTGTGTGCATTAAGTGGTGGAGTTTTCACTGTTTAAACAAACATATCGGACTGTATTACTTTCTTGAAACACTTTGTGTTGTGTTTGGCCGTACGCTGGGTTTGTATCTTTAGCAGCGTAATGCCATCTTTCATATGCCCTGTGTATTGGTCCCTGCGCGAACGCTGCGTAAAGAACACGACGGCACTAACCCAAGGACCGTGCAGAAGTGCCCCGGGCTGACACCCAGCTCAGTCACACTTCTCTGTGGTTTTGCTTTACTGGTTTATCTGCATGATACCAGTGGCCTGAGATGTAACAACATGTTTCTTCATTTCATGCATTTGTCTCTTTCATATTTTTTTTTCCCCCACTGCAAAAGGGAGCATATGTTCCCATATTGCATTAATGAGCCTTTGAAGCCATTGCTAAATGTAGCAGGTGGGGAAAACTTACCCTTGATTTTTGTTAATGATTATGCACAGTAGTATTCATTTCTCATTTAAAGAGGACCTGTTGATATATTAATACACTTTTTTATTTTCCTTCAGGCTGGATGCTCAATTTTGCCCAAGTACAATCACTTTTGTGGCACTAGATGTTTGAAGCATACAGAGAAGGTTTTGTTCCCGTGTCGTATGTTAGTACAGGTAGAACTTTTACATGAATGCAGCTTTCCGCTTAGAGTGTCAACATCAGAGTTAGATTACACAATTACATCAGTAAAAAGATATACCTCCACATTGTAATAGAAAAAAAAAATACGTAAACAATAAAGAACTGTATTTGTCGTCATCTAGGGTAAGAGTTTTAAATGTCTTCCTGTGTATCTGGTACTAACTGGATGGTATTTTACATGGATGCTCTCTGTTTGCACAATGTATTCTTAGAGCAGAAGAGTGTTCCATTTGAGTTTAGACTTAGGTCTACTTTTTACCTCTAGAGATGTATAGCCTAAGTTTTCACTTCTAAAAGATCATCTGCGCTGACATTCTCATTTTTAACTCATTAGGAGCCTCTGTAGCAGAGAGGCTGAAGTATGCTTTGCGGTCCTGAATTTATGTATCACTGTGGTAACAGTAGAACCTTGAAAGCTCCAGAGGACTGAGTTTCAAAGAACATGGCAAGCCAAAAGGTTGCCTGAAATCATATGTTGCTGCACCTAACCCCATCACCCCAGTCGTTTTCAATTGTTCATAGTCATATGCTTTTCAGTCTTGTTCAATAGCAGGTTTGCAGACCTTTGACATCTCTGTTTAAAGATGAACTGACAGCTTTCCAACAACAGCTGGTAAAGGGCACTTTCAGCTGTTCATTATGAAATGGATTAAAAAAAAGCACGTGGTTTCGTATTTCATAGTTTGTCTTTAAGTTCAAACTAATATTTACTGAATTTTTTGTTTCTGCTTGACATTGATTTAGCTTATATATAATATGTGCTTTTTACTTTACTAAACATTTCCTTACGTGGGAAGTGTGAAACCAACAGTCTTGGCATGGTATTTTGGCGTTGTGAGTAAATTTTATAATTGGTTGAATTGCTTTGAAATGTTAGCTATGCTAATTTCCTCAGATGCCGCATCTTTGATTTTTCTATACGATTCGAAGAGACCACGCAGTTGACTGCAATTTGAATTGTTTTTGCAATTTAAGCTTAGCAAATTGAAATCTAACTTGGGGTGTCCCATTGAAATACTGTAGCAACTATCAGTCATCTTTCTCTATGAATTTCTTTATAAATAGGTCATTTTCTCATTAATATTCCTAGTTAATCATAACAACTGAGTATAGAGGGGAAAGTCAGGGTTTTTCTGGAGTCAGCTGGCAAAGGTTGTATAGTTTTTTAAACGAGGAAATAATTTCATAATGTAAAAGCCCATCCTCGCGCTTACACATTCCTAAATGCAAATTTTAAAGCTAATTTCCATCTCAGTATTCAAATATTTCCCTAGACTGATGGCTGGCATTTTCTTGATAGTCTGAAGTACAGGGCTGTGCGTTTATGAAAAGTCTGAAGGCTTAAATCTTCACTGATGGCAGTTACCATCTTCTAAGCAAAACCCACTCATCTGACTGCTGTGATCTTCAACCACAGCTATCACTGTATTGAAAGCTCCCCAAATGTGTCAATTTGCTTTCAAACTTTGATCCCTGAGTCTTTTCTTGAGTTCCCCCGGGGCAACATTCCACTTCCCTGACCATCTTGTATGTAAATTGTTTTCAAATGAGTGAATTAATCAACATTGCAGAGCCTTAATTGAAAATACAACTGATGATGCATGTCAGTTCATTCAAGTTAGAAATATATTTTAATTTTCACGTTCCCCAGAGAAATTAGCAAATCTTATTTTAACATTTCAACCCTTCAAAATTACAAAGAGTTTTTAACCTGAAAAATGCCAAAATTAGCATTGTCAAATACCAACTCTTAACTTCCCTTCTGTTAAAGCCCCCTAAAAACATCTAAGAAATATTCACCAAAAAATTTCAGAGACAGCTGGAAAGTCAGGAAGAAGTTCCTACCGGAAGATAAAACGACTAATTTTGTTTTAATTGGTGGCCTGAGATACTGAACCTTAAAATGCCGATTTGGGCATATTCCTGAAAGAGTTTCCAGGTGTCGCAGAGAATTATTTCTGTAGTGATACTTTCAGGAAACTAATTGTAGCAAAAGTGGGAAGTGATGAAAATAGACTATACATTTCTGACGGAGGAATAAGAATAATAGAGTAAGTCCTCAATCAACACTGACCTCTTCAGTTGTGTGCTGCACCGTTTGTCCCTGTTGGTTGTTCACACGTGCCATTTGTTGAGGGCGTGCAGTCCTTGGTGGGTTCTTCCAGTTGGAATATACACGACACGGTTTTGGGTCTGACTTATAATAACAATCTAGCAAGACTGGTGAAAGCAAGTGACAAAGTCAGTAAGTCCTTTTTTTACCCCCCTGTCTCTTAAGAGGGGGAAAAGAGTCATCTCCATCAGCATGCATCTGCCCCTTTGAAACACACTTTGATTTCTGTGCCTTTGCATTATACTCGCAACAATCATGTTTACTATTCATTGTGTGTAAGGTATATATGCATTGTTGATTGATTAAACACCCATGGTAGGTATAATCCCTAATTTTTCAAGCAAGATCTTCCAATGAAAATAAGAAGTATCCAGGTGGTAGCCGTGGGAAGGGATAGCCCGGTGACTATCTCAGACAAACATTTTAGGTCAAGTGTTTGACTTTTTTTTCCTGTACAGTTATACCTCTAGGTCGTTGCTATTACAGTTGTTACCGTAAGCTTCAAGTAATTCCTTCCCCCACCTCTTTTAGTATATGAAATGAGTAAAGTGGTTCATGTGACTCGAGCAGCTGTACTAGGAAGGGTTTTTTTTTTTAAACTATTCTTATTTATAAATTGAAGAGCTTATTAAAAAAGAAGTACTTCAGTAAGTTAAATTACTTAATGCTGCACATCCTTGGAACCCTAATCACTTCCAGATGGAGCAATTCATACTTCTAAGAGAGCACTAATTTTAAAGTGAATCGGGGTTTTGGGTATATGCATCTTAGAGCACCCTTGTACATTGCAGAACCAAAGCCCTTAAAAAATTAAGCAATCTAGTTTTGAAAAGAAGTACTTTATTTTTAAACTTTTTTTAAGTAGGTCCCATTAAAAATAGATTTTATTTCCTGCTGCTATTCATTTGGTACTTGTACACATTCTTTTGAAACTGCAGTAAACACAGAAGACAGGAGAGTAGGAAATTTAATTCACTGAAATACCTTAACCTTACCTCTAGAAAGGTAACCTCTGTGTGCTATCTTTTCTAAAGATCTTACATTTCTTCTCACACGTCTTGGTTTTAAATTCCATTTCCAAATTCTCTTTTTTACTTTCACTAAATAACTCATTTCTATTTTGTCGTGTGGGCTTAAGGATATAAATATATCTGTCACCATTGCAGTATTCGGACTTCCTCTCTATAAAATCAATACAAAATCACAGTGCCGTGACCTTCTTCTTGGGCTCTTGGGGCACTTTTTTATGACAGCAACAGTTTCTTAGCGATTTAAAGACGATGCATTTGCATCCCTTCCCCTAATAATATTACACCGGTTAGTATTCACTGAGAAAGGGTTAAGTATGTAACGGTGTTTCATCCTGAAGTGTGTACTAGACTAACTTCTTTTTGCTCAGAGCCCTAACTGTCACTTAAAGAGAGGGGTGAGGTAGTCTCTGTCTCTGCGGTTGGAAAGAAACCTTAGTAAATGTGAAGCAAATACAATTTGTATAGTCAATTTTAGATATTTCTAACTGGGAATATTTATTTCAGTGAGTGTGATTTCAAAAGGCAGATGCTATCATGGTTACCCCCACTGCTCGTTGTTTCGTTGCTTAGTAGAGAAAACAAAAGAATAGCGTAACTTATCTAACACATAAAATACATCTAGCAAATGCTAAATCACACGTCCATTTTGCCGTACAGATACATGCAAAATATCGTAATGTGGAAGTCTGCATAATCTGCTTGATGACTTTTTATATTGGGGTCTGCATAGGGTAGGCTGGGAAGGCTGGGAAATCATGGGAAACGACAGGCATCATTTTTCTCTTTGTGCTCAGAAGGGAAAAGGGGAAGCAGCAAGGGACCTGAGGTGTACTGGGAGAAACCGGGTTGTAAGGACCAAGTGAGTCATGCCGTATTCACTGGCACCTTGATACCGAGATAACATCAAATATATTTCGTCCTTTCTTACCTGGTGACTTTTTCTGTCGGTGTGGTGATCTCTTGGACAGCCAAAGGCAGGTTCCAAATGTAGCTCCAGTCTCAATTCACACCCCTTTGTCCCTAAAGATGATGCAAACGGCTTTTTTTTTCCAAAACTGCCCTGGACATCCTATCAGCTCAGTGTCTTGAGTAAAAGCTGCAGCACAATGTTTGTGGCTTTAAGCCCAAGTGTGATTCTTTCCAGTGCTTTTTTTAACAGGCAACGTGGTTGCTTTCGCCTGGAGAGAGAGGTTTTGTTTAATAACGAGTCCTGTTTAGAAAAGGAAAAAGGTCCATTTTATCATGTTTTGTGCTTGTCAGATCTGGGTGGTTTTATTTACTTTGAAGTCACTTGTTTGAATCCTGAAACAAGCCTGGATTCTACCTGTCTTTTCTCCCGACCCACAGCCTTCAGCAATCACAGAATCACAGAATTTTCAGAGTCGGAAGGGACCTCTAGAGATCATCTCGCCCAACTCCCCTGCTAAAGCAGGATTGCCCGGAGCACATTACTCAGGACTGCATCCAGGCGGGTCTTGATATTCAATATATGAAGATTTATGAAGATATATATTCAATATATGTGAAGATTTTATTGTTAAATATTGAGAGATTTTAATTATCTGTAAATTTACGTTCCACGTTTTCCTCTCACAAATTGTCATATAAAAACTAATTCTACATGTCAGTGGGTCAAAATGTAGTGTAATAAATTTTAGGAAGTACAGTTTTTCTGTGATTGCAGGCTAAGAATGTTTCCTACTACGACAACCATTTTTTAAGTTGTAGATATGACATATTTTAATGATAATCTATTAGTAAATAATTTTTGAAAGCTACTGTTTGTCGTTACTATGTATGTATAGCAAACTACATGTACAGTTAGTTAGTGGGTGTACACATGGAACATTTTTCTCGTTTTGAATTTGTTAAATGTAACTCGAGCAAAGCAGGGAAGATTTGTGATAATTCTCTTTCTACAGTAACAGGTGACAGTAACTTGAATGTTGTGAAGAGTAAAGGAAAAGAGCAATGTTACGAAACATTGCCATTAAACAAATAACCAGCACTTCATGAAAGCAAGCAAACCCATGGTGTTAACGTTTGACAAACTCGGGATCTTGAAAATACCCCTCGTTTTGGGGTTGTTGTTGAAAGCTGTTTTCTTTCAAAGGTTTATAGCAAAACAGAAGTGCCCTGATATATGTTTACCAAACATGTTTATAAAAGCTGACACTGTAAAATGGTCTAAAGTAAACCCAGTTTTTTTCTGGAACAGGTCGTACTCTTGGGACACAAGATTGTATAGTTGAGTGTGTTGGTTCAGCGTAGAATTTACAGACTTGAAAATTTGCTACTGCTCTTTTTATGAAAGCTAGGTTACAAATGAAAGGCTATGTATTCATGTGATATGCGAAGTCTAGGCCTGCCTTGCCAACTGGTCAGCTGCCAGTTATAAATTAAGCTGTAGGTATTTGCATGTAGAATATGGATAACATACTGCAATTCCTGTGTTTAATTTATTAAAGTACAGTGCAAAGCAATATATAGTCAGCATTTGCGTACTTTAAGTGCACAGTAGGCATATGCTTTTGTTCTAAATGTAATCAAAATTATGGTATCTCACATACCACTTAGTGAAATCTGTTGGCAAAGGCTACGGTTTTTATTGTGATGACTATATTTTTACATGTCTTAAAACTAAATGACATTGCCGTAGCTGCTGATTTTGGAGGCAGCGTTGTTTCCTTGCAGCGCGGTGCGCAGCTGCTTTGTGAAACAGGCAATGTGCTAAGGGTGGTGGAACTCCCACCTTTCAAGTCCGTACTATGAACACAGGGAAAGTCAAAATCATTACTCTAATGCTCTTCTACATATTTCCAGCACCTGCTGCAGGGTTGGCCGTGGATAAATTCACAAGTAGTCCCGTGACTCAGATTAAAGTGCCTTAGTGTATGTTGGTGGCAGTTTTCTTGTGTTGAGAGGAACATCCCACAGGCATGGGTATAGTCAGCATGGACTCTCTTGGAAGGTTGTTACAGCACAGGATATGTGGCTTCGCATAGTTTTTAAAAAATTCATGTAGAAATCTTCCATTTGTATTCAGTACAAGTAAAGGGAGTAGAAGATTATTTCAGGACGCCAGCCCTCGTTCCTTCATAAATTAGCTTAAAAGTTGATGCAAAGTTATCTTTGAAGATTCAAACGCCAATTAAAGCAATAGCAACATAATCAGTCATTACAGCATACTGTATTTTAATGACCTGAAGAGCTTAAATCTCCTGTTTCATCTTTGACCACACCTCCACATATTTTATTTCCATCTGCGATGTCAGACATTCAAATGGGTTTCAGAAGTTGGAAGTCTATTCTTCAGGGCCAGATTGTATACAATCAGGGCCAGCTGTCTATTCTTCAGGGCCAGAAAAATTTCTTTATTTTAGCTATTCCATAAGAAAATTTGAGTTTTAGGAGAAATATTTATGCAATAAATATTCGTTAAATGTTTGTTTATATGTAACTGTCATTTTTTGATCTCATCTGCCTATAAAGAAGGGCTTGTTTCACTTTTCACCTTCCTTTCAAATTTGCTTAATATTCCATTAGAGAGGTTATAAGCCCTGTCCAGAGAAGAAGTTTTACCCTTTGGTCCTGACGCACAATAAAAAAAATATCTTTGGCAGTCAGGGCAAATTTGGGGTTCTGAGCAAAAATTTGTGGCCCTTCTCTGGACTCTGTATAGTGAATTAAAACCCCAAATGTTTTCATAGCTATAACCTTGAGCAATTGTTTTGGGATAGATACCAATAAATATAATGGGTCCACTGGGAAGCGGCAGAGCATTTTCAGATTTATGAAGGGGAAAAAATCAATAGTCTCCCTGAGGCTGTATAAGTCATAAGTAGTACCAGTAGTTTTATGCAAAGTTGACAATATCATGAAATATAAACCCTTGGTTTGGAATTTTACCAGAAATTAAAGTGGCATTAAAAAGAAAAGTAAATGTTTTGGCATATGTATTAAGAAGGTGGTTTGTATTTCTTATCATTTTGCACTGCAAATTCCTTTCAACTGAGCAATAAAAGACAGTTCAGAAAAGATTTAAGAAGAGTTTGGTTCTCAGTGCACATGTCTCCTCTGAATTATACCCCCCCCCCCCCCCCCCCCCGATTAAATGTGTCTGTCTCTGAGGAATACTCATCCTGTAAATGACAGGTCACTCAGACTGTTCTTTAGCAAACTGGATGTAACAGAATTAGGAATAGATGCTGGTTTTGAGAAGGTTGTACATGCTATTCATTTATAGTAGCATTTAATTGCAAATATTCACATCTAAATACACAGTAGTTTCGTGAAGTCACCTGGTTGCTCCCAAGTCTCCCTGGCTGATTGTCCTCCTCTGCACTTGCTGGGTTGGTGTGCAATTTGTTGGGGGGTTTTGTCTCAAAAAAGGGAAAAGAAAAGGAAACTGCATTCAAGTTTATATATATATATATATATATATATGTATTTGGGGGGAGGGATAGGTTCTTTTTGAGGCAGAAGGAAAAACAGTTCTTTACACAAAACAGATCAACTAAAAGAAGTTCGATACATGAGTAGCATCAATTGCGCTGCAGCATGAATTGATCTGTACGTACTGGAAATTGTACTTCTGTCTTTAATGCATTACTTTCATAAGGCTGACCTTTATTTGTGAATGAAGCAAAGGGAAAATAATTCTGCACTGAAAACATTCTGGTTCAGCACTGTCCTTATGAGTGCGAGGCCACTTGTGAAACACCTCATCAATATTTTTGGAATGATAATTTTTCATTTTCCCATATACATCGTAATATGTCCAAAGAGTAGCATTGTCCATAGGTGTTTCATTACTAGCTGCTTTTATCAGTATGTCGGTAAGGAATTTGGGATGACTCCCTGGTGGTACTCAGACACGTTGTGAACATGGTGTGTTGTTTGAAGACCATGCAGATTGCATTGTGGAAGTTTCATATTTATTTTCCCTCAGTATATTACAAATTTAGATACTACGGTAAAGATTACAGAATAAAACCATAGGGGATGTTAAATTGAGAGCTACTAGTAGTATACTTCTGCTGCCCCCCAAAAAAGAAAAAGTGTGTTGTTGCTACTGGAAAATTGAGAAGCTTAAGAGAATGTGAAAGATTTTTTTCACTCTATCTGCAGTGAAAAACACTTGAAGGAGATACTTGTTTTAAGTACGGGCTGGAAGAGAATCCTGCTTACTCCTTGTTAGTTATGCTAACAGAGGTATAAATAGGAAGACCTATGTAATCTAGACTGGTATCTGTGCAACAGCTTTCTGGTGGAAGCTTTAGGCTGGGTTGCCTAACCGGCAGGCAGCTGGCTCTGCCCGCGCAGGTCGATTCATGTGGCCAGCCTCCTCCCGCTGCCTCCTGCCCCCACCAGCCTTTGAGCTGGGCAAAGATGGTTTGATAGTAGACGCGTTCGCCTCCGTGGTCCCAGACAGCTGTGTTGTGCGTGGAGGATACGTGTGTCTCTTCCCATGTGAACGCTGTGTTAAAAGAAAGGGGAACCACCGCTCTGGATACAGTCCTCTTCTCGGCAAGCCGGGCTTTGCGGGGCTGGTTACTTCCATCGCGTGCGGAGAAGCTCACCCGTCCTTTCTGCCTTGGCTTTGCACAGGGAAGGGGACAAAAGTTTTGCACTATCCATCTTGGGGTTTGGCTATGTCTATGGTCCAGAAGGTTGGATTGTACCAGGCTCCGTTTTAAATATAGTACCTGCATGTAATTTAAAAAAAAAAAAAGAGAAAAAGTTTCAGCTGTTTGGGACGCGCACGCCGTTTGGATATGCACAAGTGGAAATAAATTTAAACATGCAGCTCCAAAGTAAACAGATATGACTGTGAATATACACAGGGAAAAGATCAGTTGAGCTTTACATAGTCATTTTTCAAGTTAAACATGCTTTAATGCAAGCCATAAATTTCATCACATGAATATTTTTATGAGCTGCATTTCATCCATTTATTACTCTGGAGTTCCAGATAGTGACAACGGGTAAATACAGTGCCAGTTCGCCTGCATGCCGAGACGCCGGGAGCCTTCTCTCTCCTACACGTTGTTTAGGCAAGGGTAACAAATTACTGGTATGATTTCAGATGTATTTCAGCGAGATTTTTATTTGACAGTGCAGCTGCCAAGATTTCTTGCAGAAGTCCAGGCCATGGTTTTCTGACTGTAGGTACGAGGTGGAGGTTCTAGTTTGGAGGCCTCAAATGTGGTAGTAATGGCAGCTTCTTCACAGTATTTTCACCTGTTTTGGGGCAGATTTTACTTTTACTTAGGATCCTGACTCTCGACTGTAAATTAAAGTAACAATTTCTAAATCTATGAGACTGGTGCTCGTGAAGCAATGAAAGTAATATACATTAGAATAATTTGCAATAGATTTTAGACAGATTACTGTGCATATGCCATATTATATGCAGCTGTGTTATTAAAAAAAAATATCTGATTGACTAAGAACCCTTTGAGAAACAGGGTTACGAAAGGGAGCTCTGCCACAGTCTGCCTCGGGCAAAAAAAACCCCAACTTGATTCCCTAAAAATATTCTGGAGAGAATATGGAGTGTACTGGGGAGATTGTGTCCTGGAAAGGCCCAGATTCGTGCTATCTGTCTTTGGGTGCTTAACTGAGGCATCTGAGTTTAGGTGTCTGCAGGTGTCCGTGAAGGAGGTACGCTTCCCCTTCCCTCCTTCCCTCCCTCCCTCCCGAAGAGGGACAGAGAAGTTGATTATTTGGGCATATTCATTAGGCTTCTGATGGTAGGGTGGGTTAAATGCCACCAGTAAACATGGGCAAAAGAGATAATTTTTTATTGGAAAAGTCTTTTTCAAGGATGGCAGCACGTATTGGGCATTATGTATTTAACCGAGTCTGTTTTCTGTAATCATTAATGTAGAATAAAATATGTTTTCTGATGCAGAACCCAGCTTGGAAAGTTGTCTTATGTACATCAAAGCACTAGTAAAGTGGAAAAAGCTAATTTATAAGTAACTTATTATCCACTATATTGATCTTCTATACATATAACTAAACATACTGTATATTTAGAAGGTAGTTTAGTCCTTTTTCTACATATACCTGAGAAGTAACAATCTCTTTTGAAAGTTTTACTGCAGAGAAGTACATCATGGCACAGTCCTAGAGCCAGTGTAGCTCCCTAAATTTGTTTTTCCTATTTTCGTCTTATTAGTATTTTCATCACTAACTTAAAATTGATCAAGGAAGACAAGTCCTAGCAGCCATGAAATAAAGTGCTGTAGGCATTCATTGCCTTTGTGAGTGCCGTACCATGGCAACCCTATCTGTGGCATGTTACAAAGCATTGCCGTTTGAATTTGGGTAGATGAAGGAGCTGGCTATAGTATTAGCGGACCTTAATCTGCAAACGGTGTAGAGCTTTGAATGGGGAGTGACCTTGTTTGCTGGGCGTAGCACCGTGCCCGATAGCTGGATAGTAGCTTTCTAATTCTTTTCTTTTCCAAGAGTAATGACATCTCTCACCCGCGTATTGATGACAAAATTGCCATGTTTCCAAAGGGGATTGCACTGTATCATGTAATCTTTTTCTCTGTCTGCACTCAGAAAGAGATTACACGTGCTTTAAAACATCACGGTAAGAAGCAGCTGATTCTGTAAATTTGAGAATAGCACCCTGCCTTTGCCCCAAATATCCAAACCTTCTTAGTTTCTGATTGTTATTCATTTCTTTATGCAGGGAAATCCACTGTTGCCTTTGGTCATTGCAGCTTCTTATATCGTCTACTAGTGCCACACTTAAAGATTTTGTCATACCAATCCAAATAAAAATTATATGCTGAATTGGAAATGCTTTATGGTCCTTACAGTGGATAAAATATGTTAATTTGTGTAAATGCTCTTCTGAGTGCAGATGCTTGCACTGAAAGCATGCTTATCTTAAAAGCTGCATGTCTTTCATTCTGGCCTTCTTTTATATGCACAGTTTATTTTTTTTAATATGTGTCTTAATATTTGAGAAGAGTTTTAAAAGGAGACATTTGAAGCTAAGTGGAAAAAAAAGCCCTCCTAGCTTTTTCATAAATATTCATGGGTCCATAGAAAATCTTTTAACTGGATTGCTATTTTCTTTTGAGGTTTTGTGTGTTCTTCCCCTTTCCCCCCTTTTTTTTTTTGCCTTTTATGCTTCATTTCATTGCTATAGATTAGCAAATTAAGAATGCTAAGTTGGCTGAGCCTTTATATGCTTGACATCAAGTCTGGTATGTGAAGTGTTAGTCTGCTCACTTTTGTTACGGAAGTTTTATGTATCTTAATAACATGTGATAACACACAAACAAGTGAATTAAGCAGAGTTAATACGATGGACTATGTGCTTTCAAGGTTTAGAGTATAAGCTGAAGTATTTATTTGGAAATCGAAATATATGCAAGTTGCATTTGAGGTCAACAACCACAATATTGCATTATATGTTAATTAGATTATGAAGGAAAATTTAATGAGGATTTTTTTTTTTTTTAATACTTCTGTTGGAACACTTCTTATTGAAAAAGAGTTACTTCAAACTCAGCTGTTAAATTCGTATTCTGAATCCAATGGTCATTTAATTTAAGCTAGACGGCAGCTTGGGTCCCAGGCACAGATGTGAAAAGAGACTGATTCTGATGCAAGGGAAGTTGCTTTTGTTTTATCAGATTCAATTATTTTGCTCATTGAAGAGGCGACATCTTGCTTTTCCTATTTTTAGTAGCACCTCTTTTGCTAGAAAGAATCTGGTAGAAGTGATGCCAGGTAAAGCAGAAATAAAGGTCTGGTACCAACAGCTGGACAATACCATTGCAAATACTGACCTGTTAGGAAAACATAAGGAAATATATACAGCAAAATACACCGATACATTTTCCTTACAACAAAATACAGCCATGTATAATGTTATAATCATTAAATATTCATTTTTCAGGTTTTCAAGGCTACACCTGCGGTAAATTGGTACACTATATAATACATAAAAGATGAACTGTGTAGTGTGATAAGAGTAATGAATTTCACATTTCCTGCTATGAAACCCACAGAGCCTGGTACCATCTGATCATAAATAAATGCCCAGTCAACAGCAATGTCAGTCCCTGTAAGGAGAACATCGGGGTAAATAAATCAAATGTTGTTTAGGACATTTTTCTCAGTAGGAAAGAAATACACAAGTGCTTTCCGGATGTTATTCACTGCTGATTATTCACTGCACACTTTTATTCCATCTCATTCACTGAATTTCAATGTGTTAGACATTTAAAATTCAGTCAAATGCTGGGGAGAGAGGGTAAAAATGGCAAAGGACTAGGATATTCAAATCTCACCGGAGAAGTGAGTATATAAAGCTGAAAGCTGGCAGCACACTATAATAGCAAAGACCTGTAGTCCTTTTTCCCTGGTCAATAGCTTAGTCAAAAAGGCAGCTTTGCATATATTACAAAGATATCTTTTAATAATGTATTTCCCTTTTAGAGATTTACCCTTCTTCCCCTGTCTTTTTTAGCATTTTTTGCCACGTGCAATTTGCATTCATATTGCGCACTCCTGTTTCAGTAACATATATGCGTGCTGTCATTTTTACACCTTAGAGCCGTCAGTGGCTTTCTTTGGGGCAGAGGGGGAATGGCTTTTAATGTCCCAAACTCACCTGTTACTGCTCACCGTAGAATGCACTGGATTGGAAAATTATTACGCAGAAAGCTGTTTTAGTTTTTTGCTGTATTTTAAATTTCTAACACCGTTTCTACGAAAGCTAATTATAGCAGAAACGGAGTTTTGAAATTCAGATAGTTTCTTGTCCTGCTGGTTCCTTATTTTGAGCATGGCCTTGGGAATGGAAAATCCAGTGATTTGTCCCTGGTCACGTCTAGGACTGCGATGGAAAGGAAGGTCTTGAAGAACTGAGTGTAGGGAAAGGTGAATTTACAAATATAGTATGTGTGTGTGTAGTAAACAAGGATGTTTGTATGTTACATATGCTGACCTGAAAAAAAATTTGATACAAGTCATCCCTAGAAGCAAATAATTTTTAAGAAATATTGAGCACAAGCTTTACATCCTCTGGGCTCATGCAGTCTGTATCCACTGGCATAGCATTTAATGATGAAATCAGGAACGAATCCGAGATTCAGATTTCTTCCTCTGTTGCAGATGAGCCACAGTGGAGCACAGGGCTATTGTTGTGAAGTCTGAAGTTTGGCCATACACGTGTGTATTTTCTTACTGTTTCAGTTCATCGGGATTCTTATTTAATGCATAAGTGTTTAAGATTTCTGCCCATTTGCTTTTTTGTTCGCAAGATTGAAGCTAGCAGGGAGCCAAAGAGATGAAGAGCTTCCGAGATGAGTTACATATGTAAAGAGTCGCACCAATGATGGTCCTGTCATCAACTCCTCCTCTCTTTCAACAAATAGACCAAATTATGTAATCAATGTATATAAAGAAATTTCCTCCTTCTACTTCTTTCAAGTGCTTTTGTGTAGAAAAGGTCCACCAACATTTATGTGAAACACTTATATAAAATTGCTCTGGCTGTTTGCGCTCCACTGCAATGCTACTAAAAGAGATGGTGTTGAAATAGGTTCAGAAATTCTACAGATTGTTTGTTCTCCCGGTTGTTTAATTGATAGTTTCCGACTTGCTGAAACGCATGGCTGTGCCGTGGCAGAGCGGAGGCTCTTCTTTCTGGTTATTTTGGTTGTGTGCAGTATTTGTCCGTGAAACAAAGATAAATGAAGATTAAGTGACCTAGCTCACTGTGAAAGCCAGATCTATGACCTTTTATAATGTTGAAAATTGCAAGCCTCTGGAAGCTACCGGTGTGAATTATAATACAAACTTAACCTCTATCTTCTTTCTGTTTGTTTGGATTCACAGTTTCCTTTTCGTTGGAAGCGTATGTTACATCACCTTGCCTCATGTTTAGGGCAGGAAAGAAGTATTTCCCCAAAGTCAGCAGATCTTTGCCATGGAGTAGATGTAGGTTATGACCTCCCATACCCTGTTGTAATCAGTACACATGCTGCTGCTCTAGCACAAGGTTTGCTGGATGCCAGAGCAAAGTAATAATAATAATAATAATAATAATAATAATAATAATAATAATAATAATAATAATAATAATAATAATAATATTAATATCAACAGTACAATGCTTGAATACTACAACGATGCTTAGGTTGATCACACAGTTAATCGCTGTCTTTCAGCTATAATGATAGTATAGGTTAATGTAATATTAGATAGATGAGTAAAATGATTATTTGTACTTTGTTTAAATAAAAGCTAATAGCTAAATGTGGATAAGCATAAGCTGGACATAGCCAAAGTGATAGGAGAGGTGAAATGACTTGAGTGACAATATTCTGGATGTATAGAAAAGGAATTGTAGCAGGTATGTGGAAACTCAAGAATAGGAGGATCATTTCATGTTAATAAAAGATACTTAGGACCTGACTGGGAAATTTAAAAATAAGAAGGGTTGAAGAGGTAGCTATTAAAAATTCTGCAATGGGTAAATGTAGAAAAAACTGTTGAAGAGACTACTGGGGAGAAAAAAAGTACTGAAAACCAAGAAAGTATGAACTTCAGCTGATAGTGGAGCAGTGGCAATGTCACTGATAGTTGGAACCGGAAGGGATTCATCAAGAAAGAGGAACAATTGAATTTTTTCGTGTATTTTTTCGTGTATTTGAGATACTGGTCACCTATCCAGGATATGATTATTGGAAATATGTAAAGTGGCAAGGAGATGAAGGGGAAAGGGATGTAAAATGGCCGGAAAAAAAAGAGTTCTAGTTTATTCTGCTTTAGTATGGCACGTGTAGAATTAACAAACAGTAAAGGAAATCATGATGTAAAATGAAAGAGCAAGGCAGACGTAAGTTAACACATTTAAAGGACTTGATCCAGTTGGTTTAATGTGTTTAAGAGCTTAGCGTATATCCTGATGCGTCTCAGATGAAACACTCATTGATGTGCGCTAAAAGAAAATAGATGAAAGACTCTCAAATTTTCAAGGCAGGTATTATTTTTTTAGCTGTGAAATCTGACTGCCAGTGCATAAAGATTTCCTGTTAAGTGAAAACAGAACAAGGGGAAATGGAGATAAAATATATTCCATCAAACTCTATTGTATCAAAGCATATAAGGCAAGTCTTCCTCTCACATTTGCTGAGTGAATGTTAGTGTTTGAATCTTAGAGGAGACCTTGGTCCACAAAATGTCATCAGCCTTTATTTTTGCCAATACTATACTGTAGTTTTCAGGAGAGAAGCAGAGTGGAAGTAAGAATGGCCATACAAGTAAATATCTCACACTGTCATAACCAGCCGCAGATCGAAACATGGGAATGTGTTACTCTTTGGCCATAAACCACCAAGGCTTCAGAGAGCTTTAATAGCCCCCCAAAATACTGTCATTACCATCACACACTTTAACCCTTTTATGCCAGGACTCGTGGTTTTCTGCTGTAGGACGCGTTGACAATGGAGCAGCTGTCATTTGCTGGCTCTCTGCTACAGGTCTTGGAATCAGAAAGGATGGCAGACTGAGTGGTGCTGCTTGGAGGAAACAATTCTGACTTCTGCGCCTAGTTTATTAACATTAACAGAGGAAATGCTGTAAGCATTAAGGAATTCTATGGAAAATTCATACTGTATGCGTGTCTGCATTAAACACCTTAGGCTACTGAAAATCAGTCTTGATTTTAGATCATAAAGAATTGTAAACTTTTTATTTGCAGAAAATAGATTGCAATTAATATGGAAATATTTGGATATATTGGATGCACACATTTTTTTTTTTTTTAATATTGTAAACAGAGAAGGAGGAACCAGGCTATTTACTTCAAAAGTATCTTAAGTTATTAAGGTGCTGAATTTTTTTAGTCAGTAGTGACATTTTTACCCAGCGTCTCCACCCAGATGATCTTGGTATCTAGGTTAGATATGAGGTGACACAACAGAGAATAAGAAAACATTAGGCCTGGGAAAGGGAGAGGACATTTACATAAAGTAAATGAAGCTCTTTGATTGGACTTGGTCACACAAGATAATGGGTTAGTGTGGTCATTTCTTTGGGGAAGGATTTTATTTTTTGTTTATGAATAGATTTAAAGAGCAGAAGACTAATGCTATGGCTCAAACTGTTCAAACTGAAAGGGAGGATTTGGCCTAATACAGTTTGATAGAAGCATCTACTAAAATGATTCAAAAGGCTTTTTCTGAATTCCTTTGATCATGTAGCTTTCAAAACATAATCAACCTGCTCTTTGGTTCTAAAGTAGGGCATTATCAAAGAACATGTGCCGAATAACATCTTGCTTCCCTGTAGTCAATCAACGGCATCACTTAGTCTTCACTTGGAAAGATGCGACACGAGCCGGTATAGTTTGTCTCAGTTTTTCTCATTTATTTTTTACATCCTTAACGTGTTGCATTAATAGAAAAAGAGATACCCACGCACACTTGGGGGACGGTCATACCACTGCTTCTGGGGATCGCATTCCAGTACTGAGAGAAACGCAATGCCACCCGCATGGAAAAGTAACCGTGTTTTCAGTACACCAAGATCTCGGTTTTAGCTGCCCTTTGCGTATCGTGTTTCTTTGTGTTTACAGCTCTGTTCTCTCCATAGGCTCTTTTTCTGCGTGCTTCTGCTCAGCCTGGCGTTCTGTAGACCTAACCATGTCTTTGTGACACAGCTTTCTTTGCCTTGCCATCCCCTGGGTTGCTTCCAGCCTCTTGAGAAAAGAAGTGTTTACGCTCCTTATCGCAGACAGCAGTGAACTTCTGCTTAAGCAGCTAGGTTGACTGCTGCTTGTATGTTGTGCAGTTGGAAATCATAGCCATCTGCAGTAATGACCTCTATGCCTTGGGTGTTTAATTCATGCATTAAATAGAAAGCTTTTCTGTGCTTGCGTCAGTTTTGTGATCTTACCACATGAAAGGGATTCTTTGCGCTCATGAGATCCCGTGGGCACTGATCCATAGTCTTTATCTGTGCACATGGTTGCTCTGAGAGAGTACCAAGAGTTGGAAAGCTTGTCCTTTAGTACAATCCAGCCTAGCAGGTATGTTTGTGTTCTTGGTGGATGCGTTTGTCTGATTGCCTGGGAGAGATAGTAGGTTTGTAGGTAGAGCCTGTATCCAACATTCAAGCATGTTTGCCAGGGATAGTTAGCTGATCCTGCCTGTCTCCAAAGTAAATGGATTGCTTTTCTTTTCAGCAAGTAGGAATTTGGGACTTCTGGAACGGTACACTGGGCTCAACTTTGGAAATAATCCACTACTTTTTTGTAATTTGTTAGAGCTAGTATGCCAATGGGTGTTTCAGATACGGGTGATTTAGGAAGGGTAGCAGCTATTTTGATCAGTAAATTGGGGACCACCGTGATGGGAATGGGCTGGCAGATTTCAGGAACCATGAAGAAGCATTTATTTATGCTAAACTACTATGCCATGCATCACTTACCAACTAAAAATCAAGCATTATTCAAACATATTAGTCAAGCCTTCGCTGCACAGTATCGTACATCTGATGCTGTCTTGTTGGCTCTGCTAGCTGCAAGCCGTGATGGCTCTTCATCCCTGAGGTCGAGCTGGCTGAGCACAGGAGCTCTTTGATGAGGAAAGCCAGTGGGTGTCACCTTTCTTCCCCAACCTCCACTGTGCATCACTGGTGTTTACATAGACTTTTCCACGCATCGGGACCAGTCTCATCTAAAGGATTATGTCATCTTTTCGGATGACATCATTCTGACTAGTCAGAATTAGTTTGTTGCAGCACGTCCAGAGGGTTGTTGCCTTCTGAACGCTGATCGATTCTGGCCTCTTCAGATGTGTGTTACCTGTTTTCAGACAGGGTCATAGTCACCACGTTTCTCCAGGGTGTTGCAGACTGCGTATGACTTATGACTGGGTACGATTATCTTAGTCTTACTACTTTCTCTTTCAACTCTGCCAAGCACAGATACTACAAAATATTTCAGTTCCTACCCTACGACGTGCCCTCTTGTGGTATTTTTGGGGTAGAGGGCAAATGAGGTGTGTTCCACAAATAAGCCTTATGCTGCAGTTGAATGGGGATGGCCCTGAAATTATATGCACCTCGTGTCACCTACATCAGATAGCATTACAAAAGAATTTAGCTGCAGTGTCAGATCCTTTCTAATTGAATGGATATCACTTCGGATTCTTCCTTGAAGACTACCCACACATTTTCTTTGAGATCGAATCATGAGATCCTTTACTGAGGAGACACCCGTGGAGTAGCTGAGCAGATGCCTTTGTAATCTGCTTGGCTGTCTAAAGTCATCAAAGGAGTGAACTTATATCAAAAAAGCATTTTGCCTATGTTAATTTTATAATTGCCTGTCTTCCTAGATTAAAACACAACAAAGAATCTTCTGTATGGTCAAGACAACAAAACCATGCCAGCCTCCAGTTACTCAGACTACTGAGCATGCAGTAAAAGGCATGATGAGAGATTTTTTTGCAGAGCATACATACCTGCTTATAGAAAAAAAATTTGCATAAAAAGATGGCTCTCTGATGGAAGGCTCTCTGATGGGTGATACCTTGACTTAACCTGGTTTATGACACCCCCTCTGTTTTGCTGCCTGCAAAGTACTTGGTGCAAGCGTACAGCATGTTGGACTTATCTCTGAACATGGCTTGTGGGCAAGAAATGGAGCTTAGCAGAGTCCCATCTGAGTCTCTTGAAAGAAAAGGGCACTCTGCACCACCTATCTTCGACTCAACAAAATACAACTCAAGGTTTATCTAAGCTGTGGGGAAATCCTGTCATTTCTGCTTTCTTGGTTCACTGTAATGAAAAAAAAATATTTTCAAAAGCAATCTTTTATTTGGCAGATGTGGCCAAGTTCTGCCATAATGGGGACTAAATTTCCAAAATGCAGTTTATGTAATCGCCTGGTGCAACTCCTTGTTTAAAGAGGTGGATGCTATATATGTGTCAACGTCACGGCTTGCATATATTAGAGTCAAAGAGATCTTCCCTTGTGTGGATTTCTTCCCTCTCTGGGGCTGTTGCATGAGAAGAAGTCTAGAGCACGAGTATCGGGATTCGGAATACATTTTTGCAATCTTTCTGTAAAGCACAGAAAAAAGTTTTCTGCATTTCTCCCCTTTAGGATAAAACGTGACTACTTTTTGAGCAGTGAAGAAGCGTGCCCCATTACGCTGTCCTGGCTTGTTAGTCACTATGAAATGTTGCAGGACTTTAGAAAAGATTTCCTATCATCCTCTGCTTAAAGAACCCTCGCTATGAAAACATAAAGCTTCTTGGTTAGTATCAAAAGTTTCAAATCGGAATGATTGAGTGAATCAGAAATTGCCATTTTGCCAACAGAGCCCTTTGAGAATTTGTGAAAGAGACTGTATCTTCTATGAATTGGATGCACTGCCATAAATTTGGTTGTTCACTAATCAGCTCTGTGTATGAACATAAATTTCATAACACTTTCCCTCTATAATGGTTTTTCACAGAATCACTGCTTCACTGAGGCTGTGATACCCTAGAACATGATGGCAGTATGCATTATACAGTAAATATTTCCTTTGCTTCATAAAGAAATCTCTCCTGCTCAGCGTTTGCATGTCATTACCCCGCTCACGGCTGTTTATGAGCCGTGCTGCTGTCTCAGCTCTGGGAACAAACAGGTTTGGGCATGCATGTGAATGACATGGTTCGTTCCTGTCTGTTTTGCAAGCCAGAATTGTGGAAGTATCTCCCGTTCTTGGCTTGACTGTTATTCTCTGTAGCAAGCCTTATTTTCCCAGGCAGATTGTTGAAATGTGCTAATGAGCCTCCAAAGAATATAAAATATGTGCTCCCGTGGTTGCACATTTTCTAGTTCAAAAGCTACTTCTCGTGGCAGACCCAGGTATAACAACCTGAAGCAGCCTGAGATCATTTGCTATGCTGTTTGTATGTCCACACCCAGAATGCACATCTAGGTTGCTATTATCTTCTAACAGTGGTGTTGGCTGAGACCTCGATATTAAAAAAAAGACTTGGATTGATGTATTTTTTGATATACACTCATTTTCCTTCCATAGTAAACCAACGCTAATAGCGTCTTCTGAAGTAGAACACAATAAACTAGAAAGCAAATGTATATATGTAGCATGTTGTTCGATAATAATCTTCTTTTCAGGATGAGGTAGCTTTACTTTACAAAGTTTGTCTAAGCCATAGCAACTGCCGTTAGGACCCTACATGCTATACATACATTCATTCCATTTTGCTATGTACCAGCTTTCTTGCACAGAGTCAGTTCCCTGAAAAGGTGGTCTTTGGACGCTCACAGATGTCCTCTATAATTTTGTTTCAGGAAAAACAAATGGATTCCTCAGATACAACTCTTCTTTCCCATGCCATACGCATTCACTCCAGCATAAATGGACACCTGCCAAATTGTCTGCTATCCTGATGATCAGAGCCTGTGTCTCTTAATTTTATGCCTCAATAACACGTGTGACTTGCTCGATTGCGTATCAGCTGGCTCGCTGTCCCAGCTTCTTGCCTTCTCTGGGTCTCTGATACCCTGGGGAATGTGAAGGAGGGGAGAAGGTGTGGCTATTCCCACCACAATGCCTTGAGTCCTCTCAAGCCCCAGCTGGATACTATAAGGTATTCAAATCAAATTTTGAAAGGTAGGCGGTGACTTTTTTTCATATTTCTACAGTCTTAACTTAATCACAAAGAAAGTACAGTACTTGTTTTCCACTAGTACGCTTTTGGCTGTACGCAACCAAGTAAATGTTGCCTACGCTTGGCTTTGTAAAGCTGGGGACTTTGAGACATTTTGCCAAATTCCTGAATGGAAAATAGCTAGGTTATTTTAATGACAATATCCCGTGTCAACTGAGCTTAGTTCTTTAGCGTTAGTACTCCATTTTTGAAAACAAAATTTCTAATGGAAAATTTCTGAAGTTTTGATTGCCATATTTTCCAGAAATACTTTGCCCAGCTCAGTTCAAAAACCAAATGTTCAATAAAATCAAAGACACAGTGGGTGTTTGTACTTCTGTGGTTTCACAGGAAAACTGGATGACTTCACTTTTTGTTGTTTTTGAAGATCTACAGTGCTTTATTTTTATAATGTACCTGTGATTTAGGGCCCTTTCTCTGCTTTGGTAGGAAACAAAATTCACAGCTTCAGTAAATTGGCAATGTGGTTCTTACTTTGTCACCTATTTGAAAGTGTGAACTCATTTTTGGCAGAAAAAGATAATGCTTAAATATTTCTTACAAAGAAGCATTTAACTTCATATATGAGGTATGATGGGTATTTGGTATTAACAAAGTAAGTACCACATGCTGCTACACTGTGGTCTTTTAAAAACGAAGCGTATTATTTTTTTCACTGATCAAGATGAGTTTATCTACATTTTAATAACTTTTCTGACTTGGAATGTTACGCAAATTGTCATTCATAAATATTGTTTATCCAACCAGAATGCAGCAAGCGCACGATAGTTGTGCTTTGTCGCCAGAAAGTCTGTCCACGTGAATGCAGTTCATGGGAGCATCCATACGCACTGGCACAAGGCAATAGCTCACTCAGACAAAACTCCGGAGGTATCAACTTCAATTGTTACTATCAGGAGTTTTATCTTAATCTTTCCATTTCCGTGGTGCCTCTTCTCCTCATAATTCCCACACCTTGGCTGCTTTTTATAGTATTCTTTGAACTGAGTTAGCTACAAAAGGGGTCAGATCACAACCTCATGTGAATCACACTTGCTCCTTGAAAGGAATTGGAGAGCTGGACTTACCTGTTCACCATCTGCTTCTTGGCTTGCTGCACGTGGAGGAGTACTTCTGTTAAACCCATTCAGTAGGGCTTTTTGTTTGATTTCTTCAGGTCCCTGATATATCTTTAAATATTGATCTAAAAAAAAAAAAAAATCTTAAACAACAAAAGAAGGTGAATTGATTTTAAACATTGACACAAAACACATTCTTTGCTCTGTTAACAATTTTACATGAATAAGAATGATTTGGGGGAGGGGGGGGGCTCTCATTTTACCTCTCCAAATGTTCTTCAGAAATGGAGAGAGAGAAAGACGTTTCCTTGCAGGAGCTGAGTGTGCTCTGTAGTATAAATCTGATGTATTAGTATCTCGCAAATAAAACAGAGTGAGCGTCTAGTGAAAAAACTGCTCTAAACAGACATGAACGTACCACCTGTTTCAGTTAAGAGCGTGCATAACTTATTTATCAGAGTCCAATATAAACTCTGTATACGTGGCAGAGTACATTGCACCACCAATATGTAAGTGAAAGTAGAATTCTTTTTAGGGATGCCTGTCTTCCTGTATTCCAGATTGAAACAATTTCTTAATAAGGCATACACAGTTAAGAGTATCTTCCAACTATCTGTAACTTTCGGAGATGTTGGTTCATAATGACTTTGTCTCTCCACGCAATGGCATTATAAAATGTCTCTCCGACACTTCCAGCATTAGGATATGTGTAGTCTACAGTCAAAGTGCAGTAGCTTGAAAGAGAAGTGTGATGTTTATTAGGTCTAATTGTGCATAATTTTTAAAAGCTGTTTGACATCTAAGAAGAGATAAATGTTTTCACACTTTTAATGTTCAAACACGCCACACTGCCTTCACACCAATTATACTGCTGTATCCTGAGATGTGACCTTCTCTTTAGTTTTCAAGCTTCTCCTTTTTATTAATTTCCATCCCAGAAATTAAGTAGATACTCTGCTTAAAGATTTTGTAAACCATTGGATTTTTCTGCATTTGTACTATTTTACTATGTGCTAAGTAAGGTACAGGTGTTTTTGCAATTAATGTGCCTTAACATCCTCCTTGAACCTAAAATTCAAATTACATTCACATCTATACAGAGTAACACTTGTGAAGAAAAATTTCAAATGACTATGATTTTTTCAAAGCATGTATACAGTTGAGGTTCACTTATTATTCATTGTACAAATTATACTTACGTGCTAGATCATTAATTGTTGGGTTTTATTGCAGAAAAGCATGGAATTTCCTTCTGTATTATAAGGAACCAGCACTTACTTGCTTTCTCAGGCAAGTGGCATCGTTCTTCATCAGATTTTCATATCTGATCCAATAATTTGTATTTTAATGTCTATATAATAATGTTTCTGGTTAGATCTGTATCTCTTCTAAATAGAATAAAGAATAAGGATGTGATTGTAATGTGTTTTACATATGCCATGAATACTTTAAGGAAGGAAAAAAGAATCGTAGTTAAAAATTAAACCCAACAAAGTGGTAATGCAAAATTTTGTAGTGCAATTTAGGCGACGTTTCAAGTTGTTGAATATGGGTATTAAGCCTCTGAGGTTTACTTGTCTTAGTCCCTCAAATAAATATTTTAATTCTCTCTCACAACTAGTGACTTTTAAGAAATACTCATGCGCTCTCACATTTTTGGCATAACAAACTCTACCGGTCCTTTGGGAGTAATGATTTTCTGAACTGTGTTTTCTCGATTGTGTTCTTCACTGATTGCTTTCTCTTTTGAGTGGGCAGGTGAAATTGAACTAAGGAAGCAGAAGTGACTGAACACTGTTGGTGGCTATGGTTGCCGAGGGGAGGGGTTTTTAGGAAACAGGTGGCTTTCTGCCAGGAATGCAAGAAAAGATGCTCATTTGAGGGCATAAAGAGAACCTCCCGACTTCGACTGCAGCTGAATGTAAATGAGGGGCAGAGCTCTCCTGTGCAACGGGTGGGAGAAGTCAAACAACCAGTGAATGAGAACCAGAATTCCAGATAACGTGTGTTGGGTAAGTAGAGAAACCTGGATGAAGTCCTTGTTTTTTGCATATTAAAATAAAAAGGCAGTCTGAAGAAAGGATAGGGTAAGATATGCAGCAATGCAGGAATGAAGAGGTAGTATATACTTAATAAAAAATTCAGCTTCAGTGGCAGAGTTCAGATGGAAAACTAGGGAAGTGACGGAGGAAAGGAGACTACATGAACATTAAAGACATACCTGTTTGTGTTACCCACTGAAGGATTTGATCTAAAGGCAGGCAAATAAACTAGTTAGAAGTTGTCGCATTTTCAGTGAAGAATGGGAAGAAGAAATCACGTAAGAGAAAGGATGCAGCAATGCATGCAGAAATACCAAAAGGAAAGGTATCGCTACAGTACTAACATTGATGAAAATGGCAGGTTAAGTAGCGGACCCTGCGGAAGAACATAAAGTTCCCTTAGTGAAAAGAAAAAAAAAATTTTCTGCTTTAAATGAACCCAGCAATTTTCCTCATAAGCCACTTCAAAACTGAAAATAATGAAAGGTTGAAAAGGTTACAGTGCATTCAGAGAATAGCAGAAAACAGTTAATTTTGGAGTATAACCCAAAAAAAATAATGCCATCAGTTTGGGTACATAGCAGTGTGGTAGTGGCTGAGAGGATTCAGTTAAGGTCAGAAGGAGGAGGGGAAGGGGTGAGATGGAGGTGACCAAGGCGGGAAGGAAGAGAGAGCAAAACTTGTTTGATGGAAAATGCCCAAATTTCTTAGGGCTACCTGCAGATTTGTCAGTCACGACACCAAGTGACTTCAACAAACACTAGATGGAAACCTTAACTGTTTTTGAAAAACAAAAACATAGAAGCACGAATCTGTCAAATTGTAGCATCCGATATACTAAAATAAATGTCAAATTCCCACAGAGACCGAAGAAACATTTAGTGAAATACAGCACCACTGAACAAAAAACCAGACTCAGTAGATGACTGCAGGGGACAGCATAACTTGCGTGCCCAAACATGTGATCTGAGAAGAACAAGTTAAAAATTTCATGGTTATGAATTAGAGAAAAACTTGAAATCCTCCCATCTTCAGTTTGAAGACCTAATGCAGAAAGGAAGTTCCCTTCTTTTTTCTTTGAAGGATAGAAATCTTTTGTTCCTCACGACAGAAATGTCAGCTTTGTAATAATAAACCGCTAACAAACAAATGGGACTTGCCAGGGATTCCAGGGGACCGTGAGAAATATTGTCTGCGTAGTTATTTGCTGAAGCAGATATTAAATGATCCATTTCTACCGCTGGTTTCCAGGTGATGTTTTAATGCTAGCCTGTGACAGCTGCATACTTAAAATAAAATAAAATTAAAAAAAGCAGTCTTAGTAATGAATGAAAAAAATACGGAAGTAACTTATTTAGACCATGCAAGTATGAAGAACATCTTTGTTAACAGGAACACTAAATACCAGTGGCAGTTCAAAAAATCTAAAAAGGATGTTCTTATTGGGTAGCTTGTGGACTGAAACACAATATTTAATTATGCCTCTTCCAAACGTTAAGCCTTCATGAGAAAAAATTGTTTGAAAGTCCTAGAAGAGGTTGTTTTAGGAACGTGTGTGTTTTCAGACCCCATTCTCCTGTTAGACAGATGGCTTTCAGTTAATTTTGTATCACAGAAATGCCTTATCAGGTATAAATATCAAATATTTTCCTATTAAAGAGTCTAGTCACCAAGAGGCAACTAGAAAAGAAATGGGAAAGACCTTAAATAGCTGTTTGATATTCATTTATGCAGTGCTGAAAAGCCATATAGAAAGTCTAAGAAATTATTTAGAGTCCCATAAAAATAAGTAAGATTTGTTATTACAAGAAAATTGTTCTTATATAATACTCATTCCACACTCCATTTGATACAATTTCAGCACTGTTCTATCTTAGTTTCATTATTTCATGGTTAAGAGGGTTCTCGAGCTAAGCCCGGTAAAAGTTGGGTGTGCCCGTACTTTTCCGCAGGCTCAGTAGACTTGAACTTATCAAATTCTCAGGCCATCATGGAAAAGCACTGTTAAGAATTATTTTTTTTTTCTGTCTCTAGCAGCTAGAGAAACATCTAATGTCTTGCATCAGATAGTTTTGCTGTAATAGATAGTGTGTTTTATTTAACCAACTAGCTTCTGGCCTGGAACAAGGCAGAATAAAGCTCTGGTTTTTAACTTCATGCGCTGAGAGCGGATCGAGCCTGTCGGTGGGGCAGGGCCAGTTCCCACCTCTGAGCGATTAGCAACTTCTCAGCTGGGGATAATGAGAATGAAGTGCACGTGTGCCATCTCTCCTGAAGGCCACGGAGATTTATTCAAGAGTCAAGGGTGTGGAGCAGGATGGCTCCAGCAGAAATCTCTGCTTTAGGAAGAGGTCATGTAGTTTTTGTGGGGGACCTGGCTAAGGAAAGATTTTGGGGGAAGAAGATCGAAACTGAAGTCATCCCTGAATCCTCTCTCTTGTTACTCAGTATTGAGTTTTGGCTTCAATTGGTTGGTTGCGTTTGGTTGGGGGTCTTTTGGGCTATAATAGAGATTTTTCGAATTTCTCGGTCAATTCATATTGCCCTTTCTCTTGACCTTTGTTCAAGAATAGCACATGTGCTGTGGTTATGGCAGCAAGGATGGGATTTTTTTCCCTGAGGGTCTCTGTTAGCCCTCTACCAATCGCCCAAAGATTATTTTGATTCTCATCTTTGTAGATTCATTTGTTTAAAATGCTCTATACATTAAGAGTTTTTACTTTCTTCTGAAAACTAATTTCAAACACTGAAACCAGTAGATAGTGTATTTCCCAACAGTATAACAGGAGAGATTAAAAAGAAAACAAACCAGTACGTTGCTGAGGGACCAAGGTGCTCTTACCTAACTAATCAGTATTCAACCATTAATTCTGTTCATTTCCAGAAAACAAAATCTCTTTCTTCAAGGTTGCAGTTAAAAGATATTCACACAATGGCTTATGGGCATTATCATGACTTGTAAATTGAATTAGTCTTTTTGTGGAGTTCCATTTTTCTTGTTTCCTGCTTTGTATTTGCATAACTTAGAGCAAGGGTGCACTGACAATGTGCTTCACTTGAAGCCCTCCATCTCTTTTGTGTGGCACAGCAGTGACCAATAACAATATTTCAAGAGTCTGATAGGTGTTCGCTGTTTTATACAATATATAGACTTTTCCTCCAAAACCAGGTTTTCATCATTGGTACTTGGCATTGCTGATAGGTTGTCAGTGAGAAAAGAAGAGATCAGCACGGACGTGATAAATGAATTTGAAAGTGTATGATGTTGCCTTAGAAGGTTTAGAAGCAGTGTCTCCTGGGTAGATTACACTGTGGATACCGGCATTTTACATGGTATAGTAATAAATACAGATGCTCCATCTTTATCTCTATTACACACACTGACATCTGCCATAAGTATTATATTTGCTCACTGAAAAAGAGCTTTTTCCAGCGCCTTTAATGGTGCACAACTACATTCTGAAATGAGTCTTTTTCCACATTAGCCACATTTATTAATGACTCTGGCAGAACTTTTTTCATGTCTACCGATTCAGAAATTTAACGCGTTCACCTGCAGCATATTGTAATTCAGGTCACTGCAGGAAAATTGAAGCTCAACATTTGCAGATAGACTCTATTTCACTGAATGTGATGGATGTGGATATAGATTCTCTGTACACTGAATAGGTTGCAGGTAACAGCAAGTATTCTGTCTTGCACGGAACGTGATGAATGTGAGACTCGAATGCCTGGATATTGAAAACACACATTGCTTGAACGGACGGGTATACCGTATGCACACTTCTGATCTCTGTTGCATACCTATCCACACTAGTTATTTTCTTTGGTGCCTGCTGCGTGCCAGATTGCAAGTCCAGGAGAGGGGGAATTCAGTCTGAATCTAAATCCCAGCGTTTCTGGGCCACTAATTGAGACAACACGGGAAATATCAAGGAGCATCTGTTATCTATGCTTACATATTTTAAAACAAAAAAAGCAGGGGGAGTTTCATCCTTTCATTAGGTTGCTAGCATTTGGTGTAAGAAATAAATAGAGGTGGTTTGTTGGCGGTCAGAGTTCATTTTCTTGAAGGGACCGGTTGTTGGCAGCTGCCTTGCAGCGATGCAGGATACCTGCTTTGCTTCTTCCACTTCCCTCCCGGACACGTTGAAGGTGAACGGACCATTATTGATTGGTTGTGGAGCTGCTTCAAGTGTTTTTACAACTCGACAGTTTGGACCTGAGCAATTTTCCTTGGAAAACACCAGTATAATCTCTCTCGCAGCGAGAGGAGATTTGAGAGGAGACGGAGCTGTGTGATCTGGTGGGCTGAACAAAGGCCTACTTTTGTCTCTGACGTGGGCTTCTTTTTGTAGCATTTTCGGAGTTGCACAAGCCAGGCCTTTCACACTCTACAGCCGGAGTCTAGAGAAGCTGGGCACTTGCAATTTTCACTGGAAACAATGAAAGCATAGCAACTCTGAGAAAAGCATGCCGGTTTTAATTTAGGAAGGTAAATAGAGATTATGGGGCTATTTGGGAATAGAAGACTGATCTAGAATCAATATCCGTAGCCTTTGAGAAGGGGCTTTAATTACTGTTAAAATCCAGGATGGAGCAGAAAGACTAGTACTAAAAGGATGTGGAAGCAGGGAATGGCAGGCTTTGAAGAGCTATTCAGTTTCTCAAGAATTATGATATATATTCTTCTCCCCAGCCTTCCCGAGGGCTTTCCCACTGTCCCTTTGCATGCTCTTGTCAACCAGGTGTCGTGACCCTTTAAAGGTGCAAATGGCCCAAACAGAAGACTAGCATTAGTGTGGAGTTTGAAGAAGAAAAAAGTAAAAGATAATTGATTCGGAACAGAAGAGGGAGTTGCAGAAGCTTAGCTGCTCCAAAACAATCTCAGTTTTATTACATGGAGTAGATTGCAATTCTCAGTGACACACCTCTGCTGCTTTTCTGACTTGAGTTTCTGCAGTCATTTCTGATAAAACGCTAAAAAATTACTTTTAAGGCCCTCAGGGGGTGATGAGGGACTGTTGGGATTTACGGTGTTGATTAATAGAGTATGAACTGTCAAATCTGAAAGGCAGCTATCCAAAAATGCCAGGAAGATCCCTCTGATACATGGAGTATGAATGCACGGGAGCTGCTTGAAATATTTATAAAAATAATGATGATAACAGTGTAAGGCTTAGCGCAGTGTGCAGTGTAGTCCTGTGCTTTAATGTGATGGTGTTTTCTAGTTGTTCTTGACAAAGCATGTGACTGTGCATCCCTACAGCACATAGTACTTAGTGAAGACATTTCATGACATAACAGTCTTCTTGACAAGCCTGCTACCTTGTAATTCTTCCTTCTGCCTTTAAAGCAAAGGCCTGGTACATGCATCTTTTTTGGTATCTCACCACTTTTCATGTAGCTTTTTGGAAGAACTGTTTGGGCTTTTGGAGTGTGCCTTCATTTTAGGAACAGAATGTGGTTTTGGAATAGCACAATTCTGAATTTAAATTTGTACCCCAATGAAATAGGCTGGAAACATCAGCAGATATTTTGCAGAACAGCAAAAATCTAAGGAGGGACCATGCCAGGGAAGTGCACAGGGGTAAGAAGTGCCGAGAAGTATTTCCTTCTGTACTCTTCAAATTTACGTAAGCTGGTGTTAGTAGTCTAACTTGTACTGTGCATATGTGGAAGGATAAATTTCTGCTGACCTTTCCTTAATTATTTATCTCCTAATTTTTCAGTGCGTAACCTCTAAAGCCTAAACAATGAGATAACATAGAGTGTTTTCCTATTGATTTCTTCACTAGAAGTCTGATAATGTAGTAAGTATCATACTTGTGACAGTTAATGTAAACTTCAGAGCTGCAGATTTAAGAGGTCCTGCTAAGCTAAAAAGAGACTTTGGAGCCTGGAAAGATTGCAGACTAAATATATATCCCTTTACTTGAGGGGCTGAAACAGGTACGTAGGTATGTTTACTTAACATAAAGATTGGGACTAACCTAAGTGTCTGTAACGCTTAAAAAAAAACCCCAAACTACTAAAAAAAACCCTCACCTTTCCTCCCATCCGCAGCTTTCTCTAGGTACAGAGCAGACAAACATATTCAGGAGAGTTTCTCTTAGAAATGTCGTATGGATTCTTGCTGTGAGAAATGAAGGGTTGGGTTTTGTTCTTCTACCAAGAAGAAAGTAATATAAACATAGGAGTATTTATGCTTTTCAGAATCAATCAATAAAAATTGATTTTGCATACAGCATACGTTTGTTTTAACGGCTTAGTGTGTGTGTGTATAAGGAGCACATAACTATGAAGTAGAAGGAGATCTGGGGAACTGTTTGGTAAAAGTACTCCAGTAGAACTGTTTAAAGATTACATGATTACATTGTTGTAAATCTCAGGATGTTTTCTGGGATACTTCAAATTTCCAGCGTAAAAGAAACATTTGAATTATTTGTTTTGCATTGTGTTTAGCTAGTGCCCCATGGAACGAAGTTTGCTGAAGACTTCACAGAGCAAAGCAAGAAACAGGAACAGTCCCTCTTCAATAAGAATTAGAATAACTGCTGATTTGTCTATAGAGATTTGCAGCTGTAAATAGCTGTCATTATTAAGAAATACGTAACCCACTGTAAGTTGTTTGTCCTGATAAAGTTTCGAGTTGACAGTTCGGTATGTGAGATATGGTGTGAATGTTAAGCCAGAGTGCCCTGGGAGGACAGGCTGCAGAAGGCTTTGTGGGTGAAGAAACGTTAGCACTTTTACCTGTTATTTAGAGATTGTGCTTTTGAAGCAAAATACCTGGACGTCTAAACACTTTGGGTAACACAATTTTGTCTTAGATGTAATATTATTAACCTTAAGCACATTCTATATTTTTAGTAACTTACAGGTTTGTTTATTGTCTTCAAATCGTGCTTGGAACTATTTAAAATGCATCTCTTACTCAGACCAAAACTAAAAAATTCCCCAAACAGAAAATCTCTTACATTTTGACAGGCTTATGGGTCAGAAAGTAGAGAAGTAGAATCTCTTAACATTTCATTTGCAGTAATGCTTGAGCCACAGTGGCTAAATACAGTTCGCTTTCTCTTTGCTTCTGAAACTTTCAAGCTGTTTTATGACAGCCATCGCAGTCTGTGCTTTATGCAAATACAGGGTTTGATAAGAGGGAAAATTACAAAACTAGAGAAGATGAATTTTGCCTTGATTGACCTTGGACTCTTAATTGCTGGTTAGTGAAGGAACACTCCTTTGAAGTGCAAAAGCAGTCACTGTCTTTAAAGACTTGGACTGCCCAAGTGGGAAAACAATCTCTTGGATATTTTTCATTGAAAAAGTTGATCTGTAAATGATAATCAAAGAGCAAGCTATTCAAGAGTTTCTTCTCCTCTTGTTCTTTTAAATACTTTCTATTCTTATTCTGCATTCCTTATGCTGTGCTTTGGCATTTGGAGATGAATGCCATCTCATATGGTGACAATAAGGCCAATTCAGTGCCCTTCTGTAGGACATTAGGCTGTATGTCCCGCTACACGTAAGGGCTTAATTAAATAGCTGTGAATAGCATATTTGAGACAGAAAGGTCACTGTCAGCACTATGTGTGCTAATGCCCAACCAGTTATGTTAGAAGAATAAAACGATGCATTAAGCATAATTAAACATGAATTTGAGATGCTTCAAAGTAGAACCGGTATTGTCAATTAATTGACTTAGTGGTGTTTTGTGTAAATGGTTCGCTTCAGACTTTGTGAACGGCAGAGTAGTTTCATATTTTTGACAAGGTATTTATTTTCTTAGCAGCCCAATTCAGAGTCTTCTTGTCAGGTGGCCATCCTTTGGTTGTATAATTGTATTGATAACTACTTTATATCTATCTATATTATCAACCGGTATCTACTCTAAAAAAGAAGATAAATATTTGGAAAACCACCATGTCTAAAATCCCTTTTGGAAGAAGGTCTTATCTCGGTTGCTACCATTTTGTAAAGTAAAGACGAACATAAGACAGAGGCAAAGAAAAGAGAGAGATGGGTAAACACTACCATTCCTACGCGCTGATGCGTAGTGTGTCTGTGTCTTGGCCCTATTGATCACGCTGTGATGTTCTCTTCCTTCTTTCTTGTCTTGTACAGTGCTCGGGGCAAGGGGAGCGGAGTTGGGGCACAACCGAAACCTTGTACTATTGTTTCCCTGCCTTGGTCTGAGTTTACTGCAAACCCCAGTAAATCTCTCCTGCCTGCTGTACCCCACGGCTGCAACTTCTTCTGGGGCTTGTTACCTGCTTACTAGCCTTAGGTCGAGAGGTTAAATAACGGAGGGTCTCCACCAACAAAGGAAAGACCATCTTCTTCATGGTCCCACGTGCACCAGGCTTCTTCTGTATGTGCCCTTTCACGTGCCCCGTAATGCCTGTGTGAAGCTGTGGTTACCAGCGTGGGTTCTTCTGTACATCTTTATTGGCAGATGGGCTGCAAATTGCAACCCCTCTTGGACACCAGCTCTGAGTCACAAAACTGGATGCTTTCTTTTCGATTATTACTGATATAAATTGAATACCGCTATTCTGGGCTGTGTAAGAGTGGATAATAAATGGCAGTCTTTGTCAGAAAGAGTTATCAGTCCCCATTGTTTTGTGAGTAAGTGATGAGGCAATAGACTGCTAATGCACAAATTGTTCAGGCACATGGGAAATATTTAAGTACCACTGTCATGATGTTTTCTATGCTCAATTTACTGGTATTATTATGTCATACTGGTGAGTTCATCACCAGGCCCTCTCATATTGCTCTGTCTTTATAATAACAATACAATTTAGTTTGTGTACTTTTCTTTGAAATGATTTCATATTTACAGGGTATTCTTTTGGGTTTGTTTTTTCTAAAAAAAAAACGAAGAAAGCAGAAATCCTGACTGTTGTTTGGGAAGGTCGTTTGCCTCAGTTTTTAATATGTGCAGATGAAGATATTTATTACGTGTATTCAGCTGGCTTTTTCTCACAAGGACAGGTTATCACTTCAGTACTGTAGGGTAAGACTTTAATTGCATTCATTATATTTGGCGGAGGATTGGCTAGGATAGCCTCTAAGGATTAAAACTGTTTATCTGGGTATGAAAGAATCATTTGGTGATCTGCCAGAGCACTCTTGTTGTTAAGGGGAGGTTTTCCTGTCAAACTGAAGAACCACTCAGATAAACAGGCTTTGAGGGCAGCTATCTTTGGTGCCTGAAGTCATTAGCTTAGGACACCTGTATCTCCCAACACTTGGGTTACCTGGTCTGCATCAGATACTTCTGCTGACGTACTGAACGTTTGTATTTTAATCCTTGAGGTCATGTTAACATTCTTTCTTATCATATTGTGAATACATCATCAGAGGTTGTTTTTTACTTTCTTCTCATGGATTTTCTCTTCAGTTGATAAATGAGTCTCTTGACAAGAACAGCTCATTCAGTGCATTGTAACTGGTAGCTCTTATTGGTTGTAAAACAGGAGCCACACGTATGTAGAGCTGTTCTTCATCTTCTGGAACTTCATGGGTTACCTAATAGTATAATTTAAATCAAAATAAATCCATAATGCATGCAGTGCATTCAGCTTTTTTGTGCAAGGGAAAGCAAAGAATTAAAAACAATCTACTGAAGCGAGGAAAAAATAAATATAACTAATTTATGTGTATAATTAAAGAATAACTGTATTAATAATTAAGACAATGGCTATTATTTAGTAGTTTGTTTTGGTTTCGTGTCTGTTTTGTTCTCAGTACAAGAAAGGAGTATATGTGCTCTACTCTTATGCCATGGGAGATGATTTTGAAAGTTTTTAAAACTTCAAATGCCTTTTTAGCAGAGGAAGAGAGCATTTCATATTAAACAGTGATGAGCTTCACTTAATAAATCTGAACTTGTTTTATTAAATACTGCTGATAGACAAGTAAGTTAATCCTTTATATGTAGAAACTTGCTCTTATAGGAAGGTTCTGCAACCATGGAAAGGCAGGCTCTTGGATTGCCAGCAGAAGGCTTACTGGAAAAAAATTATTTCATTTAGGATTTTATTCTGCGTCTTTGATGCACCATGTAAAATTAAGTTTTATCTCCAGACAAGATCTAAAACGTTTCCAACAGTTCACTTAAAAGGGTGGGGAAAAAGAACAGTGTGTTAACTAAGAAGATGACATATTGCCTGAGGCAGTCTGCTTTTCTCTTGGCTCTAGGAAGAATTTGCTGTCTCCTAAAGGTCTAATGCTTTATAAGTGGGGTTTGTGTTTTGGTTTTTTTCTTTTTAAACAATACGTAGCTGTGGTCTTCTCAGATATTTTATGAGTGCCAGTTGCCAAAACAATAATAAAAAAAAAAAAAAGAAAGAAGCCGTGTTTCTGGATAAGGTGAATCATCTGCTAGCCTGCCTCATCTTTGGTTCGAGTACAGTGTTTGATCCGCATAGCTCTGGGAAGCGTTCTGATCCTGAAACAACTGGAATCCACGAGAGAAAATTGATCCGATTTTAAAACATGGGAGGTGATGTGTCTCGCGAGTGCTTTTCATTGAGAAAATGATAATCGGATAAAGTTTCAGTAGCGCTCGAGTGGTTAAGCTGTCATGTGTGCGACAGAAAGAATCGCAACAGCTCTCTGCCCCAAACAAAGGGATACTTCTCAGAGGTTGTTCAGGGCTCCGCTACACCACAGGTCTCAGCTTTACTAGTGTGTTTATGGCCAATGAAATTTAGTCTTCTTCATGACACTTTAAGACTAGGGAATGGCAAAAAAAAATCCTAATCTGTTAGCAAAGAAGTTTTTCACTGAAAAAGTGAACAAGTTTTGAATACAGTGTGACTTCATGTGCAGTATGCCTCTCTGTTTAAAAGGCAGTCTGAAGGACTTTAATTTCAGACCGTGCAGCTAATCAGAACCCTGATGCTATTTTGAAAATCACCATGGGAATGTCTACAAATAATAACCATTTCTGCACAAATTAAAATATAAATGAACTTGCACATAAACACTGTCATCAACTTTAATGTTGAAAATGCTACTGAGCTTTATTGTGTTTTTCTGTCCACTTAGATGGATATTCTGCCCTCTTTCATTCTCAGGCATAATACTGGGCCTCAGCATCTGTTTTGTCCTCATGTAGAAACTGATCCAAAGCCCACAAAAGTCTTACCGAGTTGTGAAATTTGGATCTGATATCCATCTTATTTTACTGGTTTTTAATGAGGATTATTGGGGGTGAAATTCACTTCCTTGCATGCCACAGAAAAACATTTTAATTAGAAATTCTGTGTTGTTTTTCTCAGCTTTGTCTTCCACGGCACCTTCCCATTCCCATGAGGTGAGCCTAAGGTTGGAAGAGTGTGGGAATAGGTCCATGTGCCACATCCTGATGGCTCCGAAGTTTATGTAGATGGAATAGATATATGGGGCGGGCCAGCAAAGCTGGGCATGTATCTATGATCACAAATTCTACACATCACTCGTGTATGGAAAAAATAAAATCATCTGGTGATGATGTGATAAGAGCTGGAAAACAGTAGGAAGATGGGGATGTATAAGGGAAAAGGGGAATCAGAATAGGAGTATCTGTACTTTGTCTTCCCTGTGCTTCTGTAGCCTTTAAATCTGACACTTGAAAGGTCTCTTTCCTTTCTTAGGTGGTGGAACGAGCCGTCTCTACATCTCTGCTACACGCTACTTGCAGCCTGCTCTGGCTGCTTTGGCACTCCTCCTGTGGCTGTATGTTTGTTCAATGAGTTTGTGTAGCTTCATTTTAAAATAGGGTATTATTATTTTTATAAGCATTGTAGAAGCCAGAATGTTAGACTTCCACAGATTTCTTTAAAATTGGGAATAGTTTATATATATCTATATATATTTTTTTTTTTTAATTCCAAATCACAGGAATGCCAGCTTCTGGGGTTATAAAATCCCACGTGCACCCACGACTTCATAATTCCTGTGCAAACTATGCAAGATTACACTTGCAGCCAAGTTCTTGTACTCAGGCCCAGTCTTAGTGTCAGATTAGTCAGATTTTAGGGAAGGTGGGAGTAGAAACGTTGGCATACCTTAGCTCAGTATTCAGCACCAAATGATAAAAATATTACTGGCCTTGGAAACGCCTTCCTCTTCCAGTGATGCTGTTCATCATGGTTTAAGGTATTCTCACTGTGTGAAAAATTTCCCATTCAGTCCATTGCAAAACAGTCAGAAGAATGCCTGAAAATAATTGCTTTTATCACCTCATTAAGATTTTGTATTCTTTTGACTAGCTATAAGTACTTCTTTATCACAAGGACATAGTTTTTAACTTTGAAACACTTTCTGCAGATATTTAACCGTGCATTCTTTTTGAGTGAAAAGGGACTACCACCATTTTTTAACCACTGTTTTGAAGGAGCCTGTTTTCATTGAAAGTTTTGTTGATCTGACTATTTGCGCTTTGCAATGTACAAAACTAAAATGTTTCGGTGGACGCCTTTTTTTTAGGGATGATCTGTTGCGTGAGATGATTAAACCAACTGGCCGACTTGTGAACCTCCGACTCGGTGGTTAAGCGTGGTGTGTGTTCAGCATATAGAATAGGACGTTTTTCAAGTAGCTGTGGAGCCCTTACTTGCTTAGGTTACCTATAGCTTAGGATCTCAGGGGGAGCTCTGTTTGTTGTATCTTTGTGAACCAAAAGGCCATTAACTGGAAGGGTCAAAGGGTTAATGGAAGAAATAGTCTCCGCTTGCCATTATCTTGCAACGTTCTGCTGGAAGCGGGGAAAGATAACACTTGCTCCCCTATTTCTGAAGGTGGTTTCTAAAAAGGTGACCTCACTGTTCTGTGACTAAATAAAAGATTAAATGCAAATACAGAGGCCAACAGAAATGAACTTGCTCAAACTGCTGGTGGAGAGCCGTGCTCCATTAAATGACCACTTCAGTAGCATCAGGTCAAATTCTTCTTAGATGAGTAAAGGTCATAGAGATTGTATTGCTTAATTGCCTAACTTTCTCTTTGTACGCGCTGTTGTTAGCCTTTCGTGTAGTCCAGGAGAAGAGCACTTACTCTCTCTGGGACTTGGGTATACGGAAGATAGAACACAGAGACAGATAAAAGCTTAATACCATATCAGTGGTATAATGACCAACTGAATAATTTTCCAGGGTGTTTAAAAATGCTTGAAAACTACTTGAAAGCATTAAAACCAAGTTGTGTAGCTTTCTCCAAGATACACACGTGGTTCTTTAAATAGATGGGAATATGTATATCTTGCCTCTATGAAAGATTTCTGTCCTGAAATCTCATGAAGCTGTTTTATGTGTTATAATTTCTTTTATTAATTTTTAATGCCTCTTATAACCTCAGTTTTGATGCTTGGTTTGTCTTTTGGAAAAGTAGAAACAAATACTAATCATAAGGGTAGTCCATGATACATTGTATGAAAAGGTCACTCGCTGATAGAGTGGAACGTAACTAAGTAAGGTGACATTATATCAAAAAATTGGAGAAGATGCTATGCGAGACAGATTAGATTCACTTTTTGAAGAAGATGCTATGCGAGACAGATTAGATTTACTTTTTGAAGAAGATGCTATGCGAGACAGATTAGATTCACTTTTTGACATCCGCATTGCACTTGGTATCAATTCTAGATACCCACCTAACAGCTGTGAGGGAGAATGACAGAGGTGTGAAAAGTCAAAAAGAATAAGGGGAGAGTCCAGACTGAAGGTTTTAAGTGATGATATGCTGATGGCTTGGGGGCTTTTTCCCTTCTTGAGTTTTAGGCTTGTAAATCAGATTGGGCTTGTGAAAGCCAATGTGAACTGAGTTAGTAGCCACATGAGATAGCTTCAGTGTGGATGTGAAAACTGATGCGTGAAGTTTAAGTTTCTTGCGCCAAAGGATACCAAGTAGCACTTTTTAATGGGATTTTTAATACTGGGCTAAACATCAAGATAATCTTGATAGCTTCAGTTCAGCTTCCGAACTACATTTCCTATATTTGTGTCTGTATTATTTTGAAGTTGGCTTAGAACTGAATTTGGAGTAAATTAACTGATTGTGATTTCAGTTTAGAATGCATATGCGAAAGTCGATGATAACGCATTGATTAAAACTACATATATGCACATATGTATATGCAGAAGGAGTTTATCTCACGCATATTTCCAAGAGGAGTCGAAAAGAGGAGTGCATCCTTTGGGTTTTTTTAACCTAACCCAGGTCGGGGTCGTCACTGATGATGTTGTTCGTAAAGCTTTGTTCTGAGTTGAATGAAGTACAAGTATCCTTTCGATACTTCTGGCTAAAAATACTTTATGTGCATCAATCTGTGAGGGGTCATAGGGCACGATGAGGCTGATGGATAGGTAACAAACCAAATACCAGCGTTATGCCCAAGGCATTAGGTATCCTGGCCAACTGTGTAGCTGTGTTGTTCGTCCCCAGGCTATGTGGTTTTGAAGCTAACTTGAGGTTGTTGACAGCATCGGTTACTACTGTCGCTTGATTTCACTAATTCTGACAAGAGAACCAGGTTCAGAGAAAACAAAGGGAAGAAGAATTGCTCTTGTCTTTAGTGTTATCCCAGACGGCTCTATCCTTTTCCCCTTTGGCATCAGTTCTTTTGCATCCTCTAGTAATTCAGTTTTGCATTCATTTTTTCATCTTCATTACGGTAAGATGTATTAGTGACCAGGATCACCCTCTTGTTTGCAAAAGCCTCGCTGGGGAAAAAATGTGGCAAAATTCTGCTATTGTCTTTGTCACCTGTCAGGGGATTTTTTTTTCAGTTTCTTTTTGAATTACACTGTTTCTTTTCCAATGCATCACTTTCCATATACTAAACACTCCCGTTCTTAAAATTGCAGTGGCCTTGACTATTTTATTCCTGCACAATGAAGATGGTGATTTAAGGGACACGCCATACATGTTAAACTTATGCGAAGCACAGAAGACACTTTGGGGAAAAGCGTTAGACTGTTCCCAATTGCAATTGAGAGAGAAGACTAAACTTGTAAAATTTAAACAGTTGTCGAAAACTCTGCCTTCAGTTTGACCCTCATCATATGGTTTCTTACTTCATTGCACTAAAGTAAAATTTGTGATAAGTCCTGTTAAACGACTGTGCATTTTTTAAAAGTTGCTGCAAAGTCTTAACAACAGCTTTTTTTTTTGATTGCTGCTGCTGTGTTTTATTTGTAACCGTGTGCTAGTCTTTTTCTTTCACTATTTTGATTCATAATGCTTCTTTTGACAGGAATTTACATACAGCTTGTGAATGAAAACATAACTTCTATTAACTCTTTAGTTTAATTGTCCAAGGGAAAACAGACTTGAGGTTTTTCTGTCATATTCACATCCATGAGGTACTTCTTGCTATGCTTGTCCAATAGGAGTTGCATAAACTAACAAAATCATTTTCTGTCTTTTCAGGTGAATAAGTACTTTTCATTAAGATAATCAATTAACTCACTGTTATTCATTGCAAGGGAAGAAGAATTAATTTCGTGTCACTACATTGCTGATTTCGTAAATAAAATCCATGCTAAGTCATTCTTGACTCTTTAAAAGATTTTAAACGTTTCCTCCGTTCTTCTGTAAAAGATGCTTTCTCCCTTATTTTGGCTTCTGTGCTCTTAAACCAGCAGACTTTGGCTTTTTTTAAGGTTGGAGGTTAATTGGACAAAGCATTTCTTCATTCACGTTTCAAAGTCTTCTATCTGATTTTTCACTTTGTGGAAAGGTCTTTGAACCTCTGTTGCAGTGTCAGATCTCTCAAAAGACTTCATTCAGGGAACCCAGATTTTTTTTTTGCCATACTTCAGGGGTTGGGGCAATAAAATGATTTTTAGGTCTGTCTCTGAAAACTGTACAGCTAATTCTACCTATGTCAATCATACTGGCCACGAGCCTCCAGTAACTTGCCTTCTCTTTCGTAGCGAGCGAGTGACCTTTTTGACTGATGCATAAGTGAAGGAACAACACACATGAAGTCTGTCAAAAGTGTTTGTGTGTGGCTGCCAAAGAGGACCTTTCTTGGGCAAATGAGAGAGAGAAGTGGGGATTGTAGAGGCCGGCGGTGAGGTGGCTGCGGGGAAGGGCTGTCAGCGAGGTGGTGGATCAGAGCGTTTTGTAGCCCTGTAAAGACTTACTGGGGGGGTAGTGGCTTCTGGAGGATTAGCCGTAGCCTACAACGTGCGCTTGGATGTTGATACCTGTCAACAGCCGTGGAAGAGGGCAAAGGATGCAGCAGAGCACCCGCTTAGCTTTTTGCAGCAAGGAGTGAAAGTATATAGTATCCCTTAAAATGCTGTTGAGGGGATTGCAAGATTAGACAGGGGTGGAGTAATTTACCTGTTGGTTTGGGGTTTTTTTGTGCACTGCTCTTTAAGTGCTGAAATGGATTTTTTAAGACCTCAGGAAATGCAGAATTAATCTTTACGATGTTATGTATTTTTAAAAGTTCAGCTTGTGAATAAACCCTTTCACACAAAGTTGTCAGTTGTTCTTGTAGGGGAATCATATGTTTTAGAAATAATCTTTTATTACCCATACTTTTTTTAGTCTCTGTCACAGGCTAAATCACAAATATTTTGTAGAGGCTGTATTTTGTAGTTGTGAAAACATCTGACAGGATAACTACTAATAGTGATGCACTTCTCTAATCTGTATTTTCTGACACGGACCTTTTATCTTGTCTCTGAAATGATTTTTTTCGTATTATCTGGTACGCTTTTTTACCGTTCATCTGTGGCACCCCATAACCCGTAGTGAATTTTGTTTAAGACAAAACAGTGACTCCAGCAGAAAATAAGTGGAGCCTTCTCCTGTGTAAGTTGTAATTGAGGTTATGGCATGGCATATTGCCTTTGGCAGAGTTCTATTACTGAGAAACTGAAACCATGATTTTGAGGCTGCTGCAGTGTAAGCAAAATGAATTAATTATTAGAGACATAGGAAGAATTAGAGGAAAAGAGAACGGTTTCTTGAGTGAAATACGATGTATTGACTTTTGCAAAAAGAGAGGAGCAGAGCAAACAACTTAGTAATGAATAATCCACTTTCAAGTAACTAATGAGTTCTTTGCAGATCTGCGAGAGTTTTTCTGCTGGTTGGGTTGGCTCTCTGAAGTCTATTGAATGTTTTTTAGAAAATTTATTTTTGTTACAAAACTTTTTCTTTGGATTTAACTGCGATTCTGACAAGGACCTTGTCAGATATCAAGCCACTGTTATTACTGTCTGTAAGTTGTTTTTAAATATATTTTTAATTAATTGCAAGAGCTCTCACCTCAAGAAAAGAAAACAAGTGGAAAAGAAAAAAGCAAAACTTGGTTTTTGATAAATTAGAGGAAAATACTGTCCTGATGAAGAAAACATTCTAAGTTTATTATTTGAAGGACATGGAATATGCTATTGAAGTAAATCTTTACAGGCATGTGCCTCTTAATCATTTGCTGAATCAAGTCTTTTTTCGCAGAGGCACACAGTACTTTAATTTTGAGTTTTTTCATACTATCTGCTTTGAAAGAATGTTTACAATCTTGGATGGCCTCTGTGTGAGTTTAGGTCCATATAGGAAAACAACCAATCTGTGTTTGGATTTTGCTACATCTGTGGAGGTAACTTTATACCCTATGAGCCATCTTCTGGAGATGGCTTGGAGAAGGGTGGATAATAGGGAGTATTTGACATGTATAATATGTAGCAAACTTGGCTTTTTCTCATTTTTGCCTGTCTTGCATTTCATTACTTTGTTGTTTACCTTTTCTTTGTTTCTAAAGTTTTATTTTTACAATTTCTCATTGAGCTCCACTATTTTGATCAGACATCGCTGAAGCCATTATTTTTTATTTTCTGAGGGTCGAGGAATGCTATGAGTTTCCCTACACCAGCAAAAAGTGATTCTTTTTTGTTTGGTTGGGTTTTTTTAAAATCTCCTCTGAGTATCCTCACGTCTCATCCATCTCGTGGATCCAGCATGTTCAGTTTTGGTAGTGGGAAGGAGCTGTGTGAGTATCACAGGTGGATCTGATCAGTTCAGTCTCTCTTTACTTGGATAAAGGAGGGCGAATCCGCTATTGTACAATGTTATTCAGCGGTCCACAGTAATTGGTGCTTATAGTTAAGCCTGCTGCCTCTGCACTTAGTGTTTTTATAATGTGAGAAAGATTTTGCAAGCATACAATTAGGTCACGGATGTGCATGGTGTATTTAAGAGTTTGCAGTAGTACTCTTATCTCCTTGTTTTGCTCGGTAAAGTGATTTTTAAATAAAAGAGGGATGTATATCTACAGCTCTCATTTATATACAGCTGTACTTTTCACCTTGTAAGAAAATCTAAGTTTGTCAGAAAATAGGAAAGGGCAAATGTTATGTTTTAAAATCCTTGCTATGGCAAATAAAACTGTCTGTGGTGGTATGAAATGTAACTCTGTTAGCAAAATAGTTAAGATCCACACTAGAGCAGCTAAGAGAAGAGGGAAACTTTTGAAGTCAAGCCTTAAAAAAACCCCAGCCTACCATTTCTCTATGAGGTTAGAATATGAATTTTGTTGAAAGTCAGTTGGACTTGTGCATTTGAAAAAGATACCTTTAAAATTGTATGTAGCGTATAATGAAATAGTGTAGATGTTGTAAATGCATGTATTAATATGGTTAAGTTGGGTTCAGATTGAAAGATTGAAGTAATAGGGGAAAAGTGATCTCTCAAGTTCTTTCACCAATTTTTTTTTAATATGCTTGATATTTTTATTACAGACTCTAGCTTACCTTTCTTTTCGTGGTGCTAACACTCTGAATTGAAAATTATGGCATAGCTCAAGGATGAGATGGATTGAAGTGCTTTTTATTACTGACTGTTCCCAGGCAAAATGTTTTAAGCAAACTGGGTAATGGAGGTAAATTACATTATATGGGGTGCTGGCCTTAAAGTGATCTTTCTATTATGCTTTCTGATAAAACAAAATTGCATTTGAGTCATGTAAAATGATAAAACAAATGAATAATTTCAGTGTGTAAACAAGAAAAAAAAAAAGAAGTGCGTTTTGACTGGTTATAAATAAACTGCTAATAAATAAAACTGAAAATCCACAAAGTTGAACAGGTTTTCACTTTAAGATATTTGATAGAGGACATCCAGTCTACTGAGAGGCTGATAAAAGAAACCAGGTTTAATTTTGAAGGGGCCTGAAAAACCAACAGATATAAGCTAACGGCCCACCAGAAGTCTGTAGCCTTTTGTATCAAAGCGCCTGTGTCACAATTCTGGAAGCAGAGTTTAAAGGCTGTAGTCTCCCACAACAATTTACAAATTTTAATAGTTTTGAAAAAAGAAAGTGATGCTGCCTGTGCTGGATCAGCCTGAAGATGTGTTTAGCCCAGTGCTGTGTCAGGGGCCAATGAGAATATTCCTAAATCTCAGAATATTCTCCCATCTTCCAGGTATTTGTAACAGAGACTTTGTCAGCCAACGGTAGTGTTGTGGGGTTTTTTTAATAACTTTTACAAGATTTTAGTTTCCTAAATGTTTTGTTGCTTTTGAACACCCATAATGCTTCACATTGGCAGCGCTCTGTCACATTTTTTCATAATGAAGAACCATGTCCCCTTGTTTTTCTGCTGTTAGAGTGTTTTTTCAACCTCCCTGCTGCCTGCTGTATTTGACTCCAGTTCTTGCATGTGAAGAGGCGGTGAACAGCTGCTACTTAATCACCTTCTCCAGGCCACTCGAGTCACTATGATCCTTCATCACAATTTTTTAAAGTAATAATTCTTATAGTTGATATTTTAAAATATTTTATGTTAATTAATGAGAGTAGGGGATTTTGTATACTTAATGGTTTCTGCGTATTGGTTAGGGCTACATGCTGAGTTCCTGGGGCCCTTAGTGGGGTTTGAAGGAAAACCTGCCGGAGTTCTGTGTTAGGAGAAGAGGGTGGTGTCCATGGGTTCATATAAACACAGGTAACGACTAGATTGCCGAAGGGGTGTGTAGAGCTGCATTTTCTCTGTTTTGATTTGTCTTTTTTTACAACTCCAAGGTAATACCTTTGATCTGCTCTTGTGGTTTCTGTTCCAGCCAGGATGCAGCCAGCGCTCTGTTCTCCAGGGTGAGTTTTACCTGTGCTGCTCCTGGGAGAGAGGTCAACCATCTACGTAGCAGGCACCCTTTTTTCTTAATGCAGTGCTCCTGCTTATGCCGTCAGATAAATCATTTTTTAAGGGGCAGTACACTAGAGTTTATTTCCATCTATTTTACACCATGCGTGCTTTGCTTTACATCTGCCTTAATGTAATTGGCTTTACATTTGCCTTAATATGTTGGCTGTAAGAGAGGCAGGCGTCCCTCTTAATGTAATTATGACATATGTCTTGGGGTAGTAAACCCTAATAGTTACAATTACGTGCTCTGTGGGATGGGGTAGTCCTGAGGACTGGTAGAAACATACTGAAACCTCCATTCCTGGATAAGCTGCTCTTTCTAGCTGACGTTGAATCACTGGCACAAGAATCTGTCTTAATAAATTGCACATTAGTAGTCATGGCAGAGAGGTCAGTGCCACATGCGTGCCTCTTTCTGACCTGCATGCTTCATCCGTGTCCTGCATGGCGTGTTTAGACAGTGTTGATACAAACTTCAAAACCTTCTCAGAATCCCTCTCTGAAGAGTAAAATTTAGTCACCTGTAGGTGACTCGATCTGGCCGGTCGTGTAAAGAATAGAAACAGGCAACAAGATAGCTTAAACCAGTGATTTTCATAAAATCTTCATACGTGATGATGATGGTTCATTTGAGAAGGATGGCAGGCAAAACAGGAAAGAGGAAAAATACCAACCCACTGAGAGAAGAGAATACTGGTCTACAGTTCATAAAACGGACCTCACCAGTTCTCCCAGTTGTCTTCCTCATCCTGTGATACTTTTCCTCTCATAACAGATTGCCCGGACAAGGATATGGTGCGTTATTTCATAGATAAACTTTTTCAAAATTGCCAGTGTGTCTTTTTAAGACCTTTTTCTTTAACGTGAATGTGATTGATAAGGTGACGTGGCCCCAGTTCACCAAAGCTCTTAAGCATGGGCTGAAGAGCCCTGGAGAACAAATGGCCAACACGAGCCGTTCTCTAGCGGTCTGATTTAAAAATCCATTTTCTCTTTTGCTGCTATTCCGTTTTCCTGCAAATTGCCATCTTTTAGCACTAGCGTTCCCTTGCCTTCAATATAACATTGTAGCATTGGAAGAATTGGTGTTTGGGCCAGCTTTGCGGGATACAATTTGGAAGAATTTAGTGCCGCTAAGCTGCAGCACTGTGCACTTTCCTTCTCAATTTGCTTGTGTTTAGCACTTTGAAAATTGGTCATTGGGCCCCGAAGAGATATATTTACTCTGTTAATTTTGGGACACCCACATTGTTAGAGCACGGTTGGTCTTTACCACCTAGGTAGAACATGCTGTATTCAACAAGGCTTTTGAGCTCTCTCTTAACTTGGATTTTAGGATGTCATGCCTTGGTGACCAGATTGAGAGGATCTTAATTTGCCTTTCACAGTGAATTTATGGCCCTCGGCCAAATTAAGTTCACGTATTCTCCCGATGCAATATGTGCATGGGCGTGGAAGCGCAGATAGAAGTTCTGACTTTCCTATAATGGGATAATGGAAAGTCTGTAGGGAATGGGACAATAATTTCCCGGTTATGAATGGGCCTAGGAAATGAGTTTTCAGTTTCACTAATGTAAATCTTCTCTATGCCCACTCAATTTACTATCCGCTGTGCCTCTGGGTCTGCACGAAGAAGTACTTCTGCGCTTGTCTAGCCTGATTAAGATTCATATAAATAGATGCTTTCTATACGAAATGTATTTTGGCACTGTATTGACATTGGAATATATTACCCTCTTAGCCTTTAACAGTTGAAAAATTTTAAATAAAATGATGGTTCATTTTTACAAGGTGATAAAATGAACATAATTGGGTTAATGTCTTAATCTGGCAGCCTGGAATTAGATTACACATACCTGTATGCACAGAATTTGATTAGAGAAAATCAGATTTTCCATTCCACGCGCTCCTCTCGTGACCTTTGGGTATTCCATCTCGTTGCCCAGAAGGAGCTAGTTCAGGCCAGCCAGTCCAAATCTGGTGGTGTCACTCATTCCTCCCCTCAATTGCTTTTTGTCCATACTGTTTTCTTACTCTGAAAGAACATTTGTTTTCCCTTAATATTGCTAAACAAATTTCCTGTAGAAATGGCAGTAACATGAAGAGGGATTTTAGTACTGCTTTGGCAGGTGGCTCTCTCAATTGTTTCCTGACAGAAAAAAATAAAATTGAGAGGAGTTTGGGGATACTAGCTGTGGTTAGTTTGGCTTCCTGGTATCTTTTGTGCAAACTTATTTTGCTTATGAGTCCTTGTTTTGCTTCTGGGGTTTTTTTTTTGGTTTTGTTTTTTTTTTTTTTGTGTGTGTGTCTTTATTATTTATTTATTTAAAACCAATTTTCTATTGCAAGTAACACCAGAGTGGGGTTGGTTGCAAAAGCCTGCCCACTCACCGAGAGGTCAGCGACTTCTGTCACCAGGGCTTCAGGAACGGAACAAACCCTGTCAGAACCTTTTCTTGGACATACTACAATTATTAACACTATTGCCTTGCATGACTAGAAGCTGCAGTATGATCTCTCTCTGTTGAGAGAGAGAGATCAAATGAGATATCAAAGCACAGCTTGTTGCATTTTGTGCATGGACTCACAGGCAATGGTCATTTTTTAACTATTTTATGTTACTAATTGTTGCTGATCTGCTTATTACTGGATTTTTTTTTTAGTCTGGGGTGGGATATAATTTAGAGATGATACTTTTATGCTGAGTATCCAAGTCTCACAATAACCGCTAGATAGTTGGTTGACTAGAAAAAAAGATAGGTAACCTGGCTTGCCGTGTCATGTCAGAGCCTCGTCCCTGCTCTGTCATGACTCTTACTGCGGGTAGTCTTTGGGACGGGTCCAAGAGTGAATGTTTTTAGTGCATCCCTTGACCTCTGTTTGCTGCTGCTAGATCCAACGGTGAGGGGCAGTGAGTGGCCAGCTGAGAGCGGCGGTTTGGTCCCCGCCTGTTACTCATCTGCTCTTTTGGACAACACGAAGTCAGACCACTCTAACAAGACATGTTTGAGTGACATTTCACTCTGTGGGGACAGTCATTACAAGAGTAGATTGTTGTCCTGTAGCTTCATCACAGTGAATGTGAATCGTATGCAATGTGAGAGGAGAGTAAGATAAATGCTTTCAAAAGATTAAAATCTGATGAGAGGAAGGATGCATGAAGAGGCATTTTAAAAGACTTCCAGACCACCTCCACGAAAATCCGAGAGTCTGGCTTCTCCCAGGGGAAAGGGGTTTTGCTCCATCAGTTACATTCTCTGCTTGTTACAGAGCATTGCCTGCGCTGTGTCCACCTAGATCTTTTCACGCACACTCTCACACACTTCACTGTCCACTTCCTCGTTATTCTTACAGTTTATTCTGGCTTTGGCAGATTTGGTGTCTCTGTTGAATCGTGCTGTGTTGTGAACCACGACAGCCTGCCCCACGTGCTGCTTTGTAGCCACTCCTTTTCCCTCTTAAAATATTAAAATGCTGCCCTGGGACCGCCAGGTTACATTTCTGACATGTGCTCATGATAAGGCATAGTAAATGAATCCTAATTAATTTATTGCCCCTTCAGGTTGAAACACTTACATATGACTAATTTAAATGTTGACAGCAGTTTAAAAGCTTAAATACCAATTGCTGTACCAGGAGAAAAGTTGTTTTAAATTAATCACTTAAAATTCAAATTTAATGTAGTCAAGTTTAGCAATTCAGTAGACTGTTTAAATAGAGCATCAAATTAATAGATCTGGAAGCCTCTAATGTTCGAGTGAACAAATTAAGGCATCAATGCTCTTTATTTAGGCTTTTAAGGATAAAATAATGTCAAAGCTGAAGGTTGGCAAAAGTTATTTTTTTCTAGGATGCGTTCATCAGCCCTTTATTTTATGGACAGGAGGTGCAGTAGCCCTTCCCCTATATTATGAGTTACGCTGTGTTGTCAGTGACGTCTGCTTGGATGTGTCGCAGTGGCACGGATCATTTGGGTGCTACGGGAAGTTGATCCCTGTGCCCTGGCCTGCATCCAAGGACGTTTATATGAAAAGTTCAGCTTATCTTCTAGTATGGGTGAACTGTTTTCTCTTGTTCTACGTCTTTTTCTGCCTGTAGGTCTGTTAGTAGCAATTTTATTCATTAGAATCAGTGACAGTAAAATGGTGTGGCATTGTTAACTTCTGGTTCATTTTTTAATTTGCTTTTTTGGACTGTCTTTTGCTGTGCAAACTCTGTGCGTATCTTCTGTCATGAAATTGGTTAATGATTATTTCATCCTTGAAAATTTAGTTCAGGTTTTAGTAAATATTTTTATTGTGCTTGTTAACAGATAGTATATCTTACTCGTGTTATTTTATAGTATTATGTCTGTCATTGTAACACCTACCAGGGAATGCAGATGGAATTAATCTCAGAATTTCAGCACCTCTAAATTCCTTCTCCTGTACAGGTTTGTATTGCTAATATAGGGCCTTTCTATGTGAACATATTTTGAAGCTCAGGCGTCCCCCTTTTTAAAAATGTTTGTTATCAGGGACTGTTGACCAACGTATGATTGCAGCAAAAAACCCCTGAACCAAATGTTAGCTTATCTGAGGCACGGACTGCAGGTGTGTGCAGAAGATACTGTAACGATGAATTAATTGCATGTTCGCACTTTGGATGCTTCTAGACATGTTTCCTCAGAGAAACGCTGTCACAGAACTTTAAAATGATCCACATTTAGGCAGTGAAAATAATTCAGGGGCACAGAAAGAGTCTTTTATACAGACAGACACAAAAAATTGTTTTCCCTGTAGAGCGGGGGGGGGGGGGGGGTGTATCTCACAGAGAGATGAGAACTTGGTTTGTTTGTGGTGCGTGAGGAAAAAGGTGGGAGAAGTTTAATGAAACTGAACAAGCTACAGAAAGCAAGAGCCAATATAAAAAAAAAATACATGATGTTTGATTAGTTACAGCTCTAAAATATTAGGCCAAGTCTTGAAAAGAAGTAAAAGCAAAAGGTGGGAGGGGAGGGGTGGGGATTAAACCTTTGTGGGGTCAATAGTTAGACGTGGAGGGGTAAAGCTTCTCAAGTTACTCGGTGTTCGGTCTAATGACTGAAACCGTGTTTCCTCTGGGTACGTGTCCTTTGCCACTTGAATATCCCCAAGGAATTAACAGCAGCTCCTTTCTTTCTCCTACCCTGGACTGTGCAGGAGACCCTTACCTCTGCTGGGTCAAAAGGCTTTGGCTTGGGTTAGGCCCGATTTGGTTGATCGGCCTCTAAGTGTGATGTGATTGATTGGCTGGGTGCTGCCAAACGGGATGTATAGCTGCAGGCTACGGCCCGTCTTTCCCTCAGCAGATGCATGAATTTAGGTGTTTCTTTAAACGCGTCAGCTGGCTTTCATGATACTCGGGGAATATAACTGTCTCTTAGACTTTTGTGCCCTTTCATTATAGTTTTGATGAAGTTGGTCAAAAGGTTCAAAAGTCACGTTTTGGTGGTGGAAGAAGGGAAACTGTCATGGCCAGAGCAGTCACATAAGGCTTCTTGCTATGTGAAACTAGACCTAAATGAGAAAACCTGGGTTTTGGAAGTAATTTAAATGACCCTGCTTCAGGGCAAAAGACAAACCCAGATTACATTCACGACGTGGAGAAAACATTTATCTTTAAGCATAATGTCCCTTAACTTTGTCCATCTGTTTTTCTTGTGTCTTCCTCGGAAACATCTGGTATTGGCCACAGTTGGTGAAACGATACTGAAGAAATTGCATCACTGAGATGATCTTGTCTGGCAGTTCCTAGGCTGCTTAGTCATTTCATCTACCACTTTGTCCTTAGTTCTCCTGATTAGTACAGCTTACAAATATTCTTCTTTTTCGAAGTAATTTTGTTGTACATGTTGATAATTTATTTTCTGTGTGGTCAAGACATTTTTCTTCCTTCCAAAAGATGCTACAAGGTAAATTTCAAACCAAGATGCTCTTGCATTTGAGAGCAGGAATGGCTTGTGATGGGATGGCAAAGTGCTACCTTGCTACCTTCCTTCTTAAACGTGCCTGAAAAGCAAATTGGAACAGCAGTCAGTGACCTTTGAACGTAACATATGTTCCCCTTATAGAAAAGGGGAGGGAGCTAAAAAAGATGCTGACAGGCCAGCAGAGTTTTTGTGGTGTATGATATGTGCCAAATTTCCAATGATCCAACAAAGCCATCTGCTTTCACATTTACCAAAGGTCAGTACTTATGAATTCTAGAAGCACAGCTGAATTGATTCACTGACATGAAGGTAATTATGAGCTCGGGTCAGAGTCAGGATGAGGGTATAGGAGTGAAAAATTCTGTATCTCGATGTCAATCCTTTATACTGTCTAGGCCATACTAAACTGAGCTGTTGTTAAATCCTGTATTTTCTTCAGGGTATAGGGACTTAGGTGTCCACCAAACAACCAGACTTTTGAGAGAAAATCATTGACTTATAAGGAACATCTATATAATATTCTTTTTTTTTTTTAACAAAATTCCTAGATTTTTTTTTTTTTTTAAAAGGGAAACTGGAAACATTGCTTTGAAAAGCGAAGGATCTGGTAGATGTCTTTCTGGCACAAAAAACAATAAAGCAGCTCTCAATTCAGTTCTTAATTTTAATGCTTCCAAGCATATAGATTGTATAATTACATTTGTCTGTTAAAATTCATTGATTCAATTAATTTTCAGGACCTTTATGAAACAATATTTTTTCAGTTAATTTGTCATTAGCTCCTCATATAAAAGCAGCAGAATCCATTTTTGCTCCTCTGGTTCGCACATTTGTCTCTAGCGAGTCTAGAATTTGAAGCCCTAGAATCTTTTAATACACATTTTAAAATACGAGGTTATGTGGTTTAGAAGCATCACAGCCATATGACAATCTCTTCTTATAACCAGAGCAATTGTAGCTTCATGTTTTAAGACTGAAGAGATGTACTAATATCCAGATATGATCTACCATCTTTCTGTGAGAGGCTGAACCGAGAGGATCAGAAGTTCCTTGATATTATTATTCACTGACATTATTCCATGATATTACTCAGTTTATATCTTTCCCATTTTACAGATGAAGAATGGAAAGCAAGTTTGACCTACGGGACATAACATAAAGGTGAAAGGCAGCATATCGGTGACCACGACATGGCTTCTCTTGATTTATTACAGTGCCAAGCAAACTAGATTAGTTTCTTGTATCCTCTCCTCAGAGAATCTCCTGTGCCAGTTTGCCCATGAAACCTCAGTTAAGTGCTTCGTAGAAGTTATTTTCCCTGTAACACAGGGTTTTTCCTGGAGTCTTCAAAGAGTAAGGCACAAAATCCATTAATTTGCTCTTGAGCTTGAGTAAGTATGACATGTCCCACTTCTGCTTCTTCAGGAGGAAGGGAGAGAGAGATTTGCTGACACGCTAATCTTTACTGTAGTTCTTAAAGCCAGAAAGGAAAGATTTTTTTTTCTGTATTGTCCTTCATCATCATCCTTTGAAGAGAAAGCTTATATAGTCTTGAAATTCACAAAGAGCTATTCCTCCATCCCGACTTGAACTCTCTTAAGGAGAACAAGCTTTGCTAAGTCAGCAACATCCAAATTCTTCTCTTTCAACAAGAAAACACTCAGAGGTATTGATTACTTTTCTTCCCTTCTTTTTCTTCTGATTTGCTCTAGTAAGACAAAAGTTAAATCCATTGCGAAGGGTCATGTTTCCTCAGCAGACTCAGATGCTTAGTGTGGAAACATATCTCATCTTGCAACCTAGTCAAACCCAAGAGTATTTTGAAAGATGAACGCTTAGTATGTCACCCATTTTTGTCCTTTACATTATAAAAGACTAGCCATCCTTCTGACCAAAGTTTTCATTTTGGCACAGAATTTGCCAGCTGACAACGCTCGTTTGCCATACTTTAATTACTCTTTTAGAAAACCATTTTACAGCTTGGAAGACTTGTCTGTGTAAAACTCCATCCATCGGAATTGAGTGGAAGTTTTGCTATTGACTTCAGCGAGGTCAGGATTGCATCCATTATTTTTTAACACTGTTAAGTGGAAAGACAGAAACTCTTCCTGTCAGTAACCATTAGTTGTGGAAGTGTGCTGGAATTATTACTAGAACTTTAATGGCCCAATAAATCAAAGTGGTTCAAGTTATGAGGGCAGCCGAAGATACTGTCACAGTGTCTGACAAACTGGGGCATCACGATTCCTTTCACTGGTTTTCAGCATTTGTTTCTTCTCTGCATATAGCTCGCTGTCTACCACTTTTGGGGTAGGGAGAGGGGCACGAAGGGGACGAAACAAACCAAACCTACACCGCAAAGTTAAAATTCCATCGTGATCATTTTTTACAGATTTAAAGGGTAACTGTTAAACCATGGTTGAATACGTTGCTGTAAAATATAGCTATTGAGTGGTTTTGCTTCGTAGCTTTTCCCTTTTCTCCATAAAATTTCTGCTTGATTGGCTAGGATTCAGTGAAACCTCTCATTAGGGCACCATGGTTCATTAGAGCTTAAAGAGGCATCACTGAAAATTGAATTGACTGTGCTGTGATTCTCTAGTTGCTGTGATTAGTAATCGTCTGACGTTATGCTATGTCCTTTGCATGTGCAGGTCTTTCTAAACTCCATACGATTTGTTAAGGAGTTAATTTGTTTAATAGTTAAAATCTGAATTGCAGAATCAACAGAGAAATTCTTTATACAATGACAGCAAATATAAGCAATGATCTTTCATTCTGAAATATTTCTCGGAAATTACTCTGATAATCTGTACAAAACACTAATTTTCACACATGAGCTTTCTTCGTTATTTTTTTATTTGAGAGACAAGAATATGACAATTCCTTAGACTTGCCATTAGCCAGACTTCCATTAGCCAGATTGATAGTCAAAGAGGAACAAATGTCACGATGAGAAATCAATCTTTAAAATTTTTCTCCCCATCCCCCAATAGGTGGAACAATAAAACATAATTATGTTTTTTTAATCAAAGTTAGAGTCACGTTTGCCAGAGCACCAATGTGCTTCTTCATGTGTAATTCATTGACAATAAAATTAAGTCCATCCTGATTTGAATCGTGAAGTACAATATATGGAAAGGGGTGGGATCTAATTTAAGAAACTAATGACTGAATTGGCGAAAATAGCCACAACAGAAACATTTTCTCATGTGCAGGCACAGAGAATCCTATTTACTGCTCTGAGAGGACAGTTGTACCTACAAACATGGTTTGCTGGTGAAACAGGGAGGGGAGACCATGACATGTGAAACGATGGTACAGATAATAATTGACCTTTGCTCTGGAGTGATGATGATGTGAATATATTTGACCTAGGAATTGGTTCCCTTTTGCCCTCCAGCTAAAAATCTGACATTTTACAAAGTCATTGCTCCTTGAAACGACAGTGTCAGATTTTTTTAAAAAGGTAGAAAAACGTTCTTTCAAGGAAAAAGGTCCTCCCTGCCATGCTTTGGAGGTACAGAGGACCTCCACAGATGAATTTCAGTGGAAGAGAAACACGGGACAGCTCTTCCTAGGAGCCAGTAGGAATCGCTTTGGTCTGTTTGTGTGGGACCTGCTGAATGTGCTGCTGGTCCAGGGCTTGACTCAGATGCTCCTGCAGTACAGGTAATGAGGGCAATCGTGCCACGCAGTGTCCAGCAGGGCTAAGACATCGAGAGCTCAGTATTACATTTCACACTTCTTTGCTAGTCGCTAGACCTTGTCCTGCCCTATCTGGTGACTCATTGTTGTAATAACTTAATGGGTGCTGGCCAGATTTCCCTCCTTGATATTAAAAGAAATATTCGTTCATTTATTTTCTTGGTTTTATACATAATTTCCAAGAATTTTAAGGGTAATACATAGCTATAGATAAACTGGAGAGTGAGTTTTTGAGTCAGATGAACTGGTTCGAGGAGAGCTTGCAGGCCTCTGTTCTGAATACCAGTATTGTTTAAATTTGTTATTATCAAACCTCAGAAATAATGTTGTAGCATAATTGTTGGTATCACATAAACTTTGGTTTATCTCTATAAATAATAAAGAGCAAGAAGCGACGATAATCTCCATTTTAATCTGTGTACTCTGAGAAATGAAACATCATGCAAAATTACTGGGTTTTGTCTCTGAGGGGGAAGAGCATACTGATACAGTGACATATATTTGATCAGAAGGAATATATTTAATAAGAAGGAATTACGTGACAAAAAAATGTGACTAAATGACATGGCAACTGCTTAGAGATATCAAGACACAAAATTTACACTTTCTATTCCATTTCTATGAAATGAGCATTTAAAGGTCAGGAAGAAAGGCTAGTATTTGCATTTAAATGGAGATATTTTAAGTTCAAATGGTGACTGCTGACCTCTGTACCGACTCAAGTGGATTTTTGTTTTGTTTTTAGGACTCAGAATGAGGCACCAAAAAAAAGTGAAAATACTATAAATCAGTAAAATGCTAAAACTAGCTCTCAGGCTCTACTTTATTGCTACTATTTGCACATGCTTGGTCTTCATCAAACTACCCTGTGCTTGGGTAGTTTTAAATAGATGTTTGACCTCTACAGCATGACCACTATAGAGTTTTTTGAAGGTGAATACTTTACAAATCCAAGGAATCTAAGAAAATACTATAGGTAACTGCAAATCTACATGTTTAAGCTCCCTCTTCTCTCCGAGCCCCCACATTTCTTAGTTTGCGCATGAGACACCCGAGAAGCTTATGCTGTTTGATATCCTGAGAGCACTGTAACATCTTCATTGTATATCGGTGGTGCACAAACTGATGTTCCAACTTCGGAATTGCACGAAAGGGTCTCAAGGATGCAGGTTTGATATGGAGGATGTTTTTCTTTCTGCTTACTCAATGCTTACTCAATGCTTACTCTGCTTACTCAATGCTGATGGGTGGGACGTTGGTAACCTTTAGCTGGATACCTCTAGACTCAGCGATGTGTTTCCCTCTGCACTGTGCGTTTGGGAGCTGAGGCTCGTTTCTCGCATTAATTGGTGTTGAATCGAAATATTAACGCAGCAAAGACCACTTTTCCCATTCTGCTCTTGATCCGTGATAGGTGTAGGCTAGATGAAGGATGATGATACAGCTGTGACTTCTCTGCTGGTTCCAGCTGGGGCCAGGCAGCGTTAATACGGAAGTCACGATCCTGAGATTCGGATTTGCTATCGTTATAATGCCGACACCCGTTCTGCTGATAGCACGTCAGGTAAGACTTGAAGAAACTTGTCTGTGTACAAAGTTCTTGAGGGAATTTTTACTTGGTTTCAAACCGCCCACAAGTGTGTGCGGAAAAAAAATGCCACGATACCTTCTGAGAACTGCCTCTAAGATGTCACCTGCATCATCTTCTGAGCTGTGAAGATTGGCAGCAAAATTTTTCCTTGTTTGTTAAAGACCTTTCTCACTACAGGGGTCTGCTGCATTGGAAATAACACATGGTAGACAAGAGAGATGCGTATAGAATGTACGATGTGAAACCGATTTGAAAGATACTAATCTTTGAAGAGAAGCCTGCTATACTTAAAAGTTTGATAAGCACCTATGTTTTTTGCATGCAATGTGTTATGCTGTAGATAATCTCTGTAATTAGGTAGCATTTAGATTGCCTGTATATTTACTCTCTTTAAATACACGCTGTATATTTCAGATTTGCTAAAGAGGGAGTTTGAGTAGTTTCGGATATTTCCCTGATGAGATCTTCTTGAAAATGTCTGGCCTTAAAACCACACGGTTGTGGCCCGTTTTTATCACTCTGAACTAGGAAATACTCATACGAGCTATTGCGGGCTGCCTGGCCAAACTGGCATGTGCACGTAGTCAGAGAACTGGAGAAAACACAGCAGGAGAAGTTTTTATTACCCCTTAGTAATGCTAATGTCTTAAGACTTATTGGTAATAAAATGTTCAGCTAGAAATACGAGTTTTTAATTGATCCTGCCCTTTTAATAAATCATGTGCAGTCTTAAAGATTCCCGTTCCCACAGACTTCGGCGGGGTGAAGGGTCAGCCCTCTTTGCAACGGCTCGCCTCTTGAAAAAGGAAGAAATCCTTCTCTGCTCAGTCCCCAGTTAGGGGCAAAACAAGATATTGAATTTCTAGTTTCATCTGTGCTGCCTCATGAGTGACTTCCAAAGCTGCTGGGGTGACTTTTGTTTTTTCTGAAAATACTGCATTGCGGTATATCTTGGTCTTGTGGTACTGAGGTGTCAATACATTTGTTCAGTCAGAAACACACTTTCTGTTTTGAACATGACTTTTTGAGTCTTGGAGTGCTTCTCTCCTCATGTTGGTTCTTAATTATTAATTATATTTATTAGTTATGATTAATATTGATTATCCCTCTTCAGTTTCTGATGTCAGTTTTGTTACAAGAACCCCATCTCCCCACGATGGACTCTCCTTTTCCTTATTAATGCTGAGGGATGCCGGTGTTCATGGCTGAGCAGTCAAGTAAATGAAAGTTCACAGCTTCCTGCATTTGCGTTCCCTAGTGACAAAATTCTGCCTAAAGAGATGCGGGTTGAGTGCTGGTATATTCTATTTTTGCTTTTAAAGGAATGGTTTTAAAACTAATGAGTTTACTTTGCATGTATGGACCATTACATCTGTCTATAAATTAAGTAATTATTTGATTTTCAGTTGTAAAAGGAGTCAATCTGCAGAAGAAACTTAGAATATTTTGATAAATATATTTGAGCTCTTCCACCTTTATTTCATCAAAGATTTGTCATATTTTTTGATACCTGTTGATGTGGCTTTTGGGATAATATGGAAAACATACCTGGTTTTGGCAGTAAACAATTCACTGCAATAGCAACTGGAGCCAGCGTAAGTGTTCTTACATGAACAAGACTGACATCTCCTGAATAAGAATTTAAATTAGTTCCACTATGCAAGTTTTGAGCATCAAATGCTTACTTTTGACCTTGGGCTTAACCAGTGTGAGGGTTTTTTCTGCATGTTCTGGATATTACACTGTGTCTGCAGACCAACATATTTACCTTAATTGGGTGACAGGAGGTTACGCTGTTCTTACTAAACAAGATGTGCTTGTAGACATAAAATCTCGATCAACTAAAACTCTAAGTACATATTTCACCATCAGGAAGTCGCAACATATTCTGTCTTTGCTGAAGAGGTGAGACTATTTAAAAACCAACATTATCAGTATAGATGCTTCTAAATTCAGGGCTCATTAATCAATTTTACAATCAGAGCAGCAAAAGAAGTGTGTCATCTGGAGCTGTGATTATTTCCATCAACAGCAGCAGTTTAAAATGTGACTTGTCTAACTAAAGTAATAAGTAGGAAGTACCAAAAAAAAATAATTAAAATTCCCCAAAGACCATAACATTTTAAATTGGAGGTTATATAAAAAGCGGAAGCAGCCAGGAAAACTTACAGCTCTTGCTTTTTGCAGAGCGAAGGGTGAATTTTTGACACGCTGACTTAGACTCTTCATCTGAATTTTCCTGGTTTGAGATATGCTAGCTTCATATCTTGTGACATTCAGCTGGGACCCAGGTACATCTTTACAGTTGTGACCAAATTCATGAGTCAGAGGAATCCTTCCGTTTATTTCAGCCAAACGCATTTTTTACAAGCAACACTAGCATTTTCACATTTCTACTGGGCACATTCGCAAGGGGAAGAAAATAAATGAAGTAATAAAAGTATGAAGATAATTGCTAGGAAAATGAAATGGGAAAAAAGGAAAAGTGATTTAAACAAAAGAAGAGAGAGCCAGCTAGACTTATGTTTTCTCTGGTCTACTTTCATTAATTTGGAAACCAACTTGCTGAAGGAATGAGAAACTCCTATGTTAACGTATGGAGAGGAGAAACAGCAGAATACATTTGCAGTGCTGTGAACCTGGTCTTGGTAGCTTCATTTTTATTTCTGCAGTGCTAATAGCATAAACATGTATACCAGTTAGAGTCAACGACATAAACAGCACAAATATGGCAGTCTGTGTGCTTGTCTATGTGATGATGGGCAATTTCAGAATTTTCTTTTTAGTGATGTTTGAAAACCATAAATAAAGCGCAAAACACAAAGCTGTTACAATATATTATAATGGCAGCCTACTGAGAAGATAATCATGATGCAATTAAAGGTGTTCATAGTGCTTTTTGACCAGTAAATGTTTGCAAATTGAAGAAAGATCCAACAGCAGTAGAGACATGCATGTAATAAACTCAGTCAAATAAGTGGCAGACACTCAGTTCTCCAGCTACCTAAAGTGTGTATGACAGGCAGTCACTTTTGCAGTTATGAAGACTATACCAGTCTCATTTGCTCAGATATATTTATTTTTTGTTACCTTGCATGGACACGATTTTCAAGGAAGAGCAATCACACACTGTTAGAATAAACCACTGCAAACCCGAGTCCTCTACCCCTCTGCTGATCTGAAGAATTTCTAGCTGAGTGTTCATCTTCATAGCCCATAGTATTTCCAGTTCCATTTAAAATGTACTTTAAAAAACTTTTGGCAAAGCTTACAGATTAAAGGCTAGATGTACAGAGATGTATAATGATGGTTGAAGGTGACAATTCCCTGCTATATCACAGCTTCATTGTGTGATGTCAAGAACCATTTGTTAAAATTTTCTTACCGTGAATGAATTTAGGTCCTGTGAAGTCTAAAGTCTCCTTTTTTACTTCATGTTCAGCTTTTTTAAAAAATCCGCTTGCTAAGATGAGGATTCTAACTTAGTCTGACAGATCAATGGAAATTTAAAGTTGTCTTTTCTGTCCTTTTAATGTTCCTTTTCTGCCAATGAAAATGTTGCCACATGGAGATTGTCAGTCATCAAGTGGCACTAGGATAGGCTTCCTTATGAGTTTGGGCTGTCAGCAGTGTGTAGGGAGCATAACACAGGATGGTTTCAAGTCCCTCACTACCCACACATTGCTTGGTAAAAGAACGGGTCTCGGTCCCTCCCTCCTTAATTTTAAATAATGTTTTTTCCCAATGCATGCTAGATCTTTATAGATATGCTTTTAGATTTGCTGACAACACAAGATCCTGATGTGTTCATGTGTGCTGTATAGTATTTTCTTATGCATGGCATAAATTTTGATTTAGGAGCTGGTAAATTGGAATGAGGACATAAGATTACAGCTAGCAATTAATGCTTAATGTCGTCAGAAAGTTTCCTATGACCCTTTTTGCACAGACTTGCAAGAAGAATGACACACACTAAAGAGTAGATTTAATTAGATGTCAGCTTTGCTAAGCTAATTTGTTTAGAGATGTATCTGGCAAAAAGTTGCATAGCGCACTGTACGTTCCTGTCTGTATCTGACAATTTTAGTAGGGCTGCCTTCATCTGCTCTCCCTTCCTGATCTGATTGCTGTCTGCGGTCGGTCTCATCCCTGTGACAGGCAGTAGAGCCCAGCCGGAGTCTCTAATTTTTGTTGTCCTCACCTTTCAACTGATACCAAGGAAGCAGACTTCCATGGAAAAGATGGTCCCCCTGGACACTTGCTAATTGGTTTAGTTCGAGCAGCGACATCCTGATCTGCCTGGATAGATAGTGAAAGCGGTGGTGGCAGTGCTGGTGGTGGTGCTGGGGGGGAAAGGAATTTGAATATGCAAGAGAGAATCGTTCCCTATCCTGAAAAGCCCATCAAGCATCATGAAATTGTATCTTATTGTGAGCCTGTGGCTACGAAAGTGGGTTGCACTTGGAAAAAATACATACGTGTGCCATATATACCTTGTCAGCTGGGCCAGATGATGCCCTGCCTTACTGAGACCTCTTTCAAAACCAACTAACTTAAATAGGACCTGAGGATATGAACTATAAACCAGAGAAGGTCTGTGACCTCTTTCATCCTGCTTGACCAGCAAGTGCCGCCCTGTCTTGGAGGCTGCACTAATTATACTTTCTCATTTCAACTTTGTATTGCGTGAAATGTTGTTTTAATTAAAAATAAATAGGTAAAATGACTCCTTAGAAGTGGTATCCCAGGAACAGAGTTCTTCAGGGTATTTTGCTAAAGTTAGGCTTGTTTTCATCAATTTTCCTGGAGGACATGGAGGACAGATGTCAATTCTGTGATCTCAGTTACGTATGTTAAAGCTAAAGGAATAGTTAAAAGGTTACAGCTAAAATTGACCTTAAACCGTTTGATGTTCAAATCTTTCATGTGTTGACAAGTCCTCTCAAGTGAAGGTCGCTTCTTCAGCAGCAGTAGTTTCCCACTTCTGTATAACACTCACCTGCCTCGTAAAAATATTACATTCAAAGTGGGAATTAGGGGGCTCTTCACTTTCAGGTTCTGGACAAGTCAGACTGGCTCCCCTAAATAGTCCATTGATCCATTTCCCAGCAAATACACGTTTTAAAGCTGGAAGAGGTGTTTAGACTTCTTACTCAAACAGTATTTCTGTGCAGTATGTTTATTTTTTCCTCAATAGTTATGAGGAGTACTTCTATTCGTAGGTGATTTGTTACTCCTCATTAGGCCTAAATTTTATGTTTCTTTGTTCGACCCATTGCACCAAATAATATATACCCTCGGATAAACCCAAATAACTTATCTTTGTCCTTTCCATTGATAGCCTTTACAGTATGGAAATGGTTAAGGCCCATGACTAATCATTCCTTAGCCAAGGAATGGGTTGAATTTTTTCAAGAATTGTTAGATGCAGTATTCTGTGTAGGTCTTGTGCTACACCAAAGTATGTCAGAAACATCCAGCGTTTCATAAAGGACTGAATTGAGCAATTTGACCAATTTCTGTCACTCTTGTTTGCTCCCTTACTCTGTCACCGATGGGAGGAATGTGTACAGGACAACATTTTGTTTCTGCTGGGTCTTTTGCTGCTTTTCCTTAGCATGCGTGAGCTGCTGTGTATCTAATTAAGTGCTAGGTTTGGTGTGCAGTTATGAGTTTATTCAGTTTATCATGAAAACCTGTGCCAACCCCACTGCTTTTTTAAAATCTCATTTTGTGTCTTAAGTCTTGCCAGCTTGGAGTCTTAGGTTTTTTTTTTCTTTCTGAGCTCTCTGCAGTTTGTCTACGTCGTTCGCAGGACTCAGCTTGGTGTAGAGGTTAGGTAATAAATCTGGGTTCCTGGCTCTGGCTCAGACTTCCCGTGTGATCTTGATAAATCATTTACCCTTATTGCCTCAATTATGAAGCAAAAAGAGGTAATATTTACTTACCTCAGAGGCACTGTAAAGTTAAAATGTTTGAAAGCTTCTCTGTCTGTTTCTCTGGCTACTTATATATCTTTTATCTTTATTCACTTCCACATTGAACTTTGTCTTTGGTGTCTTCCCCCCACCCCCCTCTTTACTCTCTCAGTGGCCACTACCCATTTTCTACCATAGTTATTTTCTCCGTAGTGGAAGGTAATACCCTCTGGCGCGTCATCTGTCACTGTGTGGGTCATCGTGAAGCTCTCCTCTCGGAAAGTCTTCTACAACATTTTGTTATGCTGCAATTTTTTGGTGGTTCTTTTGTCTAAGTTTTTCAAAATTGTAGCTTTGTCATGTGTTTCTGCTTTGTTACTACCGCCTCATTATTTTTAGTTAAGTTTTCATATAAAGGTTGAAAGACACTGCGCCCTTTCATATATTCTGCCTGTGCTTTCTTCTTTTACTTAACCTTTCCATGTTGATGTAAGAAGCATCACTAGGAAACTGTACTATAGTCTCAGTTAGGGAACGGTAACTTGTTCAGGAGTAATTACCTTCTTACAACTACGCCTGTATTCTTAAACCAAATAAAAACTCTTAAGTTTTGAAGTACCGCAGAGATGCCTTTGTACCTGAACTACTTCAAAATGTGCCTGTTTGTGCAGTTGTGTCATCAGTGAACTCCTATTTTATGTTCCTCCGTGAGTGCCTGTCACAGGGATTACGTAAAAGACAGATGAATAAACAATTGTGTGAAAATGAATATGCTTGAAATTGGAGTACTATTGTTCTTGTTGTTTGCACATTTATTTTGCATAATTGATTGTTAAAATAACAAGCCCAGGAGATTTTCTGCTTCTTTTTGTTCATTTTACTTGGGTCGTGAACTGCAATCTTTCAAAGGTATTTTGCAGTGTATCTGGGGCTCTTCTCCCTGCATTTATTTTTGTAATGATAGAATGAAATATTGCAAACATTTGTAAGTTTCAAGGAGATTCATCTACCCTGCATTTTAAATGCGGGTTACGCCTATTTAAAATGTACTAATGATACCTAGAGATGGATTAATCAGAATTGCAGGTGAAAACTTCCTTAATCCTGGTCATTCAGTAGATGGGGCGCAGAGTCAGGCAGATACTGTGAAATAGGCTGTTTGGGGTTTTTTTCATCTCTCCCCACTGCAAGACAACTTCAAACTTCATTTTTTTTCGTCCGCGCTCCATACTGTCCCTGATATAACTTGGAGAAATGTTTACTTCAAGTCCAGAGCCTGTTACGAGTTGCAGGCCTCATCAGCAGACTCCATGAGAGATTACCAGAGAAGTGATTTAAGTTCTTCTCTCAAGGCTTAGACATTTTCTGCAATCCTTCAGTTTCCAGGGCATGTGGTAGAGCCTCTTCTTAACCCCAGTTCTCTCTGTCTCTCTGCTTCACAGGCTTTGGGATTTAGATCGACATACCTTAGAGTTTCAAAGGGGTTTGAATCTCACGGAGCAGCTTTAGACCTATGGAGTACAGAATCATGGCAGGTGCTTTTATTTTTGGCCACGGGTCTGTTCAGAGGTGGTTCATTTAATGATCCGGTCTCTGACTGGAGTTCCTGTTCCTCTACAACTCTCCCAGAGCGAGGAAGTCTGATAGTTTAGCGTTCGGAAGCTAAATCGATAGCATACATTCATGAGGCTAGAGATGCACAAGCATTAGTGGGAGCAGTTCTTGTTCACGTGCCAGTAACTCTTGGGCCTTAAACACCGAATGAGAGATACTTGCTTGAACTGAAATATATGTGGGAGTTCAGTGCTCGTAGTTCCTCCCTCTTCTGTAGTGTTAACTATAAGGTATCAATTAGAATAACGATTACGCTGTTTAAACAGCACCTGTTTTTCTATTTTGAATTGGCACTTTAAAAGCCCGTGATCAAGTTATTGCTTTATTAAGGTAGATCTGGTGAATATACTAACTAATGACTTCGGAATTTGATGTGACGTGAATGTTCTATTAATGCAGAGGAAAAATTAGGCTATCATCGCTGTCAAATAAGAAACAAAGGAATGATAAATGGGGTGAATAGTTATCCTATTTCCATGCAGTTTCACGCAAGTTTGAGTTACCGCCCTGAGATTATAATTTGAAGAGTTATTTTTAGAACAAAAAAAAAGACCAAAGTGAGGCAGCACTTGCCATGTGTTAGATCCCCTGAATGACGATGTAACGGGACTTTCCTAGGCACATGGGGACACAAAAGTCTTGATGTTTCATCTTCAGCATCCAACCCTGGTGGTTACTGCAGTGCAGTGTTGTGAATGAAAGTTAATGCCATGATTTTCAGTAAACTTGAGTTCACCTTATTTTTTTGCCACTTATAAGGTTGTAAGGCCCCCTGCAGTGAAACTACATCTCCCAGGTGATGGGAAGCTGTTCTCCAGCCCCTGCAGCATTTATGCTAAGGACTGGCTTAAGGTCTTCGCTCCTTCAGGTACAGTTTAATAGAATGAATACCGCAACCATTTGTTCCAGAGATATATTCCTCTAAAAGGTTTCTTTATTGACTTTTTTTTCAGTGTTCTCTTTCTGTAATTTCTGTGGAGTTTAATTATTAGCCCCAGGTATCCCGGTTGAAATCCAGACTATAAAAAATGGAGGTTTAAATTGAGACTTGTCTTTTGAAGTGCTGTAGAATAGTTTTAATATAGTTCCAATAATGTATGTTTTTCTGTTTACATTGTTGGGTAAATGAGACAAAAATGATAGCTTCTGTTTGAATTTTGGTATGTGAAGTCAGAGTCCCAGAGCAAATGTCTACGTGATCAAAGTGGTATTGAAGCATTATTAAAAAGCTGTAATTTCAAATATTTTATGTTTTTTTTCATATATAGTCAATCTACAATGAAGACTACTTACTTAATGTAAGTCTGGTGCTTGCACTCCACTGAAGTTGAAGAAATGAGGAAACTTTTCATTGGTCCCTGTTGGCTTTGGATCAAGCCCTTGGTTTAGTGTATTGATTAAAAGAGAAACTCAATATGAATGGGAAGCCAAGAGAATTAATACAGTGAATGCAGTGAATTAGAAAAAAGAAGAAGAAAAAAAAAAAGCAGCTCCCAAAAGAATGCATCCACAGATGTAATTTGTTCCTTTGATTTGATGAATCCAGTTGCAGGTGCTTATTCAAAAACCATCTAAGTAGTGGCTTTGCCTGTACCTTCCCAAATGCTTTTTTTCTTCCTCTTTATTCTTTTTCTAATAACTCTGCTGTTTAATAGATTTTGTTTTCCTAGTATTAGGTTGCTATGCATTAAAAAAAAAAAAAAAGAATGAACAGGAGAGATTTAATTAAGGACTGTTACAGCTATTGAACCTTAGAAGAAAAAATACTGTAGTAGTGAAGATGGTCAAGCACCCCAATAAAAGATGCCTGCTGGAAGAAGCAGTGTTGTCACTTAAAATGTGGTAGCCTAAGAGGGAAGATCAGGATGGTATAGTGTCTGCTATAATCTTGCCTTTCCTAAATCACAGCCCTCAATAATACAAATGCATGTTTTTAAAAGGAAAAGGGAAAACAGAATTGAGTAGATTCTCAAACAGCTCCCTAAGGTCTGCCATATCTAAATACTGGGAATGGAAATTGCTGAATAAAATGAATGCAGTCTGCTTGACAAATCATATGCTGATTTACCTGGGTTTTGATATCCTTGGGAGGATTATGCGGCAGAGAAAACAACTCAAAACTAATATAAATCCAGAAAACATATCGCAGAACTTTGTTGTGCAGGCGTGCTGTGTCTCAAGCCACGCTCATTGGACAGACCAATGCTTGTGGTTTAGAAACTAAATTTCAGTTGAGTAAATAGTGTTTTTATGTATACCTTAAGGTGTTTGACATTCCAACCGTCCGGATTAGTAAAATAGAAGCAAATTTGAAGGCCATCTAAAATTGCAGTCTGGGTAGAAAGAAGACTAATGAACATATTATTCATCACAACACTGCTCACTGGGGATAGGGTAGTTCTTTATCTACAGGCAGAAATACAGAAGAGAAGAATGCATTTTAGGGACATACTCTTGATTATGGTTAGCTTTCCATCTCCTACACAACATGGCCTTTTCCTGTGTACCTTTTTCTTTGGCAGACCTACTGTGTCAGGAAAATCTATAACCCTGTTGACAGAGCAGCAAAGTGCTGCTGAATCTGTCACTTTACTAGGCTGCAGGTGAGACCCCTTCCTAACACACTGAGGCCAGATGATCCTTGGCCTGGTCTTCAGGGAGAGGGGAAAAATTTGAAGACTCTCACTGTGTAGAGAAAGCATCTTTAACAGCAGAAAACCATGTATTCTGGCTTTTCATTAGGTCAAGCATTTCACTGGTGAAGTTAAAATCATGGGGAAATTGAATTCGGGGAGAAACAGAGGAGAAGAAGGAAGAGTTATGTATCCCTATATACACTATGGTTTAGTCATTCTCAAATCACTATCCCTATCTTCAAAATGCATTTTATAGGCTTAAAGTTCGGTTCTGTGCATGTGAAGGGCCAACATGAGATGCTATTTTACTAAGTTAATATGCTTAACAAATTGTGAAACCCATCACTAAAGTGTGGGTCCTGGTATCCTACAGAACCATCCACATTTTGACTTAATGGAGACATAATCATCTACTCTCCCTAACAGATAAAATGGAATCTAATACAGATTTCTTTTCCTATCCCTGAGATTAACCTCATTTCCAAAGAAAGAAGAAAAACATGCAACTGATAGTAGACACGTAGGTGCAAAAGCAGTCTCACTGGGTGCATCTACGCTGCTGAATAGAGAGGGTGATGAAGCAACCTTGAGCATTCCCTCAGCTCTGGTTTGCCTTGCTCCAACTTGCTCTCTCAAAGACCAAGTCTGGGGCTGGCTGGAGAGCTAACCTGCTTCAGGAGCTGCTCCAAAAAGATAGCATGTGCAAGACTGCAGCAGGCTCGGCTCCTGCTGCATGGCGTGGCAATTTCTGCGGCGTCTCCAGAAGACTTGCATTTTATGAGTTCAGTTAGTCCACCTTTTTCCTGAGAGAACTCGCTCTCGTTATCTTGTGTTCATCAAAGGGGGTTTTTTCCCCCATTTTGATACCCAACAACATCTGCTGGCTTCCATTTCTGGAAAGACTGTAGCAACCGTTGGTCCTCAGGTTCTGCTTTCTAAACAAGCACACACGCATACAAAGAAAAAGAAAGATTAACAGATATTTTTCTATTCAGAAGTTGAGATGAGCTCACCTTTCCTTTCAAAAGATTTGTGCTTTAAGAAGCGGTTGTGCGCGTTTGCTGGGTTTTAGCTGTTTTGTCACTCCACCTGATCAATTAGGTTTTCCGAGTCGTAGCCAGAGAAGATATAGTACGTTGATGGTCAGGTATCTTTTAAAAATGTTCTTCCAGTTTGAGTTCGTCTGGCCTCACTGAAAATTCGGGAAGTCACATTTTATAGTCTGTATTTTTAGGCAGAGCTGGCCAAGAATTTTCCAAGATAAAATTTTTTCTTCAGAGCTCACCAGTTCCTCAAAAGAGAAATGTTTTTAAGAAATTTATTTCAAATGCAGCTAGTGGAGCTAAATAAGTAACTGAGACCTACCAATTTGTTGCCTGCTTTTTCAAGTTTAATAATTTCTTAGTTTTCTACCCGTTTATAGAGTCAGGTCTGTTTCCCTGAATCTCTGCAGTTAACATTTCAGAGCTGTGAGAGGGACGAATATATACTCAGTAATAAATTGTGGATAAATACTTGATAGATAAACCAACTTAAAAACTTACTTAGTTTTTCTTCATATCAACTTAACAAATCTATACAACTGCAAAAGAAGTATTTTATTCAGGGATGAGTGTGAAGTTTTGTTACGCGATCAAAAGTATATACTTCTGATTCTTCCGTGCTGTTATTTTATTTTTACTGGAGAATAAAAGTGTCTCTGTGCATCCCTCACGATGTTGTTGAATAGAAGACCAGTGAGAACACATCTAATAAATTAAAAAATAAGTTTCATTCCTGTATTCAAAGGGGAGTTTAATGAGTTTTTCACACAGTAAACAGTAGTGAGTTTATGAACAGTCCTACCGTGCTTATGGTGAAGGCTATGTAAATTACACTGATGCATATTTATTCATGTACTTCTTGTGGGAATATATTTAGGGACCTATAAGCATATATCAGAATTTGTTACAGGGAAGGAAAGTTATGAGAAAGGCTTAGTATCCCAAGAGTAGAATTAAGGTGAAATTAACAAGTAATTGAAGTTATCTTTGATCATGATTTTTCATTCCCTTTTTTTCCCTGCTCTAAGGAAGTGAATATTTTTGATGTTCAGTAGAGCAGCACAATGCTGCACAGAGAAGCATAATGCTGAATTTTCATAATAATGTTTGTAATGCAAATGAGGGACACTTCAAAAACAGGTTGATTAGCATTTCTTAATAAAATGCCAGTCTCCTCCTTTTTCTTCATTAATTCTATCAGCAGATTACATAGCTAGATTTTAACATTAGTAAATGTGAAGTGTGTGGTGGCTTCTCGTGATATAATTATTTGGTGGCTCTAAATAGTTTCGGATTGTGCGTTTAAAACAGTTCCTCCAGCACTAAAGCATTACAGTGAATTAATGAGCAACTTGTCACCTCTGGGACCTTTCCTTTGAAATCCAGTCTGGCTTAAAGTGAACTCCTACCATTTCAGGCCAGCAGCTGGTAAAAGGTTAGAAAATGAATGAGCTCCAGGGACATCGCTGGACTTCCACAGGAGCATATATTTACTTTAGTACTGTTTTTCACAGATCAAACCAGGGGAAATACAGAGCTGCTGTGCGGCTTCTCCCACGGACTGCATCAGCCAGCCAGAGCATTCCCCCATCGCGCGGCTCTCGGTAATGGGCTTTGCTCTCCTCTCCTTCCCTAGCTTCTGCAAGGGAGGCATGGCAACGCAGCAACTTGACGAAACGAACTGCCTTCTCCTTCCTATGTGGCATTTAGGCTTTTTCCTAATTATTTTTTGCCATCTCCTTTTTAATTGCCAAAGTTTCCTCCTGTTCTCTCTTGTGCTTATTTCACTTTTGAAATAATTATTCTCTTCCTTGTCTCCCAAATCTTGCTTTTGCCCAGTGTGTGTCTTTTATTCTCCTTTTTCTCCATTGGGAGACCCAACAACCTGTCTCACACTCCACACCGGGCACATCTTTCCTCCCCTGCTGGACAGCTGTGAGAAGCTCTCTCTTGCCCTTTTTTCTTCCCGTTAGAGAGACTTTAGAGAATGAAACGCTTGTTGTGCTGCTCTGATTTTAGAGGAGACTCGGGAGTGACATGGTGTGAGCTTTAAGTCCAGAGCATCAGTAAGAGCAGCTGGTGAGCATAAGTCTCTACCCAGTTTCGGTTCCAGTTGAGCATCGCTTTGCTGGTCAAATTTCTTTTCCTAACTGCATAAGGCAACAACAAACTTGAGTTTTCAGGGATGGTATTTAAATAATATGGGCAACTCAGGATAAGCATTCAGACTGTACAACTGAACTTGGAAATTTGAAACTCATGGAATAACAGAATCATTGAATAGTTTGGGTTGGAAGGCACCTTTAAAGGTCATCTAGTCCAACCCCCTGCAATGAGCAGAGACATCTTCAACTAGATCAGGTTGCTCAGAGCCCCATCCAACCTGACCTTGGAAGAACTGTAACTCCTTACTGGCCCCGGAGAAGTGCTGAATTAGGGATACTTTAATCTGTTCTAGTTTTTGTGTCTGAATGCTGTCTTGCTGGTGGTTTCCGACATGGGGCTGGAAACCTGCATGTCATCAGACTGTGTAACTATCTAACATAACTCAACATCTTATTTCTTCCAAGATTTTATGCAGGATTTTTTTTTTTTTTCCTTCAAATTTGAATGTAGAAATAACGTATAACACTTCCTCTTATTAAGATGGTCCTGGAGTCTCATCTTTGTTAGTAAATCATCTTGACAATCTTCTTCCTTTCATGTGTGTTGATTTTGATTAGGTAATTCATCAAAAGCCTGTTATTAGCCATTTCTTAGGCCTTCTGTCTCAGACAACCACTTGTCATTTTATCTGGTTGTGGATTACTGCTCAGCAATCAAGCCAAGGCTTGCTGCGTGCCAGGCAGCCCTGTCCTCCCGTTTCCCTTACAATACTGCAGGGAAGTTGTGTGGAATTCTCCTTTTTTGGTAATGGAGTCACTTACGTCCGGCATTTAGGATAAAACGATGATTTGTGCTATTGATGATTGCTTAAGCTCTTTGTCGTTGATATTGAGCTGGATCTTAACTGTTTTAAAAATAAATGTAGCTCCAACAAGCTGCGTAGCTTTACAACCCAACGGTTTAGTTTAATTTGTGCGTGGCAAGTTACATTGTTGGCTTTTGCTGTCCTCTTTTTTTTTTATTTGATTTGAGAGAGAGAGTTGCGTTATTTGAAAAAGATCGTTGCTAAATGAATTGAGTGAAGGAAATTAATTTGTGGAAAAATAATTCAGAGAAAAATGTTGCTTTTTTTCCCTTCCTTGTTTTTGGTTTTGAATTGGAACCACAGAAAAGCTGGTTGGAAGGGACTTCTGGAGTTCATCTGGTCTGAAATTATGTTGCAAGCCTTAGATTTCAGGCTTTAGATTAGGTTATCCAGGACATGACCGCGCTGAGCCTTAATTATTTCCAGCGAGGAGATTCCACTGGTTCTCCGAGCAATCTATTCCGATGCTCAGTTGCTCTCGTGGTGAAGAATCTTTTTCTTATATCCAGTTGCACTTTTCCCTGAAGCAACTTGTGCCCATTACCTCATGTTCTGTCAAAATTTCTCCTGCTGAGAAAAGTACCTCTGCTTTCTCTAGAACTACTTTTTTTAGATATTGGAAGATTATAACTAGATCTTCTGATCTTTTTCTTCTCAAGCCCTGTTCCTTCAACTTTTCTTCATATGATAAGTTCTCCAATTCGCTAATCATCCTGGTGGCCCTTCGCTGGACCCTATCCAATTTTTCAATTTCTCTCTTGAAATGTGGGGGGACCAAGACTGGACACAGCATTCCAGGCATGCCCTAGCAAATGCTGAACAGAGCACAGTAATCACATCCCTTGACCTGCTGCAGCCCAGGACACAGTTTGTCTTCATTGCCTCAAAGATGCTCTGCTGACTCACATTCACCTTGCCATCCGCCAGGACCTCCAAGTGCTTCACAGCAGAGCTGTTTTATGGACTTGTATATGTCCAGTTTGTACGGCTGGTCCCTAACTCAGCTCTCCTCTATGACTACAGGCCTCTCTGGCCTTTTCAGTTTGAGTTGTGTTGGGTCATGACTATTGCAGCGAGAAGTGCTGGGAGGGAATTACTTTAACTGTGTCTTCCGGAGGGAGGATAAGATGTGTACACACACACCCCCCCCCTTCACCTCGGTGCTCTGACACTAATGGAAGGGAACTGGTGTTTTAATTTCTTTATGCCTACAGAAGCAATCTGGTTTTTGATGAGAAAGATACTGTAAGAGCATGAACTGTTTCTGTGTTTCATAAAACTGCCTGCCTGGCCTCAGACACTCGCTGCTGGAAGTGCTGTTTGCAGGATATTGAACTTGCCAGGATCTCCTCCTGTCTGGCGTTTTTCTCTCTCTTTTGCAAGCTGACCTGCTCGCTTTGCCCGTTCCCGATGCCAGGCATCCAGAGCCCAGCTCCAAATCCAGAGGCGGGGGCTGTCTAAGCGTGACCTCAACTTCCTCCGCAGGGCCCAAGGGCTCCACATCAGCACTTGGGGGGCATTTCCAGGCCCACCTGGACCAGAGCACCGAGCAATCTCCAGTCTGTTGTGAAAGACCTGCCGTGCTTCTCGCAGGGCCTTAACCTAGCAAGGCAAATTGAGAGGAGGGAGCCAGAGGATGCACTGCGCAGCTTCCCTAACCACCCAGTGTTGTGTTTGTTCTCTGCCACTGCCTCCAGCAGCGCCGGTACGAAGGTTTTCTTGGGTCATAGGCAGCAGACTCAGCCTTTATCCTGCTCTGTCAACAACGACGTTACAGATGAGTACTGCCAGAATTTTGATCATTTACCGAGTTGACAGTGGAATGCATTTGCTCAGTGGAAACAGGGTTGCAGTCTTCCACATGAAGGGAAAACAGCTGGAAGAGCTATGGGAGGATCAGCTCGCTCAGAGTATGAGGTTGGGAAGGGAGGACTGGCCAGTCACAACAGCAGCTCCGCTAGCTGACCAAGAAGGAGCATTGAGGTAGCTTCTGCTCTTGCCTGTCCTTTTACTCAAAACGTAACAGCTACATGTGTTGTCAGGTATCTGGCCAGGTTTCCAATATGGGAAAATAAATATGGATTTTTAATATTTTTTTTTTAAAGAGATAAATAATTGCAGTTATTATTGATCGTGAAGTGCTTTATACCTGAACGACTTTCAGAGTCTGTGGCTCTATGGATGCCATGTATTACTTTACAACAATTACATAGGACTCTTGATAGATGGATGATACAGGGCCAACCTCTCTGTTAAGCCTCTGGGCTCTTTGCATGATTGGTTTAGGTCAGTTCCTAATGGGATCTTTTCCCATATCACAAGCCAGGCTCAATACAGTGTAATCAGAGAAGAGCAGCTAGAATGGTAGCACAGCTGGTTGTAATAAAGTGAAAAATCACCTTCACTTTTTCTTAGGTGGTTGCAGTCATTTATTTTAACAATTAAAAATTAATTCAGTCAGGAACCTGCCATATAGTGAAGATAGTGTTGCCGAGAGTCAGAGCTAGGAAGTTTTCCTAGCTCCCCCTAAAGCCAGTGGAGAACCGAGAGATGATCAGCATGGAGTCTGATAAACTGAGAAGCGCTCAACATATTCAAAGTCTGAATTCCTATTAGATGTTCAGAACTTGACTCTGAATGGCTTTTTCTTTGGGGGGGGGGGGGGAATACGTAAATATGGCAAGTTTTAATTCAGGCTTGAGAGGATAGTATCTTAGCTACATTACTAACATTCGCCTTTCAGCAATGGTTCAGTCATATGGCTTATTTTAAAATACATCTTCAATGAATAAAGAAAATCAGAGACCATTTCTCTGGTAATGACAAAAGCCTAATGCGCTTTGTCAGTAAGGGAGCAGAAACGGTCCTTCAGTTTTGTCATCGCTTTAAGTTTCTGCTTACTTTTCCTTCTCTTTTTCCTTCATTCTGAAGTTAAAACACATTCAAAATTGTGCTCGCATCGTTTGATGAAGGTGAAATTTCAGAAAGTTAAATGTTCAGAAACAGGACTCATTTGATTTATGTTAGGTGTCCTCCCGGAAGCGTTGCTTTGCTTCCAGGTATAAAGCCTAAGGGAAGCCAAATAGTTCCCATATATTCCCAATATTGTACTCCATGTGTCTGATACTGCAACAGAGGTTGGCCCAAGACCCAAGGGACTGTGTCCTTCGCAGGCTACTGAATTCTAGTCCAACTTGTGCCTGGTGGAATGGAGAAGACAGATGTCATCGTATTCCAATCATGACAACAAAAAGGATCTGAAATTCCTTATTGACCCTGACCATGGCTTTACCAGAGCCAGACGGGGATCTATTAAATGAAGGCAGTGGTTAGACCAAACGGGGGAAGACAGCATGAAAGTATGGTCATGAGTTTGATCCTGAAGTTACAGTAGTGCTGGAATACATAGTAAATTCATGCTAAGAATAGATTTTGGTAAGCAAAATAAACCCCTCTGATTAGTTTTCTCCATGAATCATTTAGATTAAATTTTCAGTAGGACTTATCTCTGGGCTAATGACAGCACTGGAAGATCAGTTTGCTACTGGTGAGTAGGAAATTGTATCTGGAAGGGCATGGTAGGATGTGGGATCCATTTCATCAATTTCTTAGGAAATTAAGTTTTCAATTAAAATAAAATGAATTTATCTTCCTAGAGATAGGCCTGTAGAGGCTTACATTTGGGAGATTGTCATCAAACATCCACAAACAGATGGCTCCCGTGTTTCTTTACTTGTAACCTACCCAAGCAGAGGTAAAGAAAAAATAAATCTGTACTACTGGAGTCTTGTTGGGGAGCTGTAGAATTGACAAGAATCTGGGGGGGGAGGATGCGGATGGGGGACGTTTCTGCTGCTCAAAACTACTGGAGTTATTTGTGGAGAAAAAGACCTACAATCAGGGAGAAGAAAACAGATAAGGTGACAAAAGTACTCAGCTAAAGTCAGCAAGTTAAACTGGTTTGTCCCAATGACGCATCTTTTTCACAAAAAGCTACTTTTTTCTATTGGAAAAGTCGGGGTGGGGTGTGGCGTTTCCATATCTTTTTCCGTTTCCTTAAAAAACAAAGAAGCCCCCTCCCCTCCCCCCAAAAAACCCACAACCTCTCTGTAAAATCCAAACAGTTCCCTGGAACAGTACTGCCAATCTAGGATACTTATATTGACTTCATTTTACCTCTGTTGGGATGAGGGAAGAGAATATTGAGAGAAGCAGCTCAGTGTTCGGTATTTGATATTCGAAAAAAGTTAATTTTCTGGAAGCTATCGTTAAAGAAGCTGAGTAAATATTTTTTGTATGTCTGTTTAAGTGGTAAGTGCTGTGGTCTAATTTGGAGGAAATTATTTGATCACCTGCTGAGTTGGAAGCCCCCAGCAGAGCTTGGGAAAGGTGTGAAGTTCTCCATTTCAGGATCGCTCTGCTCTTTCCCCAGAACGTTCCTGTCATATGTGTTTCCATATTCCCTTTAAAGCACTTGCTAGCATGCGCAAAATTTCCAAAATGTCTAGTTCTGTTGAAAATTATTCTTTCTAAACCAAAGTTCAGTCTTTTCCCACAGATGCAGGGTTTGATTGGTGTTTGGGGAGGCTGGAGTTTTGTTGAAGCGAAGAGTTTATATTTGCTCTCAGTTGGTGCTAGGTAGACAGTTGGGAGTGCTCGAACCCTCCCCCTCTCTTTATCCTATGCTTTCACTTCCACAAAGCTGGAAGCACTACAGATATGCCAGATAAATGGAAACTGCATTTTTAAATGGGGAAGGAGGAAAAAAAGTGCTAAGATCAACTATTGTTCACTACTGCAATTCAGTGTGAACAGCTGGAGGTGGCAGACAGAAAACAGAAGAATTCATGTAATTCTGCATTTGCTTTCACAAAACCATGGAAAGAGAATTTCTCTTCAAAACTACCCAATCCTGGGATGTGTGCAAACCAGGGCAGAAAATAAAGATCGAAGGCGAGGCAGAGGGGAGGCAAGCACTGACCAAAAACGTCAGTTTGGTTAAAAAAAAAATGGTGGAGGAAAAAGTAAGGGAAGAATATTGAAAGGAAACATGTTGAAGGATAAAAGCCGGCACTGTAGAGCAGCCTAATGCATTGAGGTATTGATCCAAAAAATGCCCTATAAGCTTTGCAGAGAAAGATGTGATGCTTTGGTTTCCCTGAAGCATACAGGTATGATAATTTTGAAACAATTCAGATCAAGGGAAAAAATTGTATCTTATATCTAGAAGAAAGATGAAGCTTCTGTCTAAATTACACATTTCCCCATACTTGAAATGCAATCCTAATTTGGGAATCAGTAGGATCTGGGACTGTAGATCTCACTTACTGTGGTCATCGACAAACAAATTTAGGAAATGCCCCCAGACTGATACACACATATTGTCTCAGATGAAAAAAAAAAATGTAGAGAGAAGAACAGCTAGAGAAACACATCTTTTATAAAACAATACAAAAATGTTAGAGTTTACTCTCAATCCAGAATAGTTGCTGCGTATTGATATTGACTTAACAAGAGCTGAATGGAGCCATTTGCAGTGAATAATGTATTAAGTAGTTGGAATGTGAAGTGTTTACTAAAATAACAGTAATTATACAAACCAAGCTAATCGCAGTGAAGTTGCTGGAAAGACTGTGGAATGTGATAACGTCGGTTTGCTGCAGTATGAATGCTGTGGGTAGGTTTTTGGGGTACGGTTTGGTTTTTTTTATGCAATACTCCGAATTGTTAAGGTTTGTTTTTTTTTTAAATAGCTTTTACATGGAATATGGGAACACCAAGTAAAGCATGTTGTTCACCGGTTCTAATGTCTCTTCATTCCATGTTTAAAAACACCCACACAGTGCTACATGCAACATGCAGAGAAATGAGATTTCCTTTAAAAAAAAAAAATCTGAGTTTTTAAGTACTGAGCTGAGATAGCAGCTTTCTAAATAAGCTTGCACCACCACATAATGTGATAAAAAGGAAAAAAATGAGAATGGTTCTTCAGCATCCTCTGTCTGGAGGTAATAGCTAACAATATATTTGATTATGTCATTACACAGATTTGCTGTTTATTATAAGGACTGCATCCATATCATTCAAATACAGCTAGAAGCCTATTAAAGAACTTCGTGTTCTCAACTGCAAAACTAAACTGATTCTGTGCCCACTGGCAAGGGCTGAAGTTTCCATTGACAAATGTGCACAATATGTAGGGACTTGGATTTTTAATTTTTTTTACAGCCAAAATTCATGCTTTAATGTTGTAAAGAATATATTAGAATACTGTCAAAATGCCCTTTTAATAATTTTATTCATGACTCAACATGTTTTCAAATATTTAATCTGTCTTTTGCCTTTTAGTGTGAAAGTTAATCTGTTATCTGTTATTAATATCTCCTCAGATATACAAATGCTCTTTTTCACAGATGCACACATGTGCAATGGAACAGTTGTTTAACTATAAAACTTGGAATCCAACCTCAAGCCATAGATGCCAAATTAGAATATTTTTTTTCCCAATTTTGTATAAAGGCAACAAACCAATAACACACCATAATTTAGAAAGATTTTTATGAAAAATGCTTTTACAATTTTAGTTATTCACCATTCCTCATTTTGTTAAACTAGTTAGCAACAACCCCCCTTGTCCGGATATTGCAGGTAGGATGGGTTGTAAGAAACAAGATGTTTTTTCTTCTAACAACGCGCTTTGTTTTGTGTATAATCTATAGAGGAAGACGTATAAAGTAAGGTGATGAAATAACTGGAAATGGATTGGCATGTCACATAAAGGATGGCATACAGCTCCCTTCCGAATGACTGTGCTGAATGGTGGGCATGGGTAGATGAAGTGGCTGCTTGTGCTCAGTATGATCCATAACCTCAGACTTCAGAATGCATCCTTAATCATGACAACTAGTGAAAAAGTGTCCTGTGGACAGCAGGGCAAACCCCCCTGAGTTTTCTCAACGTTTCTTTCTGTTGTTGGTTGCTGAACCCCTTTGGCGTTCTGCAACTCCCTCAAAGGCAGGAGCCACCTGAACAGCTGTCCGGTGTCTATGGGATCTGCCCGGCAGGGCTGACAGTGGCAGCGTCGTCTTCCTTTTGCGTGGGTGTGAAATCAGGGGCCTCCCCTCTGCCCATCTGTTGATTTCCCAAACTGAAGGGAAATTAATTACTTACCATTTTCCACCCCTCTTCCAGGTCTGGTTGAAGTTGACTAATGGCTTCCAAATGTGTTAGAAGACAGCTTCCATAGAGAAGGATTGAGAGGCAGGTAGATGGGAGGAAATTGCCTGGCCCTTGTTTATTCTAGGGAGCCAGGATCCAAACAGAGCCCATATGTGCATTACAAGAATGAATCTAGACTTGGGTCTCCTTTAGGGATGGGTCCCTGGCAAACGCTTACCCTCTCCAACAGTACGAGTTGAAACCTTTGTCTCATCACTTTACATTTTGAACACGACTGCTGTAGACTCAGTTCTTGGCAGTGTAACAGCATGTCCTGTGCGTGGTAGGAAATTCATTCTGAACTGTTTTGCTGTCTGCTGAGGGTCGGTTATTGAAAGTTGGGACTTCCAGTGAACTTCGGGTCAGATGAATAAACTGTTCTGGTTACAAGGAAGAATCTTGTTATTGAGGAATTGACTTCTGAGTAGTAATAATTGTATAAATTAGCATTAATTTCAAAAAAACATAGCATCAAGAGATTTTGTAAAACTGTTTAGCAAATGTCTTATGCAAGAAGAATGAAATAGTAGGTCTCCGAGGTTAGGCTGGAAGAAGAAACAAGGAAAACTGTTACAATAACTGCTAGCAGCAGTGACGGAAGGTGTTTCGGCAACTTGACTTTTTGAACGTTAAAAGTTGTGTGTGCGTAAAAGAGTCAAGATACGTATCTATAGGAAATTTGCTTCTCTAATTGTTCCTGTAGTATAGATGATAATTAATCAGAGCATTCAGAAGTTTTGAAACAGAACTAAGGTGAACTGAGCTGATTTGGTTTCAAGCATATCCAACAAGTTGTATACAGCAGAAGCCAACTGAGCAGAACTCTGGCTTTGACAGCAAAGATTAATGACCCACCTCCCTTTAATTGATGGTAACCAGAGTGTGCTCCGCTCCCCCTGCCTGGGGCAGCTACCGGAGGCTGCACCAGGTAGATGCACTCCACTGGGTTATTTCATTTTTTTTTATTGGCATTAAAAGGAATGTTTAAAAACAAAATCTGCCATACCTGAAGCTCTACGTATTTTCTTCGGACCTAGTCTCTTGGTGGCCATTTATATTTTAGGAACTGACATGTTCAGTTTTATTAAACTAGCCTGAAAATGGAGAGCAACTGTTTAAGACCGGAGCTGTTGACCTTATATTTCACAAGTAATAAGATTTTATTTACTGTAGTTACTTCAGGCTTACTAAAAACTGAGGAATTTTTTTTTTTTAATACTTTGCCATTTCTGGTACATGTATGTAGATGTACACGCTATTGTTGCACGTTGTTCAAATGCACAACCAAAAAATAGTTTAGAGAAACATGAAAGTAGACTGAAAAACATCTGAATGCACAACTGCTGTTTTCAGTTCAGAGTTTACAAGCAGTAATGTGCACCCGTTGCACAGATTTTTTTTTTTTTTTTTTTGGTTTGGCATGTAAGTCCTTCAGGATGCAGATGGACTTGTGGCATCAGTATCACCCTTAGAAAAGAAATGGATCTGTTTTAGCCAAAGAGTGGTTGAACATATTTTTTTTTTCTGTTGTCTTAATTTTCATGTCTATGCCCGTGATTCCTGCTTGTAGTTTTGCTGTACTATAAAGCAGTAGTGCTTTCACACTGCGTTTTATTTACAATTTTACTTGCGCTTTAGGAATCAGAGCTTTTCCTGTGTTTGACTATCTGAATCTTCCTGGTAAGGGGAAAAAATCCCACATTATGAATAATCTCAGATGATTTTGGGATTAGGTAAAACATTTTGAAAATCCTATTATTATTTTGTACAGGACTTGATTGTCTCTGGACTTGTATTGACTCCCCCCCCCCCCCCCCCCAACTTGGACTGCATGATGCTTCCTCGCCAAAGTCAGAGGGACTGGATTGTGCTTGCAGATGTGAAGCTGCTTGGTAGGGTTGTTTTTTTAAATTTGTTTTGGCGTGGTTTTTTTGTTTGTTTGTTTGTTTTTCTGAGAAAATAAAGAGAATGAGGAAATACATTCAATTAAGTAATAAAATAATTTGCAATAAAGATGGGGGGTTGTTCTTTCCCCCTCCCCAAATGAAAGATAAATACGTGAAAATGAAAACTTCAACTAATTTGAAATGTCCAGGGGCAATTGTAGGGAATGACTTTTCTTACCAGGATGCTTCAGTTGCGGACCTGTACATGAAGCTGGAGGGTCTGTATACCGCACAGTGATTCTGGTTAGGGCTTTGGTTATGACTTACAGGAGGCTACAGTATATGCGGAATCCCCCATCTTGCAGTTGCCTATGAGACAAATTTTCCAGAACAAAGCAAAGGGAATGTATTTACTTTAACATTCATGGCAGATCAAATAACTCTTATGACTGTGGTTGATCAAATAATTCTTGCGGCTACGCGCTGTAGCCCTGTCTGAAGGCAGGGATTGCAGAAGAGTTGAAAAGCCTCATTGGCAAAAGTGTAGAAAATTGTTTGGGTGAGGCATTAGGTGGAAAAAACCAAATGGGTGCTTTTTCATAGCAAAGTGTCCTGTTTGAGTGTACCAGCAAAATCACGTAATACAGAGAGAAAGAAATATTCCATGAGTTATGATAAATAACAAATAAAAGAAGAAAAAACCCAAAGGATTAAAGGATTTGGTTTGGTCAAAAAACGACTTACTTTTTCTCAGTGATGAAAACCGACCCAGGAGGATACCTACAGATATGCTTATTTTGTGTGTCTCTCCCTTTCATGCTGCCTGCGTACAAAGTACATACAGAATAATTTATTGCAAGTTTCAGAACTGATCATCTGCCTAACCCTGTCAAGAGCACAACATTAACTGAGCGCAGAGGGGAAAATACAGCTTTGTTTTGATCTTTCCATGACCTTGCTGGTATTGGGGATAAAAATATAAATTGTGATTTTTTTAAAAAAATATATTTTCTTTTCGTTTGATACCTCTTTAAAGAAAGAACAAATGTAGTTATGGCGTGACAGAATTCTGAATTGCTAAAATATATTCGTCTACGATTCTTTTTTAAATCAGAAAATTGTTATTCTGTGTAACCAAATTACTAAAACTGAAAGTTTGATGGAGAAGCAAAGGAAATCGGCTTAAAGAAGTTCTTTATTATACCCGTGCAAAACCCATTAAGAGAGTTGCTAATTTATACCTTAGTCCAAGACACATGCCTATAGTTTAGGTATCTCTGGCTTTTAGAAGTGTCAGGCTCTTTCTTCAACATCCAAAGTGGAGCTAAATTTTAACTTAGCTCTATTATTTCTGAATGGAATAATAATTACTTGCCAAAACAATATTGGTGTTAGATTATGGACTGGTACTAGGTTCCATGTTGCACAGATTTTTAGCAAAGAAGCAGGAGGCCTAAGTTCTTTTATGAAATATTTTATTAGTTTGCATTCCCTCATTCTCCCTTGTTGGCAGATAAGTATATGCTCCTTCTCTTGACGGTGAGCTGGAAGTGACATTTTCCAAAATAACTTGACAAAGATACTTTCAAAACTGTCAATTCCTTATGGTAATTTAATTATTCCTTTTTTCTTCAAAGAAAACTTCAATCTATTTGCAGATTCTCATGCACATTTTTATGGAATTGGAGCATAATATTACCGAAAGCGAACAGTGTAAGAAAAATCTAGAGATTGTTGCTTATAAATGTAGGTTTTGGTATTACAAGTGTGCAGTTTTTTAAATCAAAAAAATATTAAAATCTGACCAAAATGCTGGTTTTTGCATTGAAACTGTCAAATAATCATTTAACAATATACATTGCATAGCTTACATATTCATGCATAGCATATTCATGAATACTAATAATAACAGGCTAGATTATAATTTTCTAAAATATAATATTGTATTTCATAAAATTATGTGTTTCAAGGAAATAGTTTTTTATTGTAAAATAACTTTTATTGTATGGACAGCTTTGCTTCTTCTAGAAGGTCCAGGAGAGAACATTTGGGACTATTATGAGAGTTTCAATAGAGGTACAGATATACTTAACAGGGTTTAAGTGTTGTGTCTTTTAATCTGATTTTTTCCAAGATTTCAGGTTAATTATGTGTAACAGAACTCCAGTTGACAATAGTGAGACCTGGGTAGGTAACCATTTTGATGTGAGGTAGTTCTCGTCAAGAATACTATTTATTTTAACACTATTCTCTGCTTCAGTGACAATATCTATGGCTAAAAGAATATATATTTTAGAACTTATCCAGCTGTAGGGATGTCATATTATAGCAGCCTCTCACAGTCCTTGCTGCCCTCTTTGCGGGATTAACTGAAGACCTGCTTTGGGTTCCGGAGTTCAACCCACAAGTCGTTGGTTCCTCAAGCATCTTTACTATCTGAAGAGTTTAGTGATGTTGGCTTTTTGTTCTTTTATATGTATTTGCAGGCTGGCTGGTTGGATTTAGTGAAATATTTGCAAAAATTCCATTCTAATTTCTAGGACAAGAACATTATTGTGGTGACTTTTTAAATGTGTGTCTTCATACTTGGGTTTATCTGTATACACACATGCACAAACACCAGGTATCTTCACACTACATTCTATATGGAGATACCTCTATTTTTAACATCAAAGTAGTGATGGCCCTAAAATACGTGTTTTTTTCTATAATATAGACAGCTCTAATTTATAGAGACAAACACTTGCAAATTGAAATGAAAAAGTGAGAGTTTCAGAAAACAGTAATGTCACAGTAGTACAATCTCCACATAGTATGTAATACTCTATATACTGCATTATAAATATTCCCCTCCAAGGGGAATGGCAATACGCATTTAATTAAAACTCCATGATAGTTAATGTCTAGTGTAGCTGAATATTGTTGCAAAGACCTTTTTTAAAATCTCCAATATTGGAGGACTCAGCTGAAAATAGCTGTGTGACATGCCTGAAACAGATTCAGACGTCTCTGCTGAGCGTAAGGGAAGACCTGAATACCAGGATTACGGATCCCACAAATCCTCGGCTCAGTTTTACAGAAGGCTCAGGCAGTTTATGTATTCAGTTAATCTATTTTCACTTCAGTGTAATGACTTGCAGCTGTAGCCCACTTCATTGGCAGATCAGAAGCTACACTGTAGTATCTGTCCGACCCATACCATTTGTCTTGGAAGGCTAATTATTTAGCTTATGGCATGTTTTATTCTCCCAGGCTACGCTTAAAAATAAACAGAGCCCAGGCAACCTGGACCCTGCTCCCCTGCGATAACCGTGCGATGTCCGTGGCTCTTGCTGTCCGCACTGGAAGGACGGGCAGAGGAGCCCGGGCAGCGCAGATTTATCTCACCAGGCCCCGTTTGGGTGGTCGGGTAGGTGGTCAGTCCACACGTCTCGCGAGGACTCTTCCACAGATCCTTTTCAGATGCTTCCTAAAGCCAATGTTTGAAAACCCTTTGGCTCACCCCGGCTGGGGATGCTGGAGTGGACCGTCCAGCAGGGCAGGCAGGTGAGGCAGATTTTCTGACCTGTTGTTGTCCAAAATTCAGTGTATGACCCAGCCTGCAAAACCACGGCGCCTCTTCGGGCCTGCAGTCTTTTGTTTATTTTTAAAACATCCCTCTCAAGCTGTGTTATTTCGTTTAACAAAGAGCAGTTTCCTTTACTGCCGTCTAGTATTTCCATATTTCAAGGGCCAAGTCTCTCTGGAAGCCTGGCTCTACATTTTGGGGAAAACAGTATCAGAGCTTGGCTGCTGGTGTGCAGCACCTACAGTAGCCGAGCTGTCATTTGTGAACCGTCTTCTGCAAAGTTTCATACGATTGCAGATACTCTGATGTTTTGCTGTGCTAAGAGGAAGTTTGCTGGGGGAGCTCAATGAACTCTCAAGTTTTCAAGTCATCAAATTACTTGAAAATGAGAAGATTCTTCTTTTCTGGGAGGAAAAATGTTCAAATCTTTCAAAGTATAAAGTGACCGGAGCTCACAGAATCTGAGGTCCTCTTGGCTTGCCGTAATATGTTGGCGTCTGTATCACTTTGGAAGATGGGACCAAGGCCCTTATGAAAATTTCACATGGAAGCTTCAGTCGGCAGTGGCCTACATTGACCTACTGCGGGTGGAGAACAGGATGGTCAGGCAACAACTCGTCTGTTTTCTGCCAAAAAGCGAAAAGTTTCACTTCAATTGAGCCAGCGTGCACCTGAAGGTGACAGGAACTTCCTACATCAAAATGTGGTGCTTGATGAGCAGGGCTCGCCAAGTATTTATTTGTATTTGGATGGAGGTTTTAATCAGACCAGTCTTTCAACACTTGCTTATGCAAACAGGAAGACCTGACTGGTAACAACTGAGAGAATCCACCTGTACGACCTAACGTATGCACTCTGTATGCAACCTTGGGATGTGAACTTCATACAGGTTAAAAAAATTACTAGCACATGTACATAGACACACCGTCATGCTTCCTGCTTTGCTGTGCATATTTTGGACTTTTTTAGCTTCTGTCCACAAGTAATTAGATGTGCAGTCCAGAAATAGTCAAGACTGCTCTATTCCTTCTCCTATCACTTCGGATTCAGATCAGCTCGCTTGGAGCTCAGCATTTAGTGCAAGCTTCTGCAATTAAACCCTTCCCCATGGCATTTTACCACATGGTGTCATGCTGCAGCGCTGTTTACTTAATCACCTTGCTTTGCTGGATGAAAAGTGTTTCATTAGGAACTATTTATGAATTTACAACGTAACCTAATGAGGGCTTGTCTCCAGTCAGGACAGGTTTGCCTTACTGGTTGATACAATTATCTAAGTAAAGCCTCAGTATAAACTGGACTAGGGAGCACACACATTTTAAAATACAATTACATTGTCACTAAATGACATACCTGCAAGACTTGGTAAGATTCATTTAGCAGCTCAGCTGTGAAATGCTGCAAAAGGCTTTTCGTTTTAAAAGTTCAGACAATTAATTTAACATGTAAACAGTAATTGTTTGGAGAGATACCACTGGTATGTAGTATTAGTGTCATTCTTGTTTTACTGTGGTAAACTTAAATTTAGCATTGTGTTGTAAAGGCAGAAGCATGCTTTTAATTTGAACTATAAAAGTAAGTTGAAACATTGCCTTCCGGGTATTTGAATTGAGTCCTTGTCTTTGATTTTACTGAGAGAAAAGTTAGCGGTGGGAATTGTTTGAGAGCATGTGATTCAAATTCAGTCTCTGGCAAGTACCTTGATTCAGGGTTTAATCTAGAGTTTGGCACTGCTAACAAAGGTGAAGCGTAATTATTTACCAAATGGCACCTAAATTAAACACCAAGCACATGCTGAATTATTTGTATAAAGATAACCTGGTCTTTCAATGTTACTCAATAGGAAAATGCTGCCGCTCCCCTATGAGGACCACAGGAATTTTCAGCTTTCGTTTCCCCATTGAGTCCCCTTCATTTCCTTTTCAGACTTTGTGTAAATCTTTAGGTCAGATTTACTGTATCTTAATAGGAATGCAATGCAGCTTTCTAGGAGACTAAAATGCTTGGCAAATGGGCAGCTTAATCTTTGGAAGGGTTTTTGCACTGTGTCCTCAAGAAATGGGATTATTTTCCATTTTCTTTTTTTTTCCTTCCCTTTCTTTCCTTTTTGTGGACTTTTTCTAGTCTCTCTTTTGCCCTTTTCCTTTCTCTTGAATTCTTTTCCTTGATTGCAGAAGTTTCATAACTGTGAATCATTGAGCAGCGTATCTGCTTTTGCACTGTTTTCACCCCATTCTGCGGCTTGCATGTTTACACTCTGATGTGCAACTTCATCTCTTAACAGACTCCAACGCGCAGCAGAAGTGGCTCTACACATGAAAAGGCCTTGGGAAGGACATAGAGTGCCACTTCAGTGGGTTCCCCTCAGCAACACTTTCATGTGTAAAGCTCACACAACCTACTGCCGGGAGAAATGGACTTGGCAAATCCATTTCTCTCTGCAGCAGACTCAGCATGCAAAGAGCTGTCAGGGTTGAGCTACAGAGAAACCCAAGTGTGACATGAAGGCCAGAGTATTCATCATCTGGGCCAGAGTTTGGCACCACTTTATGGCTTTTTTAAAAAAAAAAACAAAAACAAAATAAAACAAAAAAAAAACCCAAACACAAAACCCCAACCCCTAAACCTTTATCTCCCTCTGCCTGAGAGCTGCAAGCATATTTTCTAGAAAAATATCTAAAGTTTTTGGTGCTAAACTTCCTTTTAGATGAAAGTTTGAAGGAGCTTTACAAGATATGTGCAGAAATTAACGTTAGTGACAGATGTTTAAGCTTTACCTATATGAGGCATTCTTTAGCCAGATGATATAGCTCATTATTATGCTGAAATATTGATCTAGAATTATGAATTCCTAATCCCTTCCTCAGGCTCCCACTGCTGGATTCCAGATGTCGAAGATAATGTGTTAAAACAGTGCTGCCTTTTTTCCATCCCTCCGAGCTCCACTTCTTTCTCTTCTGTTTTGAACTCCATCTCCGCTTCTAAGATACAATTTATTGATGCATGATCATCATTGGTAGTAAGCAATGCCCTGTCCCAGCACCCAAATTTTGTTACGATTGTATTTATGCACAGAACTAACAGTTCTTTAGCAATTTGAACTCAAATTTTTTCTCTGCCCATACATTTCAACTGACAGGTGCCTTTACTGCTTCTGGCATACTAATGCTTTTGAAGATCAATCAAAAAAAAGTAGTACAGGCTGATTTAAGAAGTACCAGAAGCATTAAAAAACAGGTATTTTGAAGAATTTTCCTAGATGAAGGTGCTCCCAAACCCGTGGACAAGTTCTTCATTGTATGTATTTGATTCCAATTTAATTTGCAGGCTGTAATACAATGCTATTAATAATTCTGAATTATTATTAAGTATTAGGAATACTTATATTTAATCATAAATCTGTTAGATTGCTATAAATTAGCATTTATTACCCAGAAGATTTTCCCCAAAACAATGGAAATACATTGCCTGCTCTAGCATAATTATAGGCTATGGATTCCTTCTTTTGATGCTGTTCTAGGGATTGGTTAATAGGAAATCAGGTGTATCTCCACTCTAAGGACACCTTTGTGCTGAGATGTGTGCATGCACACAGGTAAGGTGGGATTCGAGAGCTGTTTATAGTTGTTTATAACCCATTCTGTAGCATGCTGCGTAGACTAAAGGAGTACATGATATATTTTTTAACATACAGATTTACAGTGCTAGGTAGCTGTCCTTTTGTTACTTCCCAGTTCTTCCAGGAAAAAAACCCAACATACCAAACAGATGGGAGAAGTACTCATTTGAGTTTCATATGGTGGTATGAATGGCCTTAAAAGGATTTTATAAATTTACAGCCTCTATCATCTAAAGTTCTGCTCTTTCATAGCATTACAATAGGTTGGCTGCTGAGTTGTGCGTTACTGTGCTCTACTTGAGCTGTTTGGAATATTACTTTGAGAATTGGAAGGGCTCCGGGGTGCTAAAACTGATTATGAGATTTTTCTTTGCTTGACAAGATGAGCAGGTCCATGTGAAGTATAAGGCAGTTATGTGGATTGACGGCAGACAGGTTTCAATCACAGAATCATGTTGTGTTTTGCTCATCTTTGAGGTGGGATGCCGGCGAAATTGAGTTTCAAGAGGATAATTACAACCCATTCAAATCCTCAGGTTAAGTTTCATGACTTTTTTTTTAATTATTATTTTTAAAGTGATTCCTTCCAGTGACTTAGTGTATTCTGAGAGTTCTTCAGAAACTTTGTTTATAATTTGTCTTCCTGAACATCAGAGTAAAAGGTAGGAAACTTAGCAAAAACTCCAACTGCCCCAAAATCTTCACTCTAAAAGTTGCAGTAGTTGAACAATGTCAAGGGTCCCCAGTCCTTAGTGGTAAATTTTTCCATCTGTTACTGAATATTATGCTTCAGCATGCATTTGACAACGGTTTTGTGTGCTGATACCTCTGTCGGGTCGGAGTCTCAGCAGGCTGGTTAAGTAATCCTGGCTTGTAATTGCCCACCCCAGAGATAACCTTCTGTAGTCAAGTACCTGACCCTCTTAAGAAATCAGGAGTTAACTCCACGAATGGGGACTGTTTTGAGTGGTAAAATAATCGCTTTAGCTAAGTAGGATAAGCTCTGAGACCAGGCAGAGCCCTTTTAGGAAGTTATAGTTATACATTCCCCAACAATAACACAACATTCACAGTTCCCCTAGTATCATTATGCTGTTTATTGGTCTCTGACCACAGAGGTTGGGCAAGGGCTACGGCTTTCCTTAATCTACTTTCTTGAGAACCACTTGCTACAGTCCCTGGTTTTCATTTGTATGCTGGAAAGTCTCAGTTCAGGCTCCTGTTGCTTGAACTGTCCTTCTTGCCAACTGCTTTGCACTTCCAAGTTGAGTCAACTCAAACCGCTTCACTGGGGATTGGGTTGGGTTCCTGTTCAGCCCCAAACTCCTCACACAGCAGGTTTGTCCTTTTCCAAATCTCCCCAGAAGACTTCGGTGTGATGGAATACTCAGGTAACACCCAGACAGTCCCCTTGAATTTGAAGAGAGTGATGTCTTCCACTGAAGTCCCCGGTTGTTGGCATCCCATCTCTGCTCTCTGGGACTGGTGTTTGTTCCTGTCCTCTTTTGTGGTGTCACGCATTAGTACAAGTTATTTCACAAGGGGGAAAGGGGCTCTGTGAGAAGGTGCTCCTCACCCTTGAAGGCTGCAAGTGATGCCTTAGATTTTGATACTGTAATACACAGTTCTGTCATTTAAGACATTCCCATTACTTTTTTCAGTAGTAATTGTTCTTTTGCACAATTCTGAGCTTTTTCTACTGTTCCTACTTCTCTTATTCCTATTTCTTGAATTATATCATATCTGAGTTGTAGAAAGCTGAGTTTTAACTCTGAAATGTTGCTGGTGTGATTCAGCAGTGCCCTAATATATGAATTGATAGGTTTTATTATGTTGAAGTTCACTTTTGGTCTGGAAACCAAACTCCCAAGATGTCTTTGAAGAAATTCTACTAAATTCCTTGAACAAAGTTTGTTGCTCAGAATGCCGTCTTTGTTCCTGTTATACACCCAGAAGTACTGTTCATGTCCAGAAGGTGTCATTGAGCCATCTGAGCACTCACCACCTAACTTGAGGAGAAAGCGAGGGGTTTTGAAACCAGGCTAAAAGAAAAAAAAAAAAACAACGAGCTGCTCTTGCTTAATTACGGATGCCCTCTGTTTGGGGCTTTGAGTTCACTGCAGCCAAAGGCAGCCCCGCTCTTGGCTGATGCCCACTGGGGCACGTGGCTCTGCCCCTTTGGTGGTCAAGGGCTGGGGCATGTGGGAGCTGTTTCCCACTGCTACACCAGCAGAGAAGTATTAGCTAAATATTCAAATTTCCAATAACGTGCCCCAAACCAGCGGGACGGGAGCATGGCATACTGTCTGCAATAGAGAGACTTTTAGTATCTGTGTACGACGATGGGAACAGAAACGCAAGATCAGTGGGAAATAATGTAGCTTTTCACTTTTAAATAATCTTAAGATGGTTGACAATAACCCTGGGACAAAATGCAATTGAAGTGTACCACTCAAGATCCAGTTTAAGCAATTTTGATGTTTTTCTTCCAAATTCATTGTTTGGCACCGTGTAATATTTTAATACAAAACAGTTGTTTTCATTTTTAATGTTAGTTACAGGAAAATTTACGATGTATTTGTACTTCTCGGCAAATATTCAAGTGCTCTTCTGGAAGAAGGTATGCAATAAATAACGTTGCTTCATACACAGAGTGGACATTAAATCATTTAATAGTATAATAAGAAAGCCTTGAACTAAAATCCTTGTGGGCTTCGCAAAGGTTTTTTTTTATTAGATTTTCCGATATTGTGTTCTTTAATGGAAAAATTTCCCTCCTGCTAGTATATATTCAGTCTTGTCTTAAAATTAAAATATGGCAAAATATTTAAAGTAACTACAAAACAGAGATATACAGAAGAGAGAAAATGTATCTATATTACATCATTATTCTGTAATTTAAAATATTTACATGCCTTTTAAGAATACTCGCAAACCTTAGTGGCTGACAATATACAGCGGTGCTTGCGTTAGCTCAAGTTTGCAAATACCAAAATCGAGAAATAGGGTTTTTTTCCAGTGATCACTACAAATTACTTTGAACTCCGAGTTTCTCAGAAAATGGGTTGTTGGTTTCATTTCCTCATTGCTAGTTACATAAAAGAACCCCAAACCTTAATACTATAGTTTTCTCCTTAAGTAGTCTTAAAATGCACACGGAAGCTTTAAAGTTTAAACCGATAGAGACACATATTCAGCAAGGACTGAGTGCAAGACTGACAGTACCAAAGCCCTTGAGCTGAAGGAGTGACTTCATTAGCTGCTATCACCGGCAGCCTTTTATGATGTTCTTAGGCCTCATCCCCTCAGCGGCCATTTCACCTACCCAGACTATCATCCTTGCCGCCCTGTTTTAGCTTAGTAACAGTTCACTGCATCGGAAAGCACAGTTCTAAGCCTTTGTATTTTAGGGACATACGCTCTGAAAAGTGAATGTAGGGGATATAATGGTAGATGTGAAATTTTTGCATTTCATTCGTCTCAATGACTCAGATTAAATGTCACACAGACAAATAAAAATATTTGTCTGTAGCTGGCTGTTTTTCCAGGAATTTGTAAGTCGGGCTTCATGCTCTCCAACCAGCTAAATATCATCTCCCTATCTAGCTTCAGACTAAAGGCTGAAGGCGCATGGAGAAGACCTTAAAATAGGAGGAGCTATCCTCAACTTCTCACCTTTCAGGATAAAATTGCACTTATACATTTTGAAAAAATGACAATCAAATGAATGTTGCTGCTTTGATTCAAACAAGGGGAGAAGTCCTCTGTCCATGACAGAGAATCTGGCCTCGGAAGAGGTGCAGGTAACAACTTCTCCGCTGCTCTCTAACGGGACAAGGCTGGCATTGGATTCTTGTCCACGCATCACTATATAAAAATCAGATCAAAATTAGATGACATTCTTGGTCTGTAGGGATGACATGTCAGAAGATGCGAAATTTCCAGTGAAATAACTTGTATATATCATGCAGTGAGATACGCCTGCATACCTTCTTGTGTATAGTGCGAACACCCACAGATCTGCTTTTATTGCCTGCTTTCCTCCAGTTGAGATTCTGTGAAATCCCACTCAGAGGGGGGCAGGTTTTATGACTGGATTTTGTTTTATTGCTTCTGCTTGTGCATTTGCTCTCTGTATTTTTGAACTTCCTATGTATATCTGCATATGGAGTTAGAAATTTGGGAATAAATTTACAACTAATCTTGAAGAAACCATTGCGCTGCAACGCTTTCCTTCAGGAATACTTTTTGGTCACATATTTGCTGTTATGAAAAAGTGGAAATAGGTTGAAATACTTATCAAAAATATTCTGGTGAGAATTTATCTTGCAGTTACTGTTGATTTTAAGCTGTGGTTAACAAAACCGTAGTGCCTTATATACAGCACAGCAGCTACTTCAGCCGTACACGTTCACTCTTTCAAGACATTCCATCAAGAAGAATTGGGGAGGGGGGGGAATTTTTTTTTTTTTTTTTATTTCTGGGTCTTTTAGTCCCCTCTTTGTTCTAAAAATGTGGAGTGTGGTATGTTTCAATTCCTTTGCTCCCTGGAAATGTTAAAGCCATTTGCTGTCCTAACTGATCCCTGCTTGGAGTGTTTCATTACTGACGCAATCTCGAGGTGAGCATTATAAAGTGAAGTATTATTCTTGATCTCACTGCGAAGCAGTAGGGAGTCAAACTGCAGGCAGCTGATGTCAAAATCGCCTTCTCTAAAGGATTTTTTTCTTTTTTAAATGTGAGGGTGTAGTGCATTTAAGGCTGTGTTTGCTGATCTTGAAGCTCGAGATGTAACGAGTAAAACGACAGAAGAATATGACCTTGCAAAGAACGAGAGGGATAAAATCTACATGAGCTTTGGGAATAATGGAAATGAGGCACAGTCCAAATGAATGAGACCTTTAAAGGTTGCCTTTCCTTTCAAAAAGGTTTTTGATACAATATGAAGCTTCTGACAAACCCTTAAGAAAAGACAATTACAGTACTATCCATAGGGCTCAGAATTCAAGGTGTTCAGACTGGCTGCAGTTTGACAGCCATAGAAACCATTTCCCATTTAATCTATTTAACAAGAATGAAAGAGTGTTTTCCTGCTCTTAGTACGTAGAATATTTAGTCATTAATTTGGTTTTATACTGTTTTCGCTGCTGAGATTTGAGCATATTGTGGAAAATTAATTATCTTAGCGCATACCATACTTATGAAGTATTGATTCGCCTTTTCCAGTTATAGAAAATTGTACCTTTTTTTTCCCTCTTAAATTGAATTTATTTCTTCAGAGGAGTTAGACTGGAAAATGCTGCATGAAAAGCCAGTATTTTGAAAAGAGGGGCATATTGAGCGGATTTTTTTGAAACTAATTTAAAATATTTTGGGCAGCCTTCTTTCACAACCACCTCTTGTAATGTATCAGTCCCCAAAGAAATTACGCAGCACATCTTCAGCCGTTAAAGAACGAGGAGTGATTATGTGCAGATTTAAAAGATGTTGATGAAGGTGTACATGGGGGGGCGATGAGGAAAGGCGATTCAACAGTCTCCCTTTGGTAGCTTAGGCCCATGTCCTTCATGACTAAGGTAGCAATGAGGTTTTTGTGAATGGTCACGTTTCTTATGCTTAATTACGGTTTTTTACTCTGCTGGTGCTGCTGTCTTTTGCTTTCTATGCAGTCTTCTTATCCCTGATTTTCACCACGTTCAAAGCTTCTTCCTCTGTCCCTGCCTTCATGGAACTGAACTGATTCTTCTTTTCTTTCATTCTAGAGTCGCTGGTTTTGGTAAAGGGAAAGAGAGATGGAGGTGGGAAGGAGGTCGGTTGATTTGGTACGTGGGGTTTTTTTGGTGTGGGTTTTTTAGTTGGGGGTTGTCTTTTTCTTTTCTTTTCTTTTCTTTTTTCTTTTTTCATAATCCCCTTTTTCTTGGAACCGTAGTCTGTAGTTTTAGGAAGTGTGGGAAAAGACACATGTTTACCTTAATTTTTCTGTTGAATTTTTGCTTTCTATGCCAAATTTCTCTAGACACCTCTCATGACTAGCCCCAGTCGCACATTGGTGCTCTTCCTGCACGTCCTTTTGTCGTTACTCTGCTGCTGCGTGTAATGAACCCTCCCTCTCTCCCCATCTCCGTGCTGTGCTTTTCCTTTCTCCTTTTCTATCAGATTTCACTTGTGATTTCTTTAGCTGACATATGAACGCTCAGAATTTCAAAACAGCCCACAGCTGCAATTAGCCATTTGTCAAGGTGTGCATGAACCAACCGGCCTCCTCACTGCAGTTAAGTCCTTCAGTGGGTCTGCTGACACACCACAAAATTATCCTCTTAGCTCAATGAATAAGAAAAAGTTCCATAGCAATAGGAGCCTGTCTGAGTAATATATAAAAAAAACATTGTGTGCATTCACCTTCCCCCCCTCCCCAAATACAGAGTTGTTTTTCCCTTTCATCTTAGTGTTTCTAAAGGCAGTAAAGGCTTTGTCCACCAGCAGTTACACATTTCTGGTGCGCCACACCCCCAATTCAGTGCTATTATGCTTAGGCTTGTATGGCTGGAACCCCACGAGGCATTTTCAAGTATCTTCTCCATCCAACTCAAGCACTTCTCATCACTCCAGAAATGTCTTTCTTTAGCTTATAGGACAGAAGAATGAGCTCCCTTCAGAGCTTAATATACCTCTGCTTCACACAGAAGCTGAAGGGGTGCTGAGGTAATGTAATGAGAGCACAGGCAATCCGAGTTGGAAGTAAAATACATTTTCTCTGTGATGTGCTCAACCTTTGCTGCCCTGGGGCTTAAAAACTGAAATCTACTCTTTAATTTAGCGTTCTCCTCCTGTACACTGAAATGCCGCTAATGATTCGAGAGAGTTAACAAGAGGGTAGCAAAAATGATATGTCAGATATATCTGAAACCATAAAAATTCTAGAGGCAAGACAATTTGACTCACGTCAATGGATTTTGAAAATATAATTTTCTGTCTACTGGAGGCCAGGGAAGAGAACATATTGAGTTCATTTGTGTTGCAGTATTTTTACAAACTCCTTATTAAATCAAACTTGAAGTAAAGGTTTGTTTTAACAACGGTTAGAGTGCTATTACGCTTATTTGTTTAGAATGGCTAAATAGAATCATTTTCAAATTTAAAAATAGGCTAAAAAATCTAGATCACTTCAAAACAGAGACATACTTTGTCGGGGTGGTTTATTGAGGGTTTCTTGTGTGGTTTTTTTCTTTTTTTTTTTTTTTTTTTTTCTGTAGAAGCAGTGCTCCCGGCAAAAAGGCTGGGACTTGTGATTCACCAGCTCAATTATTCTTACGAATGTGTCATGTGTGTCAGTTCTTCTGATTATTTTTTTTCCTTTTTCTTTTTTTTTTTTCCATGAGCTTCTACTAGGCAAGCTCGCCTTGTGTCATGAGTGCAAGGGCATGTGTTCCAAGGAGATTAATATCCATTTCCAGAAACATGGCAATTTCTCATGATTTGTGATTCATAGAGGTGGCTATTTACACCGTCTAAAAATGTTGAATAGGGCATCTATTATTTAACCTGTCTAATTTTTTTTTAATGCTGTAAAGAAGTTCATTTATTCTGTAAGATAGTTGCTTTTCATGACACTTTAACATCTGTTTCTGAATTATATCTTTAGCTCTGTAGTGAAACTTAAATCTACTTTGGAGTTGGAAGCTAATGCATGTTAGTGATGGCATACGATGCAATTTTAAGCTGTTCATGTGTATTTAAAATAAGATAGATTTACAGTAGTTTCTTTCCCAGGGAAGTACAACTTATACTAATTCTTAATGATCCAAATGCATTTAAAACTGGTTCATAAACTCCTCAAAAACACAAAACTCGGAAATCTTTCAAAGCCAGTTTACCCCAGCATTGCTGTTATGGCTAAAAAAGCACACTTTCCTCACAACTGACTGTTTGGTCGGCTTGTTTTTTCTTGGCATTGCTTTTCCGTAGCTCACAAAATGAGATGGAAAAATATATTACTGCAATATATCTTTTTTGGGGCAAGTCAGATGGAGGTGCACTCGGGAAGATGTATTTCTCAGAAAAATGGGTGTGTTTCTTAACAGAAAGCTGCAACTAAAAGTAAACCCCCAAACTAGCCTGTACGCAACTGCGTGCCGCAGGGGTATTGGAGGTGTGCAGCCAACTGCCCCAATACTGCTTTGGCCCTGACCAGTCCCTGGCTGGCTTCTAGCAGGACGTGCTCAGCTCAGGAAACAGTCCTGAAATTCGTCCACATAAGAGGAGTCAAATTTTTGAAATTATTATTATTTTTTTTTTAAGAAACATACTCTTGAAGGCTACTCCAGTCTATTCATGGGCCTTGTGTTCTGCTGGTCATCATATCTATTCCCTGTCTTCTTCCAGTGAGGCTGAGAGCCTTTTCAGACGTGGCAATCCTCTGTTTTCTCAGAGCGGGAAGAAGAAAGGAAGAAAGTGGGAAGCCAGTTAATGGGGCGAGGGATGATCTAAGCTTTTCTCCTGTGCCGGTGTTCATTGTTGCAGGTTCTGGTTTTGGAGAGGTTATTGCAAAGGTACAAATGGAGGATGTTCAGCCCGATGGGCGACGCTTTGGGAGCTCCAGCTTGCCTGATCGCCACCCAAGTGCTTAATTTTGACCTGCAGCTGGGGCTGAATCTGTGTTCAGCATTTTACAAATTTGCGATGTGATGCAAATGGAGGCAAATGTCACAATAGATCACGCTGTTGAGGCAAAGCGCAAAGTGTATTGGTGCTATCCGATTAACAGCATAGTAAATTGGATCTGTAAAGTCTAAACAAAATTTGCTTTGGTCCCTAATTTTTGAGCATACCTTTATTATTTTTAATGGATTGAAGCTGACAGGAGATTTGTGTAAGAAGATTTTATGTAATTCTAATGGGAATCCGAGCCCTTTGTTGGCTCGCGACAAAATCCTAAATCATTCACAGAATTTAAGATGGTGTTAATGTTATCCAAGATTATTTATGGAATATTTTTAAATGGCCAAATGTTGCTTTATTACGCACTGGAGACGTTCAGGGGCTTCTTGGTGGCTTTGCTGATGGGGTTTGTGGAGGCCGCCCGGTCTGTTAGTCATTATCAGTCAGCAACGAAGCACAATGGCGCTGCTGCTGGCTAGAAACACCTTCGATTCGGGAGAATTCCCATTTAATTTTTTTGTGTCAGTTAAGAAGGTTTTTAATCGCCGGTTCGGCTATTGAGGAATACAAGCAGGCCGGCCGGCGGGCGCCCGCTCCCGCCCGTAGCCCGGCGGTGAGGGAAGGGCGGAGCGGGCCCATTACCGCCCGGGGCAGTCTCTCAGTCTCTCCCTCCCTCCCTCCCCTCGCCCGCCGCCGAGCACCGGCGAACGCTCCCCTCAGCGCCCCGCCGCTGCCATAAAGGCGACGGGTCGGGCTCCCAGGCCCTGCCGCCCCTCGGCCTCCCGCCTTCTCCTCAGAGGGTGTCCCGCCCCCAGCTCCGCCCAGGCCGGGCCCTGTCAGCTGGGGAGCGATCGGCCGCGGCCGCCACTCGCCTCTGCCCGCTGGCACCGCCCCAGTTCCCGCCCCTGTCCCTGGCGGCCCACCCCTGCCAGCCCGCCTCGGGCAGCGCTGGGTGCTGCGGGGGCCACCGAGGGAGCGGCGCTGGAAGCCCGTGGGACGGCAGCTGCGCCTTTAGCTGTGAAAGAGCGAGCGAGTGAGAGACAGTGGGCTGGCGGGAGCGGAGGAAGGCTGTGGGGAGCCCGCAGGCCGTGCGCGGGCTGTGCCGAGAAATGGCCCAAGGACAGGTGGAGGAAGACGGATGAGAGCTTTCTGAACCCCAAAATCAAAAGCAGAAACCTTCGAGGTGCTCTGCTCTGCCCTGCCCGGCCCCACAGGACACCGCGGCCGCTCCGGGGATGGCTGCCAGGCCGCCAGCAGTGGGTTAGCCAGCCTCAGCGGACCCGTAAATTGGGCCTTGTGCAAACAGCAGCGCGTCGGGCGTTTCTGTCAGTGAAAGGCAGCGGCCAGGTGTGCTTCAGGTATTCGTGCTGGCAGCCATTCCCTCAGATACCCTCTCTCCTCCCCACGATTGTCCGTGTGTAGTAGCCAGGCCTAGCTTGGTTAACTCCCGCTCCTGTCCGTGGGGATAATTGCGATATCCTCTGTGTAGCCAGGAGCAAATGCAAACTTCTGCAAGGGCAAGAAACAACTGCATAGAAATAGAGCATTTAATCCTTAGCACATATGTAGCCTGTTTTCAATATCTTCCGCAAGCCCTGTTCTGTTTTCTTTGAGCATATGGGCACTGCTGAAATAATATATTAAGAAGGAAATAGAGTTTTCCTGCTGTCTCAGTAGTAGGCTTCAATTTCTGGGGTTCCTAGACTTGTATAAAATTTATCTTATCTGTGTCTCATGATCTGGTGACTATTTAGTAATAACGGTCACCCACACAGTGTGCCGGGACAGCATGCTGTTTGGTAACGAGAACTCCTGGAGTTCTGTGAAGGCACCAGTTAATCATCATAGTGCCAATTAAAAAGGCCATTAGAAATACTGTCCGTAGCCATCAATCCTGCATAGGTATTCTTTCTCAAAGAGATGTGTATGTAGTGCACTCAGATTTGCACACATATGTGTACTTCTTTTTCCAGGTCAGTATGACCTGGCAGAGCAATCGGGCAAAATATATTGGCAGTGGCAATGAATTTATATTGTCTTATATCATATTATACTTAGATCCCAAATTTATTCCAGTCTGATAAATCTTAAATCAGGTGTTGTTTTTGTAAGTGGGACATAGTTTTTCTTGCGCCACAGTTAGACTTAAAACTGTCATTGGAGTTGCACTACAGCATTGTCAGGGTATGATTTTAAGGCCAGGGTTCATGAAATCCTTTCAGAACAGGGACTTTGTTGTCTCACAGTTCCTGGTGGGGAACTGTGTGCCAGTTTGGGTCTTCAAGCACTCCAGTAATATAAGTAATACTGTAATATAGTAATATAAGTAATTGTGGGTGGAGCAGGTAGCATTTTTACCTTACATTGTTTATTACTTTTCATTTTGAATTCTTTTTGTCAGCTGCTCATAAGTTCTTCATATTTCACCTGTTTGAATTAGAGATATTTTTATACTGATTGCATGCCGCAGCATGTTTTATTCCCCCCCAAATCCATTTGAAACCAGCTGAAGCATTTATGACACCAAGAGTAAAGCAGAATGCTGTTTTATCCATATTAAAAAAAAAAAAAAAGTTTTTTTATTAGGAAGCAGAGCTCATGCTTCGAGCAAGGGACTGAAAATTCTTAAGGGGTTATGTTTTTTGTTTTTTCTTCTCAAACATCCACCTAAGTTGTTCAAAGTTACAGGGCACTGAAAACTCCTGTTGTCTCATGCTCAGCAGAGGTGTTAACCTTTTAGAGCTGTGTTCTGCAAGAGGGACGGAGCTGGATGGGAAGGATCTGTAATAAGTGTAGCACCTTTATCAAGAATCTGGAATTGAACTCAGGATTTTTCTCTGCTGTTAGCAAATACTTTATGAAACACGGTCACAGATATATGTTATCATCCTTTTATCACAGAAGATAATCTGCTGCCTCTGTCTTTTACTTCAATTGCTTAGGTACCAGATTTTTGATAAGTGGATATTTGGAATTGATGATATGCCTGTTGGAATCAGCATGCTGCTCCGTAATGGGATATCAGTTTGGCTTTCCAGTTTACATTTTATAAAAATTGCAAAAAAATTCCAGACAGCCTGTTTACATTAAAAAATAATAATCCAAACAAACCAATTTCAATCTTTTTTCCCAGTCTCCAAACGCCAGAAATTACATACAGAGGTGATTCATTAAAAGGTCAGAGAGTTATAATCACTTGCAGACTTTCGCTTAAGTCTTCTCCTTTGTATATGGTCATCAACATTCAGTTTTTATGATGTGATCATAGAGCCCAAAAGATTTTTTGATTGTAGACGATCATACAGCTTTAGGAATCAGGCTTGTGTTGTGAAGGAGCTCCCTGTCTTGTTTTGTTGCCGAAACCGTGAGGTGGGAGTCTTGCAAAGGAGAAGAGACAAGCCCGTTAGTTGTCTTGTTGCGTGGCCACCATCGTTGTCTCCTCCGTGGAGGACCTGGCATCATTGCATTAAGCAGGCAGCACCTGCTGATTCCCCGTTCCTGGAGTGAAGAAACAGAGGCCTGGGCAGCTACAGTTCTTTCAACTGCCACTGAAATCAGGGGAGCGACACTCTAAACCTCATAAAATGCTAAGAAGTGCTGAATACCCGTAGTGGGTGGACCTGCTGGCTCCTCTCATGGGCATGCAAGGATCTTGGAGTCAATTGACCTTCATCTTGCTGTGCCCCCGTATCCCAGCTTTTATGCAGGAGAGGATAAAATGCCTTTGTCAGATAGGAGCGGGAGGGTTTGCAAATAGCCTTGTTTTATTTTAAGTAGTGACACGCTAACATGCTGAGCACCATGAAAACTAGGATGATGTTAAGAATTTTGCAGTCAGAGCAAAATCCAGAGCGTGTTACAAGACAGCCAGAAATGACAATAAAGCCAATTATTAACTGCCTTCCTTTCATTCAGTGGGAGCCCGTGTTTGTCATTTATATTGGGGCAGAGGGAAGATGCAACTTGTGAACAAATGTCGGGGGTTTAAAAGGGTGAAATTTTAAATGAGACTTTGTAATAATAAAGGAACATGAGGCTTGTATCTGTTAAAAGCAAATTTAAAAATGAAGCCTCTTTCCTGCCGTTCAACTTAAAATCTTATGATTATCTTAAATCCCAAAATGTAGCTTCATTGTTCATTTCCTTCTTACCAGAATGTAAAATAACAGGAGCTTGAGGTTTTAGTGTATTAAAAAAAAAAAAAAAAAGTAATCCTTTTTCATTATAACTTCTGGTAGTGTTTTAATTAAAGGTATTAGGAGAACCATCATGTGCGACACATTTTAAAATTCTTGTACAGTGTGCTAGAAATATCTAGGAAAGGGATTATGTGCATAACTTGTTCACTCACAGGAAAGTAGGCTGGATTTTGTTATTCTTGACTGTTTATCACCTGCAACTTGATCGTGTGTTTTTACGTGGCTAAGAAGAAAAATGTCTTTGTGTGTGTTCTTTGTATTTCATAACCTGTTTAACAAATTGAGACTGTTCTTAGCAAAGTTCAGTGTCGTTTCTTCATAATGAAAGAAACCTCGTTAAAGAAAGCTATAAAAAATTTTGACACACAGTTAAAGAGAAGACCAGGAAAATTATTTATCTAGTTTTGTGAGTTGCTTTCATTTCTTCCTGGTTTTGCCCCACCACCTTCCCACACCTCCCTCCCAAGTATGCCCTCATAGCATGTTTCAGCCTGTATTTGTGCCGCCTTCAATGAAGGATTTTGAAGATTCACTCTGACGGGCCGTGCTGTTCTGTCGGAGTCATGTGGTGTTATCTGCCGGGCTCCCTGGGCTCACACTGCGCTGCCCAAGTGGCAAGGTGCAAATTCCATGAATTTAAGAGGGTAATCCGACAGAATTCTTTGCAAGCATCCTCTGATTGACGTTTTTATGCTAGTATTTTTCCTTTTGTGTTTTTCTCAAAGAGTTTGCATTATGTCACTACCCTGTAAAACCAGGTCTAAAGTATATCATGGCGATGACGATGAGCAATATAGAGTACTGTACGAAAATTGCAGTGCTTGCTGTTTAGAGTGAACCGTTTTGGGTTTTAACCTCCAACATTTTGAATGAGAAGAGGATGGAGGAAGGAATTGGCAAGGTTGTCCCCAGGAATTTTCATGTAACGTGTATAAATGTATAACATGTATAAATTTTGAAAACTGCAAAGTGTAAGGTTTTAGGGAGATGTTTTAAAAGTAGAATGGTGTTTCCACCCACTCCTTAGACTCCATGTAAGACAGGCGTGTCACTGCTTTTAGAAGCTGCCAGCACAGCTGACCTGGGTTTTGAATGGAAAGATCTTGTTGATTGACGTTTAAACAAAATGTTAATTTGTTTACATGCCATGTGGTCCCAGAGGACTTGTTTAGATCACCAGATGCCTTGAAAAGCCAAAGTCTTTGGCCATTTTAAGGAATTTGTGCAATTTTTCTGTTTATCCTTTGTAGTATTATCTTCCTCCAGGAGATCTGATTCACTTGTAACATGTCTTTGAGTAGGTCTTTTTACTTTCATATTCAGTTTAAAAAAAAAAAAAGTTAAAACAAGTGTCTAAAGTTACTGGATATAAGCACATAAAAGCAATTTATTAGGCGAAGCAGGCTTACTGTTCAGAGAGACAAGTGTCCCCCTGAAATAATAGCATATGCTGGCTTCTCTGCTTGGATCTACTTGGACAAGAGGAAGATTTGTGTGGTTTTACTACTGTTGTGCTCTTTGAACAGTTAGTAAATAATGCCAGTTAACTTTTTCTTTTTCTTTTTTTTTTTTTGAGTTGTTTAGCTGACAGCTGATTGACCGGCCATTCTGAAAGCAGATGGGAAAATTTGTTCAGATGCCTCTTTTTTTTCTTTTTTCTCTTTTTTTTTTTTTTTTTTAAGTCCCCAGGATCTCACCTAATGACAAGGTGTGTAGAGTGCCTGTGGCCTAATTCCTTTTACCCAAACAAGTAGTATTCATTCAGGAATCTGGGTGTTCCTCGCATGTTTTCCCCAGATGAATGGATCTCAAGTTTAGTTAGCAATAATACAATAAATCTAAATTTATATTGCTGTGAATGTATGAAAGGGAGCATAAAATAAATTCATACTTCGTCCCATCTGTGCTTGGTACAAGTGGTGATAGACTCATAATGGAAATTGGGTCCAAGTGTTTCATCAAAGCCAAAATTTTGTCATTTCTTCTTACACAAAAGCAAAGTATTTATCATGCAAGTATTTGAAGGTTTATAAAGTCCATGTGAAGAAATTTCTACCCATTAATGCACGTTATCAATGTGCAATCAATATGTGCCTCTGATTCATTTGGGATTTTTGTATATAGGAGACAATATTAAGAGACTTTTGTGCATGAATTTTTCTAAAGTGTCTGCAGCAGTATTTACTTAAGTGTAAATGTCCTGTGGAGGTTTTGCAATACCAGCATTTCAGCAGAAAGCTCAAGGGAAAATTTTATAGAGTGTGCTTAGGGTGTCTCCACTGATTATAACATTAAGTAACTACAACATAATGTAAATAATAGAATTATTTGAAAAGTTACTAGATAGATTTTTTTGTAATTTTTATTTGGTGAGATATAAAATGATGCAGTATGTGAGCTAACGTTGTCACTGTGCTTAGCTGTATTGGTTCTGCTGCACCATCTAACTGATCCAAGAACAGAATATATAGCCATCTCCTTTCTAAAGTGCCCTCAGTTACACGGTCTCACTCTACTAGAGAACGTGTGTTTGTGTGTGTGTATACACAGCCATAGGCGTCCTCTTTTTCTCAGACATCTCAAAAGATGAAACTGGTAATTTTTGATTACATGGCTGTTGTAATCTCTCAGTTATTAGCAGTTTGGCACCCATCAAGAGCAGCTTTTGCAGCATGTTTGGTCACTGAGTGAACCGAAACTTGGCTTGACAGAAGATTTCAGAGAAGCCCAGAGTGCTCTGTGGGAACTGGTTTAAAATCCCAGATAACTGGAAGAAATGACCCCACTAGGTGTCAAGGGTCCCTATAGTGAATTTAAGCACGCTTTTCATTTCCTTGTCAATGAGATGAAAATAGAGTTGTTTCTCTGAGAAAGTGGAAGAAAGCGGCCACACAGTGTAATAGCATTTTGTGAGACAGAACGCTGGAAGCGGGAGAGCACACTGGTGTCTGTCACCTTCCTCCCCTCCACAACTGCACATTAAATGTAGGCTGCTGTTGATAGAGGGGCAGGCGGGTTTTAAAGAGAAACAAATAAGTGGGGAGAGCAAATAGCTGTTCCTGAGTTTATTCCCTTTATTCCTTCTGCGAAACCAAGGGAAGCTTCTGATACTTCACTCCTGGCAAAAATGTTTGTCCAGTTTTTACTGCCTCATGTGTTTTCTTTTGATATGTTGGGCAAAGTGAACAAGCATAAAAAAACAAGCAGGGACAGAAGAGGGGAGGAGAAAAGGAAGGACCAGTCCTAGAGAGTGAGTTATACAATGCTAGCCCTTAAAGCCTAGAAAAAAGCTGTTGAAAATTGCTGAGTATGGAGCAAACATTGCCTGGGTCAGCTCTCCAGCATGACAGCAATAAACACGTGACCAATAATTCAACCCGACAGAAGCGGCGTTCAAGAATACAAATATCATGAATGCTGCGTTCTGCTTGTGCACTCAAAATACAATACGTAAGCCTGGACTTCCCTGTCACAGCGCTCTCTCTCCCGTCCTCTCATTTGATGAGCATCTTCCACGTGAAAGCGCAGCCTTTCTGATCCCATTAGAGGAGAGAGGCTCTGTCTCTGCGGTCCTTTTTGCAGCCTATGCACTCTGTGAACCACGCTGTGGGTGGGGGATTTGTTAAGAGATGCTTTGGGACCTAACATGTCACAGGCAGACTTGTTACGGATGAAACCCCGTTGACAGAAAGGATTAGCTGCAACCCAGAGAGAAAAACAAGAAGTCATATTTTAAAGGAAGATCGTGGTGCAAAATTTTGATTATTTATTGGCCAAGAAGATAGTCAGGGCTTTGTGTTATTAGAGATTCTGTACCCTAGGAAACTGGCAGCGAATTCAGCCTGGTGCTGCCAAACTGTACTTCAGAATCTGAGGTTTCGTAGGAAAAAGGAGAAAAAAAGCAAAACAAACAGAAAACCCTCTATACCCCGCAGCTGCAGAGAAAATACTCAGAAACTCACTGTGACCAGAGTTGTGTTCTTGTCTTGAGTCAGCAATCAGCTTGAAGCAATACCTTTGAGAAGAGCGAACTGTGCAGGTCATTTCAATGCATGTGAGCTATGAAGTCTGACATGTTTACACAGCAGCTAGCTCATTTCTGTGCTTTTTTTTTTGCAAAAACCTCAATGTAATGCATGCTGTTTGAGAACATATTTTCTTGGGGCAGATGAAGAGAACCAAAAGGAAGGTTTATTATTTTTCATGGAAATTTGAATTAACATAAAAAAAAAGTAAAAATAAAGGGAAAAAAACCCAAAACAAGTAAGCAACTTTTCAAGTTGTCAAGAAACAGAGAAACAAGGGATATTTTCTTTGCCCACCGGAAAAAGCTTTAGTCATATCCGGACTCTTGAAAAAATCAAAACAAAACCCCCTTCTTCCCACTAACTCCTACATTCTCCTTAGTGCCACATGCCCCAACTTACAATTATCCAGCTTTTAATACATTCCACTTCTGTTCTGACATCTATACAATGTACAACAGTTGCACAGTCAGAAAGCAAATCTGTGAAGCACAAAGAATAAGGAATTTGGTGACAGTTTAAAACAAATCTAGCGAATATGGAAGTAAATAACATACGTAAAACTGCATACTGATGGTACTTTTTCATTTCAGTATGTCTGTCTAAACCTCCTGTCTGAAACCTACACAGTACTGTGAATTTCCTTTTTGGTGTCAGCTCCACTGAATTTGCATTTAGCAGGCTGCGAAATACAGGGGATCTTGTACTTAGTGCTCATGATCACCCCGAGGAACCTGTTAATCAGTGGAACAATTGCGTGGTTATATGGCTCGTGCCATGTTTGAGCATTGGACCTCAACATAAGAAAAGCACTGTAATTGCTAATAATTAGTACTGGGTAAGCCTCACAAGGTTTACTTAAGAGTCCCCCAGTGTCAGATTCGTAGCCAAAGTGTATCTGAAGTATCTGAACCATTTAAGGAACTGGGAGGTAATACTTTGTCATTGTGTAAGGCAGAAGACCTGTGTATGAAAGGGCAAAGGGATTGTGAAATAATTACTGGCTCTGCATTTAATTTGAGTCAATGAAAATGCCAGAATGATTGAAGTGTTTATGCTGAAGATCAAGGAGTTAGATTGGAATAGGGTAATCAAAACCAGGGACATCTTTCTTAAGTTTTTTAATATTTCTTAGGGAGGAGATAATGGAGGACTCGGAGAGTACGGCAAGGGAGTGTTGGAAGGAAAATCAGGATCAGAGGTCACACCTGTGTGAAGCGATGGTTTGAGAATGACAAGTAAAAATAGAAATATGCTTCACTTGTCGGTGATGAATGGGTTCCTTGACCTGAGGAGGAAGAGTAGAGGTGGCTTTGCTCTGTGGAGATGGTAATTTGATAGCGGCAGTTACAGGTGAAAAAGTTTGCTGTTAAAAGTACAGTGGAAAAAATGACTGATCTTAATTATGTATGGGTCCTTGTGCCCCTGGGCCTCAGTTGCAGGGGTGGCTGTGCTTTTCTGCAGCCACCGCTGTGACACTTTCAGTTTGCCATTTTTCCATTCTTTCTATGTGATTTTCCCATCCCTATTTTCTCCGTCTGTTCCCGGTATGCCTTTTACTTTGTGTTTGTCTATGCTAAGCTTCTCTTCAGCGCTGGAGCGTTTTGCGCCACTCACCTGCCGCTTTCCCCTGGCACCACAGAACTGTTCACCTGGCCTTGTGAAGTTGGTAGACTGATGAGCAAGGCTCACAGAGTCAGTATGGCTGTACCTGGGACTGTACATGTAGTTTCCACGACGTGGGAGGTGGGATTGGTCATATCTTGCTTACACATCTCTTGTATCCCAAGGGCAGGGAAACGTTTGCCAATGGCCTATAACTTTGCCTCTGCAAGCAATAAATGCCAAGAGTCTTGTCAGCTCTTTACATACAAAGAGAAAAAGCATGTTATGGGCTGCTCGCTGCTTCTGTTCAAACACGAAGCATGGATTTTGAGGTTAGTAGAGGTCTGTTTGCTTAAAAGAGGTTCTGATCGAGATGAATTATGAAAATGTCAATAAATACCACATTTTAAAAGGTAATAAACTGACTATTAATGTTGAAGGGAGAGCTCCAGGCAAACATCAGCAGCAGCCTGAACCACCTACCTTTATGCCTTTATGTGCCTTCTTCCTCCATAGCACTCAGCACGAGGAGCCGAAGCAGCCCTGGACCCCACAAGGGAGACTTAAGTCTTAAGACCCCTTCTTAAAGGCCCAAAGAGTCAAAAGTACTTCACAGCCACCGTGTTTATGGGTTTTGTCCCTTTGTGTGTGTGTTTCAGTCATACTTAACCATGCAAGTCCCTTATGCGCGTGTGACATCGATCCATTTCTCAACTAAAAATACCTAGTATGTTGCGGTTTGGTATGGTGCAATTAATCATATGTTTGGGCACCGTCATGCCAAGTTTTATTTTGTTTTGAAATACTGTGTGTGGAATATTGGAAAAAATAAATAGTGAAATGCCACCTTTAGCATAGTTCCCTTCTTTCACAATTTGTTGTAAAAATGTACCAAAGATTTCTTCTAGAGACTTTGAGTCAAAAATAAATATTATTTTCATACATCAGGTCAGGGTTTAATTGCTTGCCCACCCAGTCAGGAGTTACCTGCTACTTGCCAAATTCCAATCTGTCCGTTATCATAATACCAGTTTAGAGATTACCACCCCAAATGACCCATTTGGGGAATGCTCGTATCCGTGGGTCTCCCCCTTCCCCTTTACCGGACTTGAAGTCCGATTAGTGTTTAAACATGCCTTTGAGATAATGATAATGTGCCTTTTAATTAGCATCAATATTTCTAATCTTTAGGGAAATAATAATGTGCTGCTTTTTTACTCCTTAACTGCTGACAGATGGCCACTTGTTAAACACCATTAAATTCTGACATCAATCATTTTTGTGCTTTTTAAAATATGCTTGTCATTTAAATGAAACGAGATATATATAAGAGGAAGGTTTGTCACATGGGGTTGTTTAGACTTCGATGCAGGGCTGAAACAGCATTTGGTGGAGGCTTTGTTTTTCAAGACGCTAGAAGATCTCCGAGGCCTTGCTAACGTGTCGTTTCCGTGTACATGCGTGTGTTAAAAGGGGCTCTTGTATGGAAGTAGCTCGAGTGCTTTTGAGACAAAGCCACTATTTAAACATTTAGAAACTTGAACTTTTGAGAAGCCTGTGCTCATACGCCGAAAACATTTCATGCATTTACACAGGAATTCATATTGGATGTGTTTTGTGAATGCCGTGAAAAAAGGAAGATGGATTCCTGTATGTTATTTGCAGCAATGCTTTATTTGACTTGATGCATTCTTGGCTCGACCCTCTAATTTGTTATTTGTGAAACTTTGTTTAATGGGTACAATTACAATCTGCATTGTGTCCTTGCTCATCTTAATAGGAGTATTAATTTGCAGGAAGGGACAAAAATTATCTTGCAGAGTTATCAAGCGGTGTTCAGGCTTTCTGAATGCTAATTAATTCAGAGCGCAAATGCTGTACCTGCTGTTTAAAAGGCTGGCAGCTTGTATTCATCACCTGAGTGACAGCTGTTCCTAGCCTTTTTTACTCCTAAAAAGAGTGGGGAAGATTAACTCCTTCCATGCTAAGGACTGTCCTATTGGAGTAACAATTGTTATGTTCAAAATCTAAATTTGCGGATTTTTGTATTCAGCCGGTTTGCTGATTTTGGCAGTATATTAGAGAAAGGATTGGTGACTGTGTGTTGGTAAGAGAAATTGCTAAACAGTTCTCCGATACGCTGTTAGTTTTTCTGGGCAGAAAAAAAGGTGTCTCTGACATTTGATGTCAGAACCAGATCTTCTGTAAGCTGGAAGAGAAAGTATTAAAATATTGCTAAGCCAGATTTAAACATTTATAGCAAGTGTGGAATCTGATGAATATTTCTCTTAGAGTTAAATCCTTTTACTAATATTACTGTCAAGGAAAATATTTATTAGTTGCAGTTCAATTAAATGTTCACTTAAGCTATTTAAATGTCATACAAACCAGTAAAGAACAGTTTTATATTTATATGCTGCATTCAAAGATCATTGAATTGTTATTTGTTAAACTAAACTCCTCTGCACTAGGAAGAAATGGTAGTCTTTGGTAATAAAAAGGGGGCTTAAAGGCATGTAGGTAATTTAATTTAATTTAATCTGAGAGTGAGTATCATCTGGTATAATGCAGATGTTCATATGCAGGTTTGAGAGGATTACACAGTTAGCCTGAATGATTGAGGAAGAGAGGTACTAATATTGGGTTGCATTCCTTCTTTTTCACAGAGGAACGGATAGCTAAAATGTATGTTAACTCCATCCCTCCGTTCTCTCCTGCCCCCAGTCAAAACATTTTAATTGTAATACGTTTTCTTTTTGGAGGAAACTTGAGACAAATCAACAGTTGTCTCATGTCAAAGGCATTGCTTAACTACTGATACCAAACAAAATTCCACAAAAGCTTCCAGGTCGTATTTTAAGGTAAATTCAAGTTTTTTTTCCTCTTCCTACTTTAAAGACCTGTGAAGTTTGGTATGTGTTTTGCTATGTAAGTATTTCAGAAATACAGAAGTACAATAGACGTGTCATAATAATTATAAAATTTTCATTCTCATTTTGGAGGCCCTGTATCTTTAGGGAAACTCAGGGTGGACTTGACTAATGCCTCTGGGCTTTGATTCTGCTCACATCAGGTTTTACGCATTCTGATTCAGTAAATCTCATTAAGCACATGTTTAACTTCCAGTATTCACTGAAAGTTCTGTTGACTTCAATAGCAAATTAAGCACATGCTTAAATGTTGTTCAGAGCCTTAGGGAAAGGTGATTAAAGAACAAAGCTACGCTATTAAAATATTTTAACTCATTAAAATCCAGTAGATTTGCTGATACCGATTCACTGAATTCTCTGTACTGAAAGTAAAACAATTACCTTACAGTTGGCTGGCTCTCTTGCGCAGCTTGGGACACCAGCATCAGTATATTAGCTGGGTATTGCTGCCGTGACAGTGACAATACATTTCCTTTTACTTTTGACCTACTGTTCTATTCTTACAAATAATTAGTGATTATAATGAGTGATTGAAAATACAGTGGGAAATAAAAAAGCTTTCCAAGCTTGTTTACAAAGTGTTCTTGAAAATGAAAATAATTTTTAAGAAATTGTTGTCTTGTTCCAAGTTACTCAAACGTCTTGTGTTATATCTCATTAACTTCAAAAGACATTTTTCGTTTCCACGCACAGGGATGACTTTTTGAAGCTGTAGCAGTATTGTCTTAGTGTTCTGTGTGTGTGGATATTTTCTGTGTTAATTTATTGTGGAGTTTGATACAGAGTAATTAAAAATCATGCTTTGGCAAGACTGAGCTGTAGTCTTTGAATTAGCGTGTAAGATGCTCTAATGAGTCCAGCAAGCATTAGGAAAATGCACTGCAGTGTGCAGTTCTGTCCTTAGTATGTTATTTATTAAAAATCCCCTCAATTTTTTAGAATTCTGAAATACTTTTTGTAGGGGAGATCTGTTGCTCTCTAATCCATTGGGAGAAGGTTCTAAAATAACCCCATAATGATTCAGAAACCAGAAGATGGCTTAAGTGTTTGGGGCAGGAGGTAGGGGGGCAGCAGGAGGTTTCAGGGGAGGTTGTTGGTGGTTTTTTGGTTGTTTTTTTTTTTCCCAGTTGATCATAGAGGAAATAATCAGACCCAAGACTTGAGTATTTTGGGAGGCTGGACGTGGCATTGTTAGCTTCCCCAAGTTCCTGTCTTGGAACAGTAATTGTGTGTGCAAAGTCATGAGCTCATTGAAATCCTGGAGTGAGTTATTTGAGGTCTGTAGTCTGTCTGCAGCTTCTTGAAATAAATCTGAGTGACAAAGCTACATAATTGCTGCTACTGCGGTGTTAAAATATTACGACGATTCAGTCTCAGTGTGCTCACTGAGTCAGCCCAAGAAACCATCGAGTCTGCTGACTCGTGTTTGCTTCTTGACCTTTTGGCAAAGATCAGGTGTAGCATATGTTTTTATCAGTTTAATATCTGTTATGTCCTCAACTTGAGGATTTTATATTAAATGAGTTCGGGGACTGGGAAATGTACTAGGAGCTTATGCCATCCTCTCCATGCATGAAGCCAGCTATTGCTGTGTTTCTAGAATGGTGTGAAAAGGGAAAAAAAAAAAGCAGTAAGTCCCCTAATGACCAAAAATGAGTGCGAAGGGAAGAGCAGGAACAGAACAAGCGTAGATTATGCTTCTCTGAAGTATTCTCTGAATCTCCACCTATTTTCAGCTCAGTGGTTTTTCTGAGCCTCAATACAACCCCTGTAAAAATAAAATAAAATAGCACTTCTGATTGCATTTTATTCTTGTTTTTGCTGTCTTCTCAATCCATATTCACGTCCATTTTGTAATGTCCAGTATTATAACATCAGATTGTCACCTTCAGGACTGGGCATTACTTTGTACCTACCGGATACAGTGAGCTGACACTCAGTCTCATCCTTGTTGAAGAGCAAGTTATCGCATCACTGTTGCTGTTTATTGTCACTGACCACTCTTACAGGTGCTGTTTTCCTGAAAAAATGAGATAAAATAGCAATCAGAAACAACTAAAAAATCCAAAAGTGAAGAACCATACTGCATCATGGTGAAATGGTACATACAGGATTTGATTTGGTTTGGTTAAAGGACATTGGGAAGAAATAGATGTGATCAATATTTTTGAGGAAATGCTGCTGTCACAAGTGTTTAAAATATATTCAGAAATATGCCAGAAACTATGGAGAGCTGGTGTTCACTTGAAGGTTTTTGATTGATTAAAAACCAGCTCATGCCATTTTGTAAACTGGAGGTCCAGAACTGTTCATACATGTTGCAATCAGTGGGTGGCTCACAAAAGCTGGGTTTATTTGGCCTGTGACGTAGTTACCGCTGAGGTCTATGTAATGCAGCAGGTGATGACAAGCATGGTTTATGACATCTTTTGAAACAGAATCAAGCCCCTAAATGCCAAGTTGGTGTGACGGTGAAAACTGGAAGTTGTATTAGAAGCAAAATGAATACAGTTCAGATAGAGAGCGATCAAAATAATTTCTAGGTGACATAAGAATTTGACCCTTCAAGGATTTCTTGCTAAGTATGTGAGGTAATACAGAAAGGAGGAACCTGTGTCATTGTAAATTATTGTCCTTGAATTAAGTCTCATTACCAAGACACCTTCAGTTTTTTAATTATTTGACCTGCCATGGTTAATAAAAAGAAAGTTAATCTGGTGTGACATTTTTGGTGGTAGCTTGGTGCACTACCAAATTAATTGCAATAAAATAAAATAATAGTTTCCAAAAAAACCCCAAACTTCCTGTTCCTTGCATTTTGAATCAGTTGATAATTTCTTAGTCATTATTTATGGCCTTGGTATTTAAATCAGGATATGTTAAATAGAGCTGATGGGGGGGTGGGGGGGAAGTTAAGTGTTTATTAATTGTAACTATTTTAGTGCTGCTATTCAATGGAAAATACAATATTTTGATTCTTTCAAATTTCTGTTTAGAACCAAAATCTAGTGTCTACAAGATAGAAATACACTGCAGCAAAATATCATCTTATTACTATGCGTACTACGATGCTTACAGGTTATTGTCAATATACAATGTCTACTGGCAAGGAAGCTTTTGTTTGTCATGGGAACAAAATGATTGCTCATCATTTTTCTTGACTGCTGAGTTCTTTAAGCGAAAAGCATTTTGATCCCGGAATAAATATTGATTCTCTCTTTTCTCTTTCTGAGAAAATTAATTTAGTGTGAGTTACGTTCACCCAGGTGAGGTAAGGGCAGCTCAGGACCCCACAGGCTACTTAAACCTGTGGCACAGGCCGGCATTCAAGAAGTCTCTTCATTACCCCTGGACCAGCACGTACATGCTAGTTCTTTTGAAGATTGTCTCCTGGGGCAGAGCAAGGGAGGATTCGTGGGCCACTTGTCTATAGCAATAGGACTGCAGACTTTGTTTTTCCTTGCCGAAAAGTAGTAGAATCTATCTGCCTTCATTCCTGTCCTCCTCCCCGCTTTCTGAGCGGTTCTGTACCCTAAACCCAGGTGGTCTAGGTGAGACCAAGGGCAGTGATGCATTGTGCTTTCCAGAGACAGCCTTTGGAGAAACATAAAGATCTGCATTTTGCTGTGCTGATTTTTAACACACAGAAATCCTTTTCACCGTGCATTGGGAGAAAAGTAGAGAGGCTGGCAATAGTCAAGTCTTCCCTTTGTAAATAGGTTGAAAACACGGAAGAGAGGATAGAGTGTTGAGGTGATGCATGGCAATCTCTTTACAAAACTGAGCATTTATTGCTATGACCACTCTTTAGCTGACAGGGGACATGCTCATCCTTGGCGAGGGGCTCAGTGGCATATTCTTGATACACAAATTCAAAAAATAGGCAAGACCAATGGGAAGAGTTGGACAGATTTCTTTAAAGAATTGCGCGCTTCCAGTTCCTTCTTTTTGCAGCTCTCTTAACACGATATTGTGAGAAACATCTGAACCTTTGCAGATGACTACATGTGCCTGTTGCTATCCTAGTGTTTGATATCAACCTGTGTCCACGTGCATCCCTATCAGATTTAAAACCCATGTTACTCTAGAAATTATGTCAAGTGCAAAATTTCCACTGCCTCGACTTAAAAATTAACTTTCTTTAGTCAGTTAACAATTAGACGAGATTGCTTTAGTTCCCTTTAGAGAGTGATACTTTTGGTGTCTTGATTTCACCGTTATAAAAGCAACGATTAGCATTCTAAGAAATTAGTTTAGTGGAATTTATTGCAACACAATAAGCTTTGGTACTTGTAAAGTCTGTGTAAGTTTCTGACATGCTGAATCACTGGATATTATTGTGAAACTTCTCTTTGATGTTTGTGTGCTGTACACTGGTCTTTGTATTCTAGCATTGGCCATTTCCTTAGTAAAATGTTTTGAAGAGATGAAGAAAAATGATAAGGTTGTACATCTCTCGCACAATGTTAACTGTACATCTCCAGCATGATGTTTTCATGCTTTTGTTCCAGAGTCACATTTAATTTCATTTTTTATTTTTGACTCATTTTTTTTTAAGAAAACCTCCGCCACAATACAAAACAAACAAAAATGAGCTAACATAAATATAACTCACTCACTACTTCTGTGCCTTAGACAGAGCATAATTCTGCCATTGACTCTTTGAAAACAGTTAGGATTGTGTGAGAAGTTTTTAAGCTAAAATGTGGACATTCATATGGACTGTGTTATCTCTCCTCAAGGGAACGCATTTTATTAAAGCGACGATTTATGAGATTCAGTACTAATGTCAAACTTTGTTCTGCTGTATGAAGTAACACAATTAAAACACCAAGATAGCAGAACACAAGCAGTGGAATGTTGTTGAACTTGTAGATATTTCCACATAGGTGATTTAAAATTTGATGGAACAGGGATATGAGCATTTGAGGCATGTCCATGTGAGATGTAAGAAAAACAAGCCTGAAGCAACTTAGCTATTTCCCTCAGAAGGATTTTATCCAGAGAGGAAGATGCAATATTTATGTGCAATAGCAGCTGGGTATTTTTAGAATTATTTTAAATTCCTTTATAGTAAGTCTCTGCCTGATTAGAGAATAGATACAAATCAGATAAGGTAACAGTTTGTCCCATTTGTGTGAAGTGGTCTTCCAGGATAAAATTACAATTTATTTCCTTCTAAATGCTGTATTCATTTTGGAGTAAATTAATTAAGGCTAAGCTGATAACGATCTGCTGTTGTTCTGCAGACATGACATGGCAAGACAGCAGGTATCTACATGCAAAACTCATTCGCGTATCAAAAAAACAAATAAAGTGCCTATGTCTATTTGTTCTAGACCTGTTATGTGATACTTTAAATAAATTACTTAATTCCTCGTTCAGAATACCCAAAGGTATAGTATTTTATTATTGTTATTATTAACTTAGATGTCATTAGTGTAACAGCTCTTTCCTCATTTGAGAGCCTTTTCCCATGAGACAGGAGGGTGGTCTCTGTGCGCTGTGCCCTACCTGGTTTATTACTTTATGCTATGACTTGAGCAAATAAAGATGAACATAATGTAAATCAAGCATCCTAAAATGACTCGCAGTTTGGGGTTCCGTCAGTGATCTTCACGGATGGGCAGGACATATTTGGGGGTTTTAGCAGTGGGATCATGATATGAATTGCTTAGTTACTCTGTACATGCTGGAAAACTTGGGTGGTTTCCTTGTTTCTCTTTAAGGGGAGAGCAAAAACTCATGCAGCAGAAATGTTAAGACTGTCAGTGTTTGAAACAGTCAATTGAGACAACAAAGAACTGCATGTGAGGGGCATTGAGTTGTAGAAGATCCTTGACTTGATGTCTACATGCATTTAAACACAATTGCTTTCTATGCTTATTCTGGTCGTCTTGCGTCACTTTCTGCTGAATTATTTTTCTGCCCTAAAACTAAGCTAATTGCAAAACGGTTTCATATAACAATATTGAATGTAAAGGTATGTGTTTCTACATAAATGTTCTTTTGTATGAATTCCCTGCAATATTGTCTCAATGGGATGGATGGGAAATCATGTGCTGAATCTTTTAAAAATGCTTTTGAATGCTATCTTCAAGCAGACGTTAAGAGGAATGAATATAGCCAGAGCTCAATCATAAACTTTTCCCTTTCCTGACAGTACAGTCATTTACTTGTTTCTAGACAAATATGTGATCATAGCTAACGAGTTGTTTTGATCATTTAGGGTGTTAATGCAAAACCAAGGCTCATCTATTTTGACCCCATACCTCTGCATTAAAGTCTGTAAAAGACTGAAAGCCTAAAAGCTGATGTTTTGCAAAGACTTATGAACTACTCTAAAAGTTGCTCCATTCAGTAGTCTTCAGCCTGGGTAACAAGCCACTGGTGAGCAATGGGTGGCTGCGTGCGGAGGGAGTCTGCAGGGCAATCCATCATCCAGCGGACATTTGCTGGCACATAGCAGTGGAAGCTGAATATTTAGTAATGCTCTTCTTTTCTTCTTTTTTTTTTTTTTTTTTTTTTTTTTTTTCACGTGAAGCTTTACCTGTGGCTCTTGCTGTGAGTAAAATTGAGTGGTAGCCTGTGATCCCGGTGTGTTTGATTCACAGCAGGCTTTTTAGTTAGAGGGTTTCACAGCTGCATGTCTGCAATTCTTACTGTCTGCTGGATTGTCCAAATATCCTGTCCAAATATCCTCCATTAGAGAGGAAAAGGAAATGTGGGTATGTGAAAGAGGGAAAGAGGATTGAACAGGGAGATGCTAAATATAGAAAATAAGAAGGCAAACCTTGACCAGACTGAAGTTAAGAATACTTACCTGTTCCAGTTTTAGAAGCCTTGTATTTTTGTATGAAGGGCAACATAAAGGAGTGTGGTGTTTCAAAGCGTGGGGATTTGCATCTGCGATATGTTGTTGGATACAACAAATTTTTGGTTCTGAAGTTGGCTTCCAATAGTCAGTTTGGGAAGCAGGTATTAAGTATTTCTCTGGGGAGCAGTATTAGACGATGTAATTCAGCTAAGGTAGCAAATTTAGTCCTTGAACCTTAATGTCTCTATGATTTTAAAAATATTTTGCTGCATGTAGGGCTTTTTTTTAAGAAGTGGATATCTAACCCAAAGGCCATGTACAAGCCTTCAAGTTTAACCTTTTCATTTTACTTGACACTCTAGAAGAAGATAAGGGGGAGGGAATGCTGTCAGCGAGTTTACACAGAGGTGGAAAGTGGTAGTGGTGGTGGTGAACAGGATAATGATTTCAGCTCTGATTTTCTTCCTTCTGCTGCAAGAAGGCATCTGTACTCTCTGCTGGGTGCAAGCAGCCTGCAGGAAGCTTTCGTTCCTGCAAACCACAAGTAAGTCAGCAGATCATCTGGGAAATTAAAGAGACATCAGAGTTGGACTTGTGATGACCCGTTTTTTTAAAAAAAAAAAAAAAAAGCGTGGAGGGATGGTGGAGGGGAATGATGGGAAGAATGTGAGGAAGGACTCAGGTATACTTCCATCTGCAGTATCATACAGATAATACTGCTATGGTATCAGGTGCCATGAGGTGCCAGCCAGCCGTACCAACAGAGCTTTGTCTTCCATTTCACATACAAAGGGACGAGCTCAGTCAAAAATCAACTTGCCGCTGGCTGGCACTTCAGGGCGATCGCTGACAGTAGTGAAGGAATAAGACTGAATGTTTCTGGGCTGAGATTAGCTGAAGGCTTCTCTTATCATGTAATGGCTTATTATACCATAGTGTTCAGGCAAATGTGTATAGTGTAACAGTATGTCAATTATTTTGTCTAGTAATTTTGCGCCGCAGAAACAAATGCCTTTTTCAATTGCTTTAATATGCTACGTTCTTTAAATTAGATGGTCTATAGGCAGCATATAAACAGCACTCTCCAATATTATTTCAGAAAATGAATAGCATGTGTGATGCTCACGCTCATCTACAAGAGAAACTGCAGCGTGAATAGGTTCTTATTTGCTTCTATATGAAGAGCTCTGAGTAAGTGTCCGTTCTCAAGAAATACGCCTTCGCTGCATTCTGGCTCAGGGAGGGCTGTGTGTCTATTTGACATGCTCTCAGTGGAGAATTGCTTATCCATGCCTGATCCTGACTGGTTTCACCTTCCAAAAGAAACTAACATAGGTCAAAAGTTGGCAAGATGGATTGAAAAGTGTTTCCAGCTGATGGAAATGCTTTTGGTAACCAAGCGGGGGAATTTGAAATCTAATCTATTCTCAACGGAAAAACAGCAAATAGTCCATGTTTCAACACGAACAAGCTATTGCAGTATCTAAAGTGCTGACATACATGAGTTTTTCAAATAACAGAGTCTGCGAATCAACTACTTTTGCATGAAAGGTACAAATACAAAGTATCTTCTTTAATGGACTGCAGTGTGCCAAAAGAACTTTTTGTTTACCAGTTCACTGCAGTGCTAATGGCCACACCTGTATGTGGATGTCTCCAGACTCCCCTTCGTCCTCCAGTTCTTATGTTCAGTGATTTTGGGATTCCTGTTTTCTCATTTATTTCTCTTTCTAAAGTCTTAATATTTTCCCTTCTGTAGTTGAATCTTTCTCTCCCTTATTTGAATATTCATAATTCCAATTTTTCCTTTTTTCTTATCTGAATTTCTTTTTCTTGTTTACTTTTTTCACTCTTGCCTGTTTGCCGTGTTCTTCCATATGCCATTTCTTCACAAGTAGCTCCCATATTGTCCAAGGCTTTGAGGGAAGCACACGTTCTCAGTTGTTACCTGTTCCTCTACACAGAAGAGTACGTGCCGTGAGCTTTGGATGAAAAGAGCGTGTCTTGTTGGATAAAGATTATTTTATTCCTCCTTGATTTTCTTAGCTGCTTTTCTTTGCCCTCCACTCCTTCCATCTGTCTCTGACTGTAAGCAGTGTGTAAGGCAAAGTAAGGGCCAAGTGTCTGTTAGGTTTCCTGTCGAAATGCAGAATAATGATGAGGATGTGAGTCAGAGAATGAGCAACACTGGGCACAACAGCATAGACGTACTTCACATATGTTTTTTTATTATCATTTCCCTTTTTTTATTCCGTTGTTTGTCCTTTTTTTCCTCTTTGCACCTATCCTAGCTCCTGTATACAACTAATTGATGTATTATAGGAGATCTTTAATGAAACATGATTACCTTCTCATTTGCCTGGAAGAGGTACCTTGGGTACGGAGTTGTAGCAGGAGTGCTAAGCTGCCCTTCATGGCTTCCCAGGGCTAACGAAACCTTTTGTTATACCCGACCCCTCCACCTCCCACCCTTTGCACAACACAGATTTCTTAGTCAAACTGGTGTGTGCAAATTTCTAGTATAAATTCAGAACTAAACAAGGCAAGGAGCCCTTACAGTTGTTTTGTTAAAATCTTTAAAAACAGTTTCAAAATTTAATTTCTCCTGACAAGGGCAATCAGCAAAGACAGATTTCTCTAGTACAGAAGCAATCTTGTTTGACTGTCTTGAGCAAATTCTCCCACTACCGACTGACTACTGAGATTAAGTGGAATTTCTAACAAATCCTGTTACAATGGGTCAAGCACTGTCTCTCTAGTTGTACTTGTTTGTTGCAAGCCTCAGTAGAGGTTTATTTTAGTGCAGCCGTTTTATGGTGCTTGGAATATCTTCATACTCTGGATTGCTGCTACTCTAGATAATGGATGACCACTTGGTTAATATTTGACGGCAGTTACAATGCGCGTCTCCCAAAGTTAAGTGTCCTTATGTCTTTATACGAGAACTGACCTTCAGGGACAGTAAACATATTGTTTGGCAACAAGTTAATTACAGACTTTATCTTCCAAAAACATTCATGTCACGGATGGGATAATTAAGATGTCCTTGCAAGTGAAAAAAGTTCTTGAGTTATAGTAATGTTCTGAAGTAGGTGTTAGAAACCGAGGTCACAATGGTATTACAAGAGCTGTGTACCCATGTTATTTTGACTAAATAATTCTCCTCTTCAGGCTATAAAAATGAAAGATGGACTTAACTGATATGTATGGGAATATATTCTGTAAGTCTGTGAAAAAAACAAAGGGATTTGGGTTGTGCAGGGTATGATGGGCAAGCAGAACTGATTGTGTTTGATTTACTGGGGGATTGATTGCTGAGGTTTATTGTTTCTCCCTTTTCCTCCTTTTAAGGCCTGTATCTTGTGTTAAATGGTTTAGGATCATGTTGGCCCTTTCTGATCTCATAATGTGAACTTCATGGTGATAAATAGCTAATTATTTGCAATTGAATTAGGCTATGAATTTAAATATGACAGAAACAGATGTACCGGTGATTACCTTCAATGCATTGCTCAGGGGATCTAAGTTTAACATAGTATAAATACCATCCAGAAATGTTATTTCTGAAATGGAGCAGTGCAACTATTGAAGAATATCATAGAGATGTCACCGAGTTGTGTGATACGTGAATATCCTCCAGACTGGTATATCTCAGATATAACATGTGCTTTGTTTTGTTTTGTTTTGTTTTTTTTTCCTGGAAAAATTCGGGGAGGGAGGAGAGGTGTGTCCAGCGGTGGGATCTGAAGTTCCAGTTCTGGAGTGTTGAATCTCTAAGCTGGAAGCATGTCATTTGACTGAAATTATGAAGTTTTTTTTTTTCCACAATGTACATTCAAAAGAGGACACTGAGCATTTTCCAAAGATGGAGCCCCTAGAGGGGCACATGCAGTGCTATTTTGTGGGTGCCACTTAAACGTTGGCTGGCTGAATTACAACAGGATGCAGCAGGTTAACTACCCCAGTGTGCTTTTGTACTGACATCAAAGTAAGAATGAATACACACACTAATGTAATTTAAAGATTTGGATTCTAATATCTAAAAAAAAAGCATGGACTCTGCACATGTTTTCCTTCTCAAAACTTGATTCAGGAGATCGATAGGTCTACTAATTGGATAATTCTGAGCTACTGTTTCCAGTTTCAGTTTTTCTATTTGGAAATTTATGTTCCAGCAGAAATAAGTCAATCCTTTTTTAATAGACAGTACCATTTTGGACAATCAGATAACTTTAGAATGAGTTTCATTTTCTTCAGGAGAAGAAAAGTCATTTAAAATTGACAAGTATAGCCACGATAGATGGCAGCTGATGAGTCATACCTTGCCAAAAAGTCGCAGGAGTATGGACGATTGAAACATACGCTTTGAGACCTCTTTCCATGTGTCTGTGTGCAGTTAGAATGATAATATTTAAGGATCCCAGCATTAGAGAACAATGGAAAAATGGGATCTAAGCACAAAGACTTAGATTGATGGAACTATGTCCTTCATGTCTACTCCAGCACTGTTAACACACCCACATCTAATTGATAGAGTAATACGGAATGTGGCCAGGCTGTGTTTATACAAAGTGCAAGGCAATAGAATAACACCTTCAAAATGGTTAATTTTGAGGCTGTCTCGGTGACTGTCTTGAAAGTTAAATCCCTGTGTCTTTGCACTTATGAAAATGTTGTCCACAGGTATTTGGGCATGGTGTGCTCAAGAAAAGTCAGATAATCTCTTCCAGATTCCTTCATTATTAAATGGCACTGGAATCTGATTTTTACTGTGCAAATCAATTCAGGAGTTCCATATTTTGAAATTCATCTCCAGCCCTAACCCGAAAGCTAGTTCATATTTGTTTTGCCTTCTGCTGTGCATGACAGTCAAGCATATCAGTTGGTCCCTTGGTCAGGGTGTGGTGTATCTTAAAATGAAGTTATCAATAAACATCGCGTGCACCACGTAATGTTTTTATTTTCATGTAAACTAGATAGTTTTTGGTGAGCAAGCTTTTCGGTTTTGCATGTTTTAACTTTTTAAATATGCGGTTTCCTCTTTCATTTCTTTTTTTGGAAACTTCATTTTTTATTTTCAAGTTGTCTCTGTTGTTTATCAGGTTTACTTGTGTATTCTACTCAAGGTAATAAGGCTCTGTGAATTTCAGTTGAGGTGATTTTTTCTGCATAACTGTGTGCCAATAGGTGTTCTGGCAATCCCTTTCTTTTTAAATCAACCAGTTTAATACCCGCTTCTGTCACTGTTACATGGAGATGAGAGACTTGACCTATTTTGAAAAATAAGATTTGTAGCTTTGTTAGCTGCAGAAACACAGAATTTTAGAATATTTAGAATTCATTTTTTAATTAGACAGTTGCCATTAGGATTTGCTGGGGCACACGTGGATTATATTTTCCTTCTAATTGTTATCTTTTGCAATGGAACTTAGTGGAATTTTTTTCTCCTCTTAACCCCCTAGTTCTTCCCAACCTTGTTAATGCTCTTCAGCGTTTGACTTTGACCTGCTGTACAGGCTTTGGCTTTGTTGCATAAGAATTGCTTGGATACTGCTAGAGTGTATAGATTATTTCATTTCACGTGCATTTAAGCAATAAGCGTGAAAGTTGATTCATATATGATTACAGTTATTTCTAAATGTGACATTTACCCCGTAACTATATTAAGATGTTAGCCCTGGAAAAAAGAAGTATTTTCTTAATGCTTTTCTGTATTCAATGGCTTTGATGGTACTTGTTGCAGATGTTTCAGATTACTGTCAAAACTTCATTATCAGTGAGAATATACTAATGCAGTAAGTTGACATAGGGGTTGACTGAATGACTATTGCAATATATAATTAGGTTGGTGTAATATGATACATTTCCACTGATCCTACACAGCCTTTAAATGAAATCTGTTTGAGACTGAATTCCCTTGCTGCATTGTTACCATTCCCAGAGTGACTGCTACCATTTTTTTTAGGATTCTTGCAGAGTGGTGTGAGTACATTAAAAAACTCCCTGTTACACAGCTACAAATACATTTTCCTTCAAATTTTCTTTAAATACTGCTATCACTGGAAACACTAATAATAATAACATTATGGAATTAGCAGATCATATATCTAAGTCTAATAAATCAGATCAAAATATATTGTGTTTATACTATGTATAGTCCTTATACTGTATATTACTAGCATTTACAAGTATTAAGCCATTTGAGAGCTATGGCAATTTCTAACCTGTATAAACAAAAATATTGTTCACAGAGATGTTTGCCTGCAAAGTGAAAAACTGAAATTTTAATAGAATCCTTCCAATAGCTGTCAGTTTCTTCCTCAGAGTTTGATAATTGAAAGGTTTGTTATTTTTTTAGAAAAGGAAGATGGTTTCAATTATCCAAAGCTAGTGGAATGTTTAACTACCCTTCTGCTATCAGTGGACTTGTTTACATTGGGATTTTGACTAAATTGAGGTTGCACATATCCAGATGTTATCTGCCCGGGTGACTTTTTCATTTGCTTTGGCAAGGGATTTGATGGTATATTGCTACCATCTCTTTGTCAGTTTTCACATTATATATTGCAAGCTACATTTAGACTTTTCTTTTATAAACTTCTACTAAACTGTGAAATCCTAAACTTTTGCTCTTCTTTTCTAAAGGTGAATCCTCATTTTACAATAGGCTCATCTGTATAAAGATTACAGGATATAGAAAGATGCATGTTGTATCCTTTGCATGGGTGTACCCACAACTGAGCAAACGCTAGGTTTTATTTTTCAGTTTTTGTAGTGCATTTCTTTTGGTCTTACACACACAGGGAATGTCATTGCTATAAGTCTAGACTGCAGCCTTGCGTTTTGCCACATGTGGAACGCATGGGGTTATTAGGCTGCCCAAGGGGCAGCACGGGAACCGTACTGAAACCAAGAGGTGGGATTTTGATCCTGACTGCAGGTTTTCTTATAGGTTAGCATGAAAAAAGCCAAACTCCCAGACAAACAAACCCAAAATCCAAAAGAAACTTTTCTTGTTCTTGATTTTTATCTCTGCTTTGCTGTGCTTAGGGGCAGAGATGTGTCTGAAATACATCCACTCTGCAACATCCTTCAGTGAGATAGAAAGGCGAAGCTCTCCACCGAGAACTGCTTTCTTCCCAGCGTCCAGTGACCTACTCTGCCAATGGCTCGCGCGGAGGAGCAAAGGCTCCTCGTACAAGTAGCTTACAGCAGGATACCATTCCACAGAGTATCAGCGGGGAATTGTGGGAAACATTAGCCAGGACTACTCAGAAGCAGAACCATAGTAGTGAAAAATAGGAACAGTTGAACATGAGTATCATTTAATTCATTACTGTCCCGTCATTTTTCAGCACTGATGGGGGTTAGGGATGGGTGGGAGGGAGAAATATCGTAGCCAAGAAACCTGCCACTTAGGATATGCTCGGCTGAGAAGCAGCTTGAATAAAGAATTCCATTTTTTTTATATCTTTAGAGTGCTAAAGATGTAAAGTGGGCGAGTGCTCAAGCTCAACACTGATCAGACAGAGCTGTAGCCAAAAGAAACAGAGGTTTGAAAGTGTAAGATCCTAATCTATGTCCTAGTGAACCTTTCTCTTGACTCTTGAGTTATTTTACTTCTTTCAATCTCCAGACCCTCTGGTTGCAAATTAAAGGGTTCACACCAGTGCTCACGTGACTCACAGATGCGTACATCTTACATTAGATCTGAATGGAGCTCCACTTATTAATGTTTATACAGACTGGGTAGATCTAATCCTATCTGCAGGCCTTTAAAATGCCAACTTTTTATTTTAAGCCTGGTTTACTTTAACTGCAGTGTTTAACCTCAGAAATGTGTTTGTGTTTTTTTTCCTCAACGGCATTTTGAAAAGTGTAAGGCTTTAAATCAGTAAAAGTAATGAAAATTTATATGCTCTTTTGCATGCATGATTTAAGCAAATCTGTGATGTAACTATATGTAGTGGGATTTGAATCAAGCAGATTTAATTGTTGCTAATACTGGTTATTTTGGTAGTGCCTAAGAGCAGCTTTGTTTGGTAATGTAGAAACACATGGGGATGGGTTTATAATCTCCTGTAGTAGCCACAGGTGTGTGATATTGGTAAAGGTTTGGGGTAAAATCCATGGACAGTTGATGTCAGCAAATATCAGACTAGTTCCAGTTTGAATATGGGAGAGAGAAGAGAAAGGGAGAAGAAACATTGATCACGAAGGTGCAAGATAGTTGAAAGGAAATATGACACTGAAAAGGGAGAAATGAATAAACAGTGAAGCTGAGTTGAAGGGTAGAGGCAGGGAGGAAAAGTAACAATGATCTGCTAAGCAAAAGAGTGGGTAGCATAGCGAAACACATCAAAACTTCTGAAATTTATGAATCGCCAGAAGTACCTCTTTCTGGCAGCTTTTGGAGTTGCTTTTCCTAGTTGGAGAGTGGCTAGGTTTCTCGCTGAGACTTTTCCCCAGACCAAATGATGGCGAGACGTGAGGCATCTGCAGTTAACTATCTGCTGGTAATAACTTATTACCGTTAATAAGATGGTTTTAAATGTGTGCCTACAATACACATGGGGCTGTGCAAGAGTTGAATGCAAAACTGTCCTTTCCAATGACTTCACAGCCTACATGACAGGTACAGAGGGAACAGGTTGTGGGTTATGGTGGTGGCGGTGGGAGCTCTTTGTGTACCTCTTTTTCTTCTTTTCTGAATTTTATAAGAGAGCAGGGTTTTGCTCAATATTGGGAATGAATCATATTTTCAATAGGCAGTTGACTCTGTATAATGTCCTGATATCACTATAAGATTTGCGAGATTTAAGAGAATTATTTTTAAAAGGTGGATATGAAGAACATAACTTGAAAATAAGTCTTATGTGTATGTTACAGCATCTGCTGGGTGGGGAGCTAAGCCTATAGTGTTAGCTTTTGTATAAACTTGAACAATATGACTTTTAGGTACAGGACCAAGAGCAGAGTATCATGAAAATCTGAAAGAATCAGTTATCCCACAGTGCCTACTTTTTTTCCATTGGCCTCTCTGAGGACACGTTTGTTTTGCATAGAATCTTTTTTTTTTTAGAGCATCGTGTTTAAAACGTTGGAATTTTGGTTTTATAGTATGATTTCACAGAGAGAGAGTAGGGCTGCCGCTTCTGGGCAAGTGAACATGGGGAGGTGTTAGAAACCTGCATCTTCCCTCTCCCATAGGTGTTTACAATGGCACTGATCAGGTGCTTAGCAGTTAGTTGCATCGCTACATTGGCAATTATGGCCTGGTCAGAAAGAAAGGGCAAGGGCCGGGGAAAATTTACCAGTGCTGCTTTTTGGGTCAGCCAAGCTTCCTTCAGGAGCTCCCAGTAGATCATTCTCCTTGTTGCTCCTTGCCTTGTATATAATTAATTTGGGCCGAATGAATGCTTTTTAACTGAGTTCAGTGTTAGCTGCTCGGTCAGAGAGCGGGGCCAAGCTGTCAGCCTCTGATCTGATTACTGTTATCAGATGTCTTCTCAATTGCTGGTAATAATTTACTTCCAACCAAAGAAAATGTGGGCTCTGCCTAAAACCTGAGATTCCTGTCTGGGAATCTTGAGAAGAGTATTTGGAGAGATGGAGGTCTCTGGCGGGAAGACAAAGGGACAGCATTACATAGAAGGAAAACCATGTGCCAAAGGACATCACGGAGGGTTCTGCTAAATTCCAAAAGGCATTCAGGAGTGAAGAAAGTGAGGCTTTGGGATGTTAGTTTCTTTTTTTTTTCTAGATTATTTTAGCTCTCGATATATCTAAGTAGCGATTCACGGGACCTCTTTACAAAGCTGTATGTTACATATGTCATCCAGCCCTGGTCGGTGGAGCGAGAGAGGCACTGTAACCCAGGGTGCCCAGAAGGAAGGAGCTGTGAGAAAAGCGTAGATTTAAGCTATCACGTTGTTAATTTTTTATGAGAGAAGAGCTTATGTTATGAAGAGCTAGGGAAGCTGGGGATTATGTCTCTCAGTAACTCTTGCCAGAAGAAAGAGACCGAGCTGGTACTAACTTACACCAAAGGAAACTTGAGAGCACCTGGGTGCATACCATGTCTAGTTATAACATAAGAACTGCAGCTGACACTATTTCCCTGAAAACTTGACAGGTTGAAATAACAGTGGGAGACTTATGAAAAGAGTGGAAAGAAATATTGTACAAAGAGCTGCATGGCTGATTGCATCAGTGCCTTTATGTCAGTAAGTCTTCACCGCGAGACGTGCACGAAGGCTATGGAGCATGTATACACATATGGTGGCACATACATGTCTTGTGAGGTGTCACTAACAATAACAGCTGTTTCATCTAAAGGTTTCTAGGAATTATATTTAAATAAAATGATCAGTATCAAACTCTACCTGAAGCACACCCAGATTTTCAAACTCAATATTCAACTCACTGTTTCATTTCACGTTTCATTCCTGTTAACAGGCAGACAGGATTAGTTGGAAGCAAGAAGGCACAAACTGTTTTTATTTGAGGAAAGAAAGTAAAGTATACAGTATGAAATGAGCAAAATTCAAAAGGAATTCAAGCCTTAGAATCTCAGTTATTAGTTACTTCGCCTCCTGAGTCTCTGAATTGTAGCTCACAAAAGCAAAATGAAACAAAACTCTGTTACCACAACTTTAATTTATCAATCCAAACAGAATGTGCAGAGGTCAAGGGAGTGCCAGAAAACAGCACCTTTCAACCCGTTGTAGATCAGTGAAGTCTACCAACTGTAGTTCACTAAGTCCTGCTCCATTGACTGGACCACGTCCCAGTCCAATTTCATAAAATGAGTTCCCCGGTCCCAGGTGGGCCTCGGTGCGGTTTCACTGAGCTGTCTGCATGGAGCTCTACAAGCCTTTTGACTGGAAGCCGCAAAAAAAGAGTGTGCTCCCAGGTGACTTCCTAGTGTCCTCATTCCCCCCTCTCTCATATTCCTTTAATTTGGGCTTTTCATCAGAATGCTCTTAATTCACTTTGTCTGGACTAGATTCCATAATTGTTCTACCATTTCATAATTGCACTTACCTGTATTTAATATCATTTCCTAAAGTAATCTGAACTCTGAACGGTGTAATGCAAATGCAACAAAGACAAAATAACGTGTAAGTTCACTGGCTGACATTTGCCCTTATTTCTAAAACAAGAACATAATTTCTTTACCCTTTAGTCCTTCTTATTTTGTTCACGTACAAACTTTAGCTTTTGTAGAAACTAAAAAATTAGTGCATAGCAGGAGCTGTTAATATTTTTCTCTTGAGTTCAGATCCTTTTTCACCTCTTCCTAAAAGCATTTCCTTAGTTCACATTTGCTATGCTTGTCTCAAGCATGTGAATGTTGCCTTGGATCATTTGCAATGAACAGCTGCAAGGAGAGCTCAGAAAGCGAGAATATGCTAAGTAAATTAGTAGTTTTACTGCACAGCAGTCAGCAGTCTTTCATCTGCAATATTGTGTGCTTGTCTATGAATTTGGGAGTAAGTTTCCATAGTTCCAGAAAGATACTGGTTTTGATATGTGGAATCCCAATGAGCAGGAACCTCTGGTGGCAGCTTTTCCCAATTATTTAACCTTCACAGTGTCAGTGAAGGCAAGCTCAGATTTTTTTTTTCCTTCGTGTCACCCCTAAAATACCTTTTTTCTGCACAGTTATCAGTCCCTGTTAAGAAACGCACTGCTTTACTGACAAACTTACGCTCATCCAGAACACCATAGTATGAAAGTAGCATCCCTTGACCTTTTTTACATCAAGAGGGTAGGTGTTACAGAAACCATATTTTATCCATACAGCTGTTGTCTTGGCTAGCACTTGTGCTTTAACGCCACTCTTTGATGTTGGTGAATTTTGGGGTAAAGTGACAGTCATAAATCTTCATCTTGGTAAAATTCCTGAAATGTAGTCACTGCATGCACTTTATTATATATTCTATATTTCAGCCTGTTGCCTGCTGATGAAATTGCAGGTGTTTGGGAGGGGGAGTTGGGGGGGTTGGGTGGATTTTTTATGCTTTGGAAGTTAAAAGACATTTAATACATCAGTGTTGTTATAGTATAAGCCATCATTTCATGGTAACTCATGTGAGGTAGTAAAATATGTTTGTTCCCAACTGCTTGTCCATTGTGAAGTAGCACTAACTGCTAGGATAGCTATGTGAAACGGGTTTGAAAAAAGTGATATTGTCAAAAACTGGGTTTAAAATGTGTAGAAAGCACAGCTTATTTTGAGATTGAGTTCTAGGCAAAATTTCATTGCTCCCTCTTTAAAACGCTTAGAGCAGAGAAATTCTGAATTCATTTGACACATGAAGTATGAATTGGGCAAAACTTGTCCCACTACCTACGTGGCATATTGTGTATCAAGACAGAGCAAAATTAGTCCCTTATGAATAAGATACTGATAATAAAGATTATATAAGATTTATTAATTTGTGCCAGCTTTCAGAAACTTCTGAAATACACAGAGATTTTGACAATATATAGTAGTTGCCTAGCCGCCCTAAGAAACACCACTTTCTTCTGCTAAAAAACACAGGTAAACCTTCTTGTTTAAGTACATGCTGAGCTATAATTTATCATACTAAGGTTTATCTGTCATTTTATGTAGGAACAGCAGCATGCTTCCCCCAGTATTCTGTCTGTAACCATCAGAAAACAAGCCGATTGTCCTTGTTAAAACCAGTATTTTCGTTGTGTTGGTAACTTAAGGGTACAACATTTTCATTTGTTATGCCAGAGACAGACATTGTTATAAATACACATTATTTTATACTTATTGAAAAGTTTTGGCTTTAGTAGAGAGGTGTGTTTTGGAAATTTCTCCTATCAGAGTAGTGGATGGGATGGTTCTACAGTACCACTTCTAGGATTTATTCTGTATTTTGCACTACAACTGTTAAAAATTACTCACACAAGCACCTGCATCTGTGGAAGAAGAATTATCCTAGACCAGTAATAGTTCCAAAATCTGTCATTTTTCTGCTAGGAACCAGGATTTGAATGTAGCATTCCAGCTGCTAATGGATATTCAGGGCCCTTCCGGATGGAGTCTTGATTAGTAGATGACAGATTAACAGAAGAGCTGTGTTTTATGGTTAGGGAGGTTAAACAAAACTCACGGTGCCTTTTGGATGGAGGGGAAGCAGGATCATTCAGAGACTTTGCAGGAAGTCACGGGAGGGGAATGCCATAGTGATTGATGAAGGCGGTCCATTATCAAATACTTTGTGAAAACTTTGATTTCCTCTAAGTAAATCACATAGCTTGTGCAGGACACGAGTAGAGAATTAAATTTGTTGCGTTTTGCTGGAAATATGTCAAACAGTATTCAAGCCAAAATTTAGGAAGGGAAATTGCATAGTGTATTTAAGCCAATCATGTAGTTGATGTTCCCTTTGAATTTAGCAGCTTTTATTGTTTAGTAAATAATGTTTTGTTGGAAATGAACTTTTTATGTCAAGCCCTTTTGGATTTATGTATCCACGCACATGAAATAGACCCACATAGGTTACAATCTTTTTCTGTAAAGTAAATACGTAAACAGGTCAATTATTTTCATCTAACTTTGAATATTGCAATTTTCTTTTATTCTTACCAAAACAGCATTTAAGGAGATTACATTTTCTCACTTGGTATTATTAGCATTTCAGGCAATGTCTATCCCCTAGGTAAAGAAATCCAAGCTTGGGGAATAATAATTTTGTACGTGCCATGTATTGTGAAAGTATTCTTCTGGAGAGGAAAGCTGTGAAAGTGTTCAGGCTCCAAAAAATCGTTTGACAAATCCTTCCGAACAAGAATGGTACGTGCAGTCATCCATGGGCTTTACAGACTGCACAGTCCCCAGGGAGTGCAGCAGCCTGGCGTGTAGACAGGGATATATTATCCCTGGTTGATATAGGTAGGACTTGTTTTGTTGCGTGGCCCTGGAGATCAGGATCAAGCTTTTCAGCTTGAACAGACGTGGGCTGGAATCTACTAGAAGCATAAGATAATATCCATAAGGGACTGTGAACTGAATTAATCCCTTCTAGTTGCAGAAATGCTAATGAATGCTGCTGAGCAGCCACAGTTTGCACAAGTTTGAGCCTTTGCATTACCTCTAGGTATGCCTATATATGGCAGGAGAATCAATATGGTACCTGTCTGAATCACCACTGAGAGGACACCGTCTGTGAGTGAAGGATCGAGTTTTAAGACATGTGCAGGTTGGACAATAGCTGTCTGTAGGCAATTATTTTAGTTGATCATCTTAATTAACTTATGATTTAAGCGTGATTCTAAGCTTCCCATCACACTGGAAGAAAGGGTGGGGAAGGTACTGGCTGGAAAGGGAAGACATTCCCCAGGAAGTCCTCTAAAAAAAAATTCACATCAGACTTGATCAGGTTTATTTTGTGCCAGGTGTTCCTTTGTGCAAGTAACTGATACTCCTGGCAGTCCTGAATAATCAGGATTTACACATCTTCTTTTAGACTCGGGAATAGCTTGTAATCTGTGAGACAAAAGAGAGATCAGGCTTAGCTCCTTTTATCTGACACTGTGTTTCTGTGACCTGCATGTCTTGTGGCAGATAGCTTGAATATCTTAATGCGGTTAGCCTCTCAATAAACTGCGCTATCAACTGAAGTACGCTAAACAAAAGTTGTTTACATGGGTGAACTGTGTAAGGATCCAAAGTAAGCCAGAATCCAGGGGTTAAAGCGTGCCATTGCTCCCTTAAAGGATGCCAACCAACCAAAAGCTGCCAAAATTCAGGTAATATTCAGCACTGGTCCACTGTGGCTCTATACAGAAGTTCGCTGCATGGCTTCCTGACTCATGTAACACAAAGTGTGCTATGCAATCTGAAGTATCGTAAAGCCCCTTTAAAATACCAGTCTAATAAAAACAAATAAAACGAAAGAATCTAAAGTTCAAAGACCTCAGAGGCTAATAGAGAAATTTTCCTTGCTTATATAGGTACTTGAAGATAATCTCGGAATAGATCACAGTTGTTTGTCAAATCTACACAGAAAATCTATTAAAAGTGATTAAAGAATTAAGTATATCTCATATTTCCTTGTAAGAGAGGCTGAAAGGATGAAGGAAGGTAGGCCATTCATTCCAGTCCCAGTACAAAGTACTCATCTTTTGATTACTTCCTTAAATATGAATATTTAACATTTAGCGCCAAACCTTTTTTGAAAGAGACTCTACTGAGTCATTAACAGCCTGTTAACTGACTTGGGGATAGCCATGCTTCTGCCTCAGAAAGAGATGTGTGTTAGAAAAATCTCAAGATTGGAAGATCTGATTTGCCTTTCCTGCTTTTAACTTCAGGTTGTACGTAAAGCCATTTCCTAACCTCAGTCAGATGCAGCGAAAGTTTCATAGGGAGAGCTTCTACCCTCACATACGTAGACAGCATAATTCAGGCTGGAGAATTTCACTGCATTCCTGTTATCCACAGCTAGATTCAAGGTAAAAATCCCTGGGTTTCTGCCCTGGGAAGTTCAGCAAAATGGAAGCACATTTATACTTAATTGTGTTTGCAGCACGGCTTGCTTAGTTGTATTTTTCTATCCATTATATTTTTTCCCGAATTCTCTAATACAATTTATTAATTTCTTTACACTTGATTTTTCTTGCCTTAATTCACTTTTTTATTTTTCTCCTATCTTTCCTATTCTCCATTTTTTCACTTCTTTGAAAAGTAGCTGTGCCTCTCCTGATGCTATTCTTTCGTTCGCCTCTGTACTCTCTGTCGTCTTTTGCTTTTTGTCCCAGTATTTTTGTGGTTTATTTGCTCAGCCTTCTCTAGGGCTTTTGCTCTGCCAGCTTTAAACTACATGGTCAAAATTATTCCTTTTTGAATGAATTGGTTTATCTGGTCTCCACATATTCAGCCATACTCTGTTCTCTTTCAAAGGCCTATACTTATCTCAAGTAACACTTAAATGGCACTATAATGCATTAATTGTTAAAGCATCATTAAAGATACTTAAGCAGACAGTTAAGCAACTAGCAGTATTCTTGTTTTCTGGATGGAGAAGCACAGATAAAGGGAGAGACCGTTCATGACACAGGATTTTTAGGTGATAGTTTCCTGTGGTTTTCCCCCTAAGGTTCCTCCCTGCGTCCATTTATTGTGCCTTTGAAAATTTTGCTTGAAATGATTTGCCTAGAGCAGGGTGTCAATAACGCAGTGAGAAAATACCATGCTCAATAAACTCTTCTGGGTCCCTCGTCAGGGGTGAGCAGCGTTGCTGGTGGTCTCCTCTGGTGGGTTGCTGGGAGAGTAAGGAAGATGCAGGAGCTTCCCTGACGTCGGACCGGGTACTAACAGCCGCAGAATTGGTCTTCCCTTGCTAGACTTGTCAAGACCTTTGTAAAATCAAAGTGACAATAGGTGGTTTTCAGGAGACTGGCATGGGCTTGCAAGGCATAACAAAGGTTTTCACGTGTTATTAACTTGTATATTTTTAAGGTTCTTTTAATACCGTGAAAGAGAAATGCGAAGATCTGCAACAGATATGCTAAAATCAGTGGGCCATGGGACTCCTCTGTCCCTCCCTGCTCACTAGGAATCCCTAGAAGGTTGGCTGTGTTTGTCTATTTTCAGTTTCAAGACCCACGTTCAGGCTGCCTTGCACGTGTGCGAATGCTTGGGTATTTCGGGGTGTCCTTCGTGTGGAGTGAAGACATGGAAGGAGGGGATGGCAGAGTAGTAGCCTTTTTTCCAGTGCAGTCTCTGGTTCCAATCTGTTCCAGCAGAAAAAAATGCAATAAGTGAATTTAAAAGAAGCTTTTGAAGAGGCCTCCGTTACAGGGTGATGGCCGAGTCCGCTCTATTGTGTTGACCATATTTGACATCTAACATTTATTGGGGCTTTTTAAATTTAAGAGATGTCGGCTTTTTAACTTTTAATTCTTTCTCTCGATTAAGATGACCAGGCCTTCAACTTAAATATCCTCTCTCAGCTTATGCCAGTTGATGGTCCTCTGCGTAGCTTTCCTGACTAAATATCCACAAAGGCTTTTGCAGGGGGGTAAAGAAAGTTTTTTAATTTATCTTCCTCGGTTCTTTTAAAACTGACCTCCCTGTAGAACTCTCTTTAATTTCAGGAGGCATGCAGCATAAATCCAGTGTGTTTTATTGCTTGATGTAGTGCAATTTTTAATGCGAATAGGTTTTCTCTGCCTTTGAGACGAAGTGTAACAGTAAAACAGGGAGCCTGGTGGTGTTAGATGATCATTTTGTACCAATGTGTTACTAAAGATTCCAAAAGACTCGGGCCATTAAGACTGTAAAATTACCTGAGAACAGAAAACGCAGGTCTGAAATCTGTGATGAGAAAATGACAGGTTTTCTACAAATAAATATTCAGGACTTAAGAAATCTCTTTAAACTCTCCAGCTTTTCTATCCAAACTGATCCCATCTATAACCTGTAGAATCTGCGAAATTACGCTGCTCCTTCCCTTTATGACAAGTCTTCATGTCCATACCCACCCTAACTTCCTTAGGCAGCATAGTGATTTCTTAAAATTTCTCCTGTGCCCTTGTTCCCCACCAGTGCCGCTTTCAACCTTCACTCAAATAGCGATACTCTCTTCTATCTCCCACAACTTCTTTGCAATTCTTATAATTCCTGTTTGGTAGAAAAAGACAGCTGGGGGTAGGGCTGTAAACAGATTTTCCACAGTGGTCTCTATTCCACTTCCCCACATCTTCTGAGAAGAGGATTCCAAGTCGAATGTTTTTTTAGTAGCAAAATCCTTTGTCTGTTAGATTAGATGCAAAGTGGGTTCCTCATCTTCTAAATTTTCCATATGTAAAGTATTCTGAGCATTTTTTGTACCCATTTTGCTATATTAGTAAGAAACTTTCACAAATGGTAATGAAGTAATAAAAGTTCTTGTATAGCAAATATTATCTAAAATAGAAATAGTTTTTTATTAGTTACCATTTCTAGCAGTAAGTAACTGATTTGTTTCTGGTGCAAGGAATTTTCAGCGTGGAATGATAATGGGCACCTGAAGAAGATCCAAGCATCAAAAGATGTTTCAAATTGCCACCTGGTGGTATTGCACATTGAACGTACTGCTCGGGGTATAACAAAATTCTTAGTAGACTGGAAATAAAATCATATGTAAATGACAACTTTGTGAATGACAAAAGATGATCTTGATGTTCATGTGAAACGTCATCCTGGCTCGTGATTTGAATTTTGTTATGGTCAGAAATGCAAAAACTGCAAAGATTTTGCAAATCAGGGACTGTTCAGATTTATTTACATGTGACATGTTTGTTTCCTGTGTTTTGACAGCTAGCCCTACACATTTGCTTGTAAATACTTTAAAAAAATCAGATCCATATGACTTCTTTCAGACGACTTCTTTAGAATCTGCTTAATGATAAGCATAAGGAAGGTTCAGATGGTTCGAATATAAGTTCACTTCTGAATAATCATGTATTTAATTGCTTTGCTAAATTGAGCAATGGCTTCCAGTCAGCAATAGCATGTAAGCGCGTCTCTGCTTAACTTCACATTCAGATGGTTTTTGAGTAGGGATATTTTGTTGGCTGCGGGCCCCCCGTACCCAAAGGAGGTGATTGATCCAAAAGGAGGAGGTGGGATGAAGAATTGTTTTTCAGAAAAGAACTGTGGACTGATTTTCAGCATTACCGTTGCAGAATGCCGTGTCTGCACTGGACACCGTGGCTTCGTACTCTCTCTGTGGGCGGTTTTCTGGGGTCCGCGGGTACAGTCTGGGCCATGATATCCATGCAGCTGAGCTCCCTGGGACCTTTGGAAGGTGTGTGCAGGAGCCTGGGAGTGTCGTGAGTTACCTGAGATGAGCTAAACGTGGGGGGGACTTGGCAAAAGCTGTTACAGAGTTCTGAAGTTGCGCCAGCAAGAAGAGGTAAAGCCGGCAAATGTGGAATGGGGGAATAATTAAAGCTGCTGCCATTTTGTGGGGAGTGGCCTACTTGGAAAGGGTGGTGGGGAGAAAGGACCCAGGTGTGCTAGCTTCACAGGTGATTAGCTGGGGAGGAGATGGTGATCAGCAGCTGATAGTGGGCAGCTGTGGAAAAAGAAGAAGAGCGAGCTGCAGTGCCTCAGAGAGCAATGGGACAGTGCTGGGGAAGGTGGGCTCCTGGGGTGTTGTGTATGAGCCTCATCCTCTGCCTTCAAGAGAGATTGCTCAGGAACAGGTAAGGAGTTGTTGGACTGTTGGAGGAGAGAGTGTGTTGCTGGCTTGGGGAAATGAGAGCTATCCCTCAGTGCAGGATGGACGTATATCAGGCAGGGAAGTGGAAGAGAAATACCAATGGTAGCATGAGCTGGCCTTGTTTGTCTGAACCTGAAAAAGACTCAGAAAAATTAGGTTCTGGTGTTGATTTGGGGTGCTGGGGAGGGAGTGAAGATGGAACTTGAGAAGTCGATGAAAGGTTTTCATGTGATATTGTCCTTGAACTAGCAGATTTTTAGAGGCCCGTGCGTGCTAACTGGACGTTGGTGCGTGCTAACTCTACCAGTTACCATGTTGTTAAGGGAAAGCTGCTTTTCAAGCCAGTCATGAGAGAAGCCTTTTGTACATACTGCTAAATAGTTCATAAATGTGGTCTTCAGGTGTGTTTTTCTGCTTTTACTTTTGCTGAGGAAACTTGAGCTTGAATTGGTTTGGATGCTGTAGTAAGATGGCTTGAGTTTAGTGTGCAAAAGATAAGAATATGCACTAAATATAACAAATGATTTATTTATTTTGGTAGGTGCTGTTTATTGTTTTCTGATATAGCGGTGAAAGTAAATTATATATAATCTAGTTCAATGCAGATTCATCTGCTTTTTCATACTGTACTTGGAGTTCTCAACAAATCATGGAATATAACAAGCGTTGATTTAGAAAAACCCCAAAACCCAACAACACAAACCACTCCAGCAGAGTTAAGTGTGTTGTTATGCCATTAATTCTGTATTTTTCTTTCGGCGTGCAATCATTTCTATTATTTGGCAATCATTATGTGGTGTAATGGAAATGAGCTGAAAGCACAGAGTTGTCTGTATGGAGAGATTTTTAGCAAGAAATGGGTTGTGGCAGGGGATTATTATCTGAAATGCATCAGCATACACAGATAGAGTATCTTCCATATTTAGTGGTACTCCAAATATATTCATAACTAAATGTGTGATGCATGGAGTAATTCTCATGGGAGCCATTTCATATAATTAATTTCCAATAATTGCATTACTGTGTAATATCATGTCACACAAGAAGATAAATACTCTGAATGGTAGTTGGAAAATATAAATGGCTAATTCTTCAGTACTTTAAAGAGAATGGATCCATACAGAAATGGCTTCTTGCAGGGGGAATAACGCAGCTGAGATGTTGCATGCTCTTTGAGGAGGCAGTGCGGGGCATCTTCCAGCAGGTCTTTATTAGGAGTGCCGAAGAACTCATGCTTTGGGTCAAGGTATACTTTTATTTACAGCTTTGGAGCTTGCTGGGTTCAAGTCGCCAAAGAATTTGGCTTTTTACTTTTTTCACCTCACTTGGAAATCACAGTATATGAGAATTCTTTGAAGTGAGTTTACTTATGTAAGCTGCTGAATATAATGTTTTTTCATTAAACATAAGCCTTCTGGCTTACAGTATATTCAAGTTCCTTCTACGTTGTGTAATAGCTAATAGGAGGCCTGATTAAAAATGCAGAGGGCCTGTCAGACTGAACTGATTTACACAGCTTTTGGGCAGCTTTCTATATAGGAAACCGAGACCTTCCTTTCATGGTGTTTTTTAAATCTTCCACTTCTCTCCACCCACTTTTCCATTGTCTTGTATAGTGCTGGTAATAACAATGAATATATTGTGAATGTCAGTTAAAAGCCAAGTCTCTGTCTATTATAACTAATGAAAATATATTGAATTTAATATACTTGGTTGGAGATATTAGTTTCTGACAGTAAATGATTGCTCACACTAATTATGGTCATTATCATGCAAGTAGAGTGCATTCTTTAAGTCTGAGATATTACTGGTATCTGAAACTCGAAAGAAAAGGTTTAAAAAAAGATGTTAAGTTTATTTTCAATGTTGTTACTTTGTTGGCCGCTTCTAAGAGACCCGAGTCCATCACAGCTCAGTAGGCTGGCAAGGAGGCTCTGATGCAGTCAGAATTATTTGTCTTGTGTGGGAAGGTGGAGAGAGGTGGCATATTGACTTATTGGGTTTTGTCTTTTTCCAAAGCTTTTTCTTTTTGCCTCTTTTAATTTCCACCATCTCCATTTTGTATTTGTGGGGAGCATCTCGGGGAGTGTCAGTGCAAGTGATTCAGTCACTTGGGATCGCAAAGGTCCTCTTCAGGCATATGGGAGGAGATGAAGGATACACAAAGGAGAGAGCTAAGAAAATGCAGCTTTCGTAAGCTGTTAGGATCTAAACCAAAATACTTTAGCTTTTTCTTTTTTTTTTTTTTTTTTTCTTTTTTTTTTTGTTCCTGCAATGGAGAGAGGAGCTCCTGTGGAAATTAAAAAAAATGCTTTTTTCTTCTGGTAACAGTTGGGAAAAGTCAGGCTAGCCCAAATTTGTGAAAGAAAAGGAAAAAAGAGTCTTTAGTTCCTCTTTTGAAAAGTTCACGCTAATGCAAGATGTCAGATGGGTTCCTTTGGCTGTTGCTTGGCAGACAGGGAGAGCTGTGCCAGGACCACCCCTGCTCTGATGATGGCATTGAGGTGGCTGAACTACATCACTGCCCTGCCGAGAGGCTTCTTCCAGACTGAGTTTCTTGAGCCTCCCATGGGGAGAGGGAGAAGGAAGTGTTTAAAATGCTCCTGTACTGATTTTTAAGTGAATGCTTATTGAAGTTGGACACTGTGGTTTGGCATGAAATAAGTGTGGTGGCTGTGGCTGGTGACACTTGGTGCGTGGTGGCTCTACAGTGTGTGTGTGTGTGTCCCCAGCACTGCCCTAAGCCTGTGCTGTCCCGTGTCATCCAACCAAAGGGTGCTGTAAATCTGCTGCTCTGTAAGGCCCTGTCCTACAGGGAAGCAAAGCAAAAAAAAAAAAAAAAAAAAAAATAACTACAAGCCTATTTCTGTTTTAAATCCAGAGAGAAATAAAGCTTTTATATTGGGGGTGGGGTGCAAAATCCGGACAGTGTTCTCTCTCTTTCATTCTACAGAGCAGCACAGCTGTTAGAGGTTGTTATATCTTTAATTATTCCAAAGTACTTTATACAGTGGCTTTCACGTATATATGGTCAAGTATGTGCTTTTCCATTATGCTGCTTGTTTCTTTCAGAAAAGTGTGTGTCTCATGTTAGTAGCGTTACTGCTTTGTGAACACACTATACCTTTGTAATACTTTCCTATGCTGTTCTTAGGAAAATTTCTATATAAACCTAAACTTCTCAATTACTAATTTTTGAAGGGTGTATTTTTAGAACACCAGACGCATTCCCCTTAGGATGTTGCTGTTTGACATTCTGCTCCTTACAATAAGTTAAATTATCTGTTTTGGAAGTGGAGTGGGAATTCCCAGGGAGTCTATGGCAAAGTCTTATCCTGAAGCTGAATGTAAGGTGGCTTTCTGTTTAAGAAGCGACCTGGCTTAAAAAAAAAAGGGGGGGGGGGGGGGGGAAGGGAAGGTAGCAAAACATCTTTCATTCTGTGATGACTCAAGAGCTTTGTGCATCACCAGTCCAATTCTAAACAGAATTGCTGTTTTTAAAAACAGCATTGGCTAAAAATACAGCTAAATATTCTGAATTTTATGGAAATCTAAGTGGTATTTAATCTATAAATACATGTGTATGCATGTTTTCACATTGGCTTACTTAATGGTGATCAATGGAAGTCAACAAGTAAAGGCTGATCTCTCCCCCAAAGGGTTTTGACCTGAGGATGAGGCAGGTGGTTGCTTGATTGTTTCATTACTGTTGTTTGGGGTTTATAGGAGATCATTAATTAGACAAAGAAGGAAGAGGAGGAAGGAGTAACTTTAAAAATAAGATGAGGAAAACTGAAGGAATATGTAGAGGAGGCAGAATAAAGTTGAGATGAATATAAACCGCAATAGCGGAGGCAGGGGAAAGCTCAAAGGAAAGACTTTTTTTCAGTGTGGGAGAAAGTAATGCGTGGGCCGACATAAACTGTCCTGACACCTTCCCTCTCCCAGCTAGTACCTTCATCTCTTCCTCTTCCAAGGACCAAGTCAACTTGGTGGGGTGACACTGCATAGCAGGGGAGAACTTAATTTTCTAAGGGGAATTTACTCTCGTGTCTCTGTTATTTTTCCATGATGCTGATGGCAGCTCTGGTTCTTCCAGCTCAGGCCCCAAGCTGTGGCTTTCTTCTGTTGTGTGATTAGATATTCTGAAATACACTTTTGAATACAGCTGAATGTGCTTGCTTGCCACTCATCTTCTTGATTAATTGTGCCTGCTGGGAATGTTGCTTGGTTGAGGGTTGTCTGCTATCAAGCAGCTCTTGGGATCAGAGCTATAGATCTCACGGAGATTGTTTGTGAAGTGTTGGAATTGCCTTCCTAGTTGTGAAAAGCACTGGAAGGCAAGCGGGCATAAGGTGTGTGCTTGCATGTGGTTGGAGGGGAAGGATCAGGTTTGACATCTCTTCTGCCTCTCTTGGGGGTGAGTGTGTTAGAGGTAAAAAGGGGAAGAGAAGAGGACTTTGAGGATGGCAGGCAATGAGCTCCCAGGAGTGAGAAGATACGAAGCACACCTTGGAAGTAATAACTTCAGAGTGTTTCTATTTGACTTGGCAATATCCTGTACTAATGATTCTTTGGCTTGATGTGAAGTCCATTGGAAGCTGGTGATCACTCCTAACTCTCTTTAATTGAATTCACAGGGCTTTGGAACATTCCCACAGTTGCAATTGGGTTATGATGGGAATGTGTTCAAATTACTTATTTTGCCACATCCTATGATATACTTAAAATTCTAGATTTTGTGAAGACAAGTAATGGTAGAGACTTGATACTTATGCTCCCTGATTGTTTTCTTGTGATGATATGTCATAAGGGAAAATTAAGTATTTGAGGCAGAACATAGTCACTTCATTTTTTTTTGAGCTTGAAACTCTACTTCCAGTGTGGTAATAGATGAAGCAGTTCTCTTTGAGTAAACTTATAAAGTACATGGTCCTTCTATGATAGTATGCTTAGGTTTCAGCTTCGCATGTAGTTGTCTCCCTACAAATACCAAAATAGAAAGGAGACCTAAAAACCCTTTAAAGCTTAGACTTTTTTAATCTTAAAATAATGGAAACAAATTTATATATAGTGAAATACAACTGTCTTCTACAAAACAGTAGGAGAGTAGAAGTAAAAGAGCTTTAGCTTAATACAGTTTTTCATTGTTGGTCTCTTATCTAAGCAGGAGTAATACTTTCAGCTGGCATCGCTGGTAACTTCTGAGTAATTACAAAAGAAGAATTTGTGGGCTCATATCTTCAAAAACCCTCGGATGTATCTCAGTTACAATACCTGTGGTCCCAGTCCTACTCGTAGTTGCTCAAGACAAATATCTGAATATGAATGTCTTTCTAAATTGGGACTTTTGACTATAATTTTTGTTTTCTCCTTTTTAATCAGTTCATGATAGCTGTAATCCACATACAGTAATGTACAACTCATAAACTGTCAGACTAATTACATTCAACATTCTTTTAAAGATTTAAAGGATGGAAATATTTAACAAGCATAGAGAATGTTTTCAGGATACTATCATACCTTTGTCAAAGCTCCCCAATTTGACAAAATGTCTGTGTGTGACTAATGGAATAGATTGCTATTAGAATGTGAAAACAGAAATTCTGATTATTTCTTATTGTTTCACTTATATGATACTAAAATGCTGAATTCTGCTGCAAAATTTATTGGATTTAACGTACTTGCTTGGAGAAAACAAACAAACCCTGTTTGTTGGCTGCATCCAATTGTTCAATGTAACAAAATATTGTATGGTAAATGGGATGCATTTTGGAGATGAAGTCATAAGAATATCTTTTCTTGCCCCTTTCCTCAAGGCCATAGAAATTCAGAAGAATTTCAGTTCTGAAGTGCAATGGGTGCATGTAAATGCCTGTTAGCGGCACTAATTTTTAAAGAAATGCGGAATGCAAGATGAAACTGTAGGCCTTGCATTTTTAGGTATGCATCATTGGCTGTGGTTTTGCAGTTTTTTTGCCCTGAAAGAACGGTTGCCTTGATTATATGTAAGTCATGAGAGCTGAATGATTTTGGCAAGTTAAAAATGTAAAAGTGACGTTTTCACTGTTAAAAAATGCAGGAGTGCAGCCACTGATATATTAAATTACGGTAACTGCATGTAAATGCCCAGTGCGTATTCATTTAGCATGTTGCTTGGACTAACTGTTGGATGACTAATGGGTTGCTTTGTATTAGTCAGCAGATACAGACGTGAAGAACAGAAAACATCTAGAAGCAGTTAATTCATCTGTTCATCCAGCCCGAGCAGCTCTTAAAATCTCTGCAAGGCTTAGCTGCCTCTCCAGTTTTTGTAACGCGAAGAAAATGTAGTATCTACATTAATTAGTATTTTTTGGTAAGAGGCCAAAGGGAGGAATGCATCTGTTTATTAATAATAAAATAATTATTGTATAATTTCATTTGACTACCTCAGCATTTGGCAGTAGTTTTCTTACTAGCTAATGATAATCTCTTGCAGAAGAATAATCTTTCCTCTCTTGGTGGGGAAGGTTGTGCGGAGGGGACAAAAAAACCTAGTAGTTGATGTGTTTGTACTGTCTGTGGCATTGAGTAGTGCTCAGAATATACATATTCATTTATATTTCTTTTCCAAGCTTTTTAGGAATGCTATGTTGGTTGTTTACATGAGTAGTTAATGGACCAGCTTTTTTTAATCTTAATGGGGATGGCCCCTCCTGATGTGCTAGAAGGCCATCTCCTAATCAGGAAAGTGCATAATTCTAAGAAAATGAGTCCATTTTCTGTATCCAAGTTAAAATACTTGTCATTTTTATTTAAAGATATTAAACTTTGCCATTTTCCAACTACTACCCCTCCTTATGTAATGGCAGCCTGACAGTCTGAAGGAAGGGGGGAGCTGGTGATCCGAGATCTTTAATCACCTTTTTTCCTATAGGTATTCACAATGCTGTCCAAACCTGTTTGATGTTAGACTACTGGTCTTTTTCCTCACTGCCCACCCGCCTGTTATTTGTGAACAAATCACTTAGCAAATGAATATCTAAACCCTGTGGCTCTAAAAAAAAAAAAAAAAAAAAAAAAAAAAAAAAAAAAAAAAAAAAAAAAAAAAAAAAATCTGGTAGCCAGGAAAGCCTCTCTAAATGCAGGGGAATTAAGTGCTTGATACTGTCGATAATGGTCTGGCCATCACAGGGCTGGCATTTCTTAGTTGACAAGAAGATGAAAAGAAAAGCAAGCATTTCAACCATCTGTATGTCTTTAAAGTGATTTGAGATCCAAGAAGACATCTGATTTCACTAAAGAAACCAAACATTCCCAAGAAGATAGTAGTAATATTGGGAGCTAAAAGGTGATCCTATTTTATTTTTCTCAAGGATAATGGGAAACAGCTCATCTGAGAGCTTCTGTTTTCTCTAAGAATAGATGCAATTTACTGAAACTGGAAGACTTAACTGCACCATTCTCTGGGCTTAAAATATTTTCATTTTCTTTAATGAATTTTCCCTTCTGCTTTTTCCCTACACAGTCATACACTTTGGCTTGGAATGGGTCCCAGGGCAGTGTTGCTTTTTATACAGTTAGCCTTAGTGCACCTACGTCTTTCTCACATGCATGCTATGAAGATTAAAATGACTTTTTTATTTAGAGCAGCATTTCCCTGTTATTCTTCCAAACAACAATTAACTGCGCCCAGTAAGGGTAAGTATCACTACTGAAACTACTGCAGTGTTTTCTTCCAGTTGGGATGAGCTCAGACATTGAGGGTATTTTTCAGATGTGCCAAAAATAACTTTGTGGTTGCCCGATATCATTATTTTGCGCTGATTGCAGTGAGATGTTTGGGCTCCTACTGTTTATTTCCAGATCATGGATAGCTCGTGGCTTGGTATTCATAAAGGCTCAAGTTTTGTGAGGAGTGAAATTTACTTTGACTCTATTTCTGCTTATGACATGGGTATGAGCAGAAAAATGGATATGGTTGGGGTTTTTTTGAGTAGGAGGTAACTTGCAGGCTTATGTGTTGATCGCACCTCTCAGATCATCTAGCACCCTAGATGATCTTGTTCTACAAGACTCACAGTAGTACCTTTTCCAGCAGCACCCAGCAAAGGGGAATGATCTCCCCTGTGTCATGTTGTACTACAGAGTTCATCTCTTCCCATGGAGCACAATGCAAGATAGAAGCTGCCAGTGGTGCCTCACCACTGCTTAAACAGTCCAACTCAAAGGACTGAAGTGACACCTGAGTAGAAATTAAAGATTTTCCAGCACAGTCTAGTTTCCTTTGGGTGTCTCTAGTTGGTTTACCCATCCTTGGAAGATGTTGGCCTCTGGTAGTTTGCACTACGAGGCTATTAATCTCTCTCTACTTTGAGAGACATCTATACATCAACTCAAAGCTACAGATAAGTGTGTAATTTGTTGCTGTTGCCTGGAGATGAGTGAGGCAAATGCTCTGGAGAGGTCATTTCTCAAAGGTGATGAGTGTGAATAACTCTTCCTGTTACTATTAAATTGGTAGCAGCATCTTCTTCACATTGGGGTACAAAGAAATAGGTCCAACTTTGGTAATCCTAACAGTATGATCTGGTAAATGCAAAAAGTAACTTGAGCTAGTGACTCTTGAATCTGTGCGCATATAGGTCTGTAGGTCCTTTTGAAGATGTATAAGACTAGAATTTTTTTATAAAGCAAACTTTGTTCGCAGATATGCAAGTTATTTTCCCTACTGTTAAAAACCTAATACTCGAATAAATGCAATAGTTCCTGGCAAAGAGGTTTTACCCAGTTTTTCAATGTAAGGTCTGACTGGGAAGGTTGTTGGGCTGTTACTCTGACTTGTCATGAATGTCACTGCTGGATTAAAGTTGGGGGCGTTTGCTTTTTCTAAACTTTTTGTCACTGGCAAAACGATCATGGTCTTCAACTGGATTATGCTGTTTTAAGACACTGTTCAGGTTGATACTTTCTCAATTTCTGCCCCAATGTTTAAAATAACGCACCAGCTACACTAGCAGCTTGGGAAGGGTTTGCTTCTGGGTTGCTGTTTCTTTTTTTTTTTTTTTTTTTTTTTTTTTTATCTAGGTTAGATCATTTTATTTCTGTTGGAGTTGACACTTTAAAACAGTTTACCTTATAGTTTAAGAAGAAAGAGCAACCATGATGTTATATGATACTTTAAAACACTTGTCGTTGTGTCCTCATTTTCGAAGGTATAAATGCATTGAGAGGGGAGAACTACATCTTAGTGAGCTTAATGGTATTGATAGAACTTCTCTAGCCTTAATCAGTCCCTGGAGCAACTTAAATCTATATATAATGAGCATTCTGGAAACATTGTGTCTACCTCTACTGTTAGAAATCAGAGCTTACAGTTTCTTTTCTTTTGTAATTGGTGTAGTGTTCAACTTGAGTAAATTTCATTCACATTAACCTTGAAGTAAGGAGTCTCAAGTTGTTGATTATTATTTTTTCAAGTCTCAAGTGTTTTGTTCCTCACTTGGTGCTTTTTGTCATAGGAAAATGAAATGGAGTTAACAGAATTTATTTGTAACATCTTGTATATTCTTTGGTTACAAAGAAGACTTATTTCGGTTGCTTGCATAAGGAAAGAAAATTAAAACCAAGTGATACCAGCTCTATTCCTTCCAAATGCACTTTTAAACAGATGCTAACAAGGCTGCTGGGTTTATAAGCTTATTGACAGACAACAAATGAATTTCATCCCTTTTCTTCTCTTCACTGCTTGTTCCTTCTTTTTGCTCTTTGTTGCACTTTTCTGGGCAGGCATAACAATTGAAGTGTACATAATAATTGAAGTGTACTGACTGGCAGTGTGATAGTCTGCACATGGCTCCTGATTTCCCTGTGTATGAATCTGAGTCAGTTGTTTGCCACTTCCCTGAGAAAAGATTTTTAAAAGGCAATAATTGAGGAAAGGTAACTTACACTTTACTGTCTTGTAAGATCCTGTTTCAGGAGTAAAATACTCAAACTTTAAGGCTCTGAAAAATACAGTAAATATTTTGCACAGAAATTCTTGATATATTCTGTGTAACTTTGTCATTAATGTTATCCAATGGGCTTCATGAATTGTTTTTTCCATCTCGCTGTTTGAGCCATAACTCAAGATGGGATTATTTTCTGAGGTTTTTCTTGCTTTTCCTGTAGGTTTTTTTAAGTAGTCCAGACGTACGGATTGTGGAGAATATCAAGAATTACATTAGTGTGGTAGACAGTAGTCCGACTGACTTCACCTGATCCCATGTATGTTTGTTCTGTTATCCAAGTTCTGTTTGCTCCTTCACTGACTTGTTTTCCACTTTCTCTTCTTCTCAGCATTCATTTTCTATGCCTTTATGTTGGTCTTCCCTTTAGCAAATGATCTTTTCTCTTTTACATCAAGGCATTGTTTTACATTTCTTCATCCTTTCAGATTCCTATTGTGTGGGGTTTGTTTTTGTGGGTTTGGTTTGTGTGAGGTTTTCTTAGGATGGTGTTTCAACATTTAAAGTGTATCTGGGTATACATACGTAAAAAAGGAGCTGTGTAAAAACAAGAAGAAGAATGTTTGGGTCTCCTTGTGGCCAGCTTTGCTGCAAGCAGACACGTGCTATGGAGCATGTTGCCATTTCTGAACATTCTTTCCCTGAAAGACTGTATGTGTATTGCCTTAGTTCTGTGGTTTTAGGCCCTTTCATATGGAGATGGTATTAAGCCAAGGAAGAAAAAGAGGAGGCAGAGTAGGTGCTTAATTTTTTGTATCACCTGCTGAACAAGGTCTTATTGTGGTGCGGACGCTCCTGGCCAGTTGAGCCGGGACTCATCTAGTATTAAGTATTTGGTGTCTCATCTGTGTTCCCTTCGCATCTATCACTGAGCTAGCATTTTTCATCCCTGCCTCTGATTCAAATGGAGGAGACTGTTGCACTTATCCTGTTGCAAAGTATACATGCACAAATGTTAATTATCACAGCCATCCTTTACTCAACAGGAATGATCATATTGGACTGGCTTATTAACATGTAATATAGGATATACTGTGTTCGGGTTTGCATTTGATGTTTAGTGATAAAACTATGTGGTAGTATGCAAGATATCTAGTATTTCTTTCATTTGCAATAGATGGATAATGCGTGTGTGTTCTGGATTTCGCTTGCTTTTGTCAGTTTTTGTGTATATTCTACCAAACTGGTGATCATATGTAAAGAAAACAGGTGGGAAGCCTTCTTTGTCATGAGTTAAAATACTGCAAATAATGTTTCCACTGAAGAATTTGTTCTGAAACACTCAGATTTTTAGTATATGAACTTTATTTTATAGATGAGCAAGTCTTGTAAAATGTGCATATACTTAATTTTTCATGCTGTATGATGACATACGAACAAGTTGTTATCCTTAACAGGTAAAGTCAAATGCTTTTACCGATTCATACATCATATGAAACTTTCAGTGACAGTGTTGTGAGTGAAATTTGCATATTACTTTGTAAAACTTTATAGGAAGCTGCAATTTAATGATGTTTACAGCAATCTGAAAGAGGCAGATTTTTTTTTTATGGTGGTGTCATGCCATACAGGAGAGCATTTGTGCATACAGTTATGCTATTAACTTACTAAAGCTGGTATGAAATTTAAATAAGAGTTGAAATTGTACTGAAATCCATTTAGTTGCAGAGGTTGGAAAATTACAAATCAGGACTGCGAAGTAGCTGGGTTTCTTCAGTCTCATACTTAGTCACATTTATTCTCTGTTCAGCCACATTATTTGCTTGTTAAATGCATAGGAGAATATTTTTGGTAAGCTATATACACTTTTAATAGCTTATGCACACATAGATACTAAAGAAAATTAGCACTGCCAGCACAAATATATTTTAGATCAACTGATAGTGGAAACGTATAGATATAGAGAGGTCAGGCAGTTGTTTGATGTTTACTATAGAAATGTCCCCTGTAGCAGGTCTGTGAAGTGTTAAGGTCCCCTGATCCAGTGTGCCATGAATTGGATGAAAGATTTTTCCATCTGTTTTTGGGTCTGTGTTTGCAAAGACAAGTGGAATTGTTTAAAGCGTTATTTTGTTGTGCAGTTCACATGATATACAGAACCTATTAATGTCTTGTGTAATGCCAGGTTTGGACAAGAGCCCTTCATGGTCATCTTGCTGGCATTCCTGCTAATTAGCTCTCTGATTATGGGAAATAAGCAGTTGTTTGACCTTCAGAAGAAATACCTGTGGGTGAGCCTGGTGCCACTCCTAAACATGAGAATACCACTGAGGTGGCCTGTCCGTTTCCGCACCGTGGGCTGCACTGACATTAAGCAGCTCCCACATGAATTTGCAATGGAAAACAGAAGACAAGTTGGATAAATGTAGCTGCAACTCATTATCAAAACAGAAGAGAAAAAACAAAATACCAAAAGGTTTCCTACACTGTTCTTTCATCTTGGGACTCCTTGTCCTCTCGGCTCATCGAAAGCCAGGCTCATTGCTCTGTAATTATTTTCTTTTTATTTGTTGTGTGTAAGGAACATCCCAAAGATATCTCTGTGTGTTATCAGTACACAGAAGTACACTTTCTGTGTACTTTTTTTAACTATCAGTCAAGGGAATAGGAACATGGCTGCGTCTAGCCAGAAATTGTATTTCAGGAAGAAAACTGCAGGTTCCCAGAACATCAAACCCCAAGTCTTTACGGTTTCGAACAATGTTTGTTTGAAAGTTATGACCAAATTAAAAAAAAAAAATCTACTTGAGAACTTGACGAATTAATGCTCATAAAACACGTCAGAGGTGTAGGGTGCTGTTTCCCAGTAGTACCCATTTAATCTGTTTTTTGGCGTAGTAATACAGGTTTGTGTCCTTATTATTCAGAATAAGCTGTTGCAATCCGAGAAGAGCTGCACTGGACTATGTGGGAGCTGAGTGCTGATTAACATACACTCCTGCGTACGGAAGGCGCTCGGCTTCACCAGGGCGCCTCGCTGCCCAACCGGGGATGTGCATTATCAGCACTACTCTGTCTTGCTGCTTAATTATCTTTGTGTGCAAAGCTGGGGAGAGAACACAGGAAAGAAAAATGTCTTTGCACAGCAATAATCAATAAGACCAGCAGTATTTTAGGCCTCTGGTGATGGCAATTTAGTTGTTTTGAAAACAATCACAAGAAAGACTAATGATGTAGAACTTGTCATTTGCTGATTGTTCCTGACAACTCAGAAGAAACTGTGTTAGGAATGGGATTAATTAAATATTCTGTTTACCTGATTGTGTTAGTGAAGGTTTGAAATTTTAAGTGTAAATTATACTACACCGTTTTTCATCGATGGCAAGCTTTACTTCCCTTTCAGATTAGATCTCTCGAAGAGCTTGGGGGTCTCCCCACACCCTGTCAAGTCTGGCTCCGTTGTAAACTAATGGGAGTTGAAGCAGCTCTGCAGCACGTGGGGCTGGGATAGTGCTGTAGTGTTTGGTTGAAGAGATTAATGACCTATGTTTGAAAAATTACTTTTTTTTTTTTGTGATGAAAGCATGTGAGGCTAAAAGCGCCAGGTTTATTTTTTCATACTTAGGTGTAAGGTTGGAGGGGAAATTTTCTATTGGGTTTCTGCTAAACAGATTGTTTGGGCTGTTGGGAAGTACTCCGGGTTTTAAATGGACCAAACAGTACAATCTCTTTTTGTGGAGTTCAAATAGTTCTACTAGGATAACTTTTCTTTCTTGGCTTTCTAAGGTGAGCAAGCCAGATAAGTGATGATGGGTGTTAGTAGTCTTGTATGGTAGTGGCAAGTCACAAGTTTTACTTTTGGGAATAAAACATCTGGATTGATGAAATTACATATTCGTTAGCATACATCTTGTCCAGCAAGTAATATGCTATGTTCAGACTCTTCTATATGAAGAGCTATAAGTAAATAAGTTAAAACTCAGAAAACATCAAATCTGCTTCCTTTGAGACCCCGAATAATATGTCTGAGGACAGACTTGGGAACAAAATACTACCTCATATTTACACCAAATTCACAATGAAACTTATTAAGAAGTAATTTTTGGCTGTGCTGCTGAACTGCATAGCAGCTGCTATGAGGACAAAAGCAACAAAGATGTGAAGCATGGAAATGCCCGGCTAACTCTCGCTGGTTCCTGGGGCGGCAAGCTGTCATGACTGCCCGTAGTCAGGGAGCTTGTGTGTAAAGGCTTCTAAAATGAACAATGGTTCTGGAATTATGTTTTGCTGACCACACAGTGTCATCAGTGTGAAGATGCAAAAAAGTGCACAAGTGAGGCTATAACTAGGAATCGTGTGCCTAAATTTGGGGAGGGGAGCAACAGTTCTGTTTCAGTGCTTCCAAGACTACTTGCTCAAAACTACACTGCCTATTCCAAAGAAGAAATGAGTGTGAGGAGATGTAGGAATCATGACTTAAGAGGAAAAAAATGAAGTAATTGTTCCCATTTAAAAAAAAAAAAGACAAGGGTAGGGAGACAAGTCTCTTAAAGGTTTCCATTTAAAAATATAGTAGTAATTTATTTTCTGTCTTATGGAGGAAGCTCAAGAAGCAATTGGCTTCATCTGAAGTGAAGATGGTTTTCCTTAGATGTCAGAAAAGCTAAGTCATATGCTTGAATTTTTTTTAATGGAATTTCCATTATAGATAAGTATATATAAATTCTCTTCTACCTAAAGCAGCCTTGTAGATATGCAAATGTGTTTCTGTAGAAGTTATATGGAAATCTATTTCTATAGAAGGCTTGAGACGACATAATCTCTTCCAGCTTTGTATTTCTCTGATTCTCTGGTGATTTTTATTTTTCTTGCTTTGACCAAGAGAGCTACTTGAAATGTGCATTAGTAGTTATTTCTTGTGGTAGGTTCTTGAGCAAATGCACTGAAAATAACTTTAAGATGCAGGTACTACAATCTGCAGTTTGTAAGTCTATTATAATTTTTGCTGTATCCTAATAAAGAACTGCTTAAACAGACTGTTTGAAAAGACAAAGTCATAATGAAGCAAACCAGTGTTCTTCCAAGAAATTTACTCCTGAACTTGCTTTCTAGTCTTCAGATTGACTGAGATTCCCTGAGTAAATAACTTCAAAAGTAGTTTTGAATAATAGAGAGAAAAATTGCAGTGTCCTGGCCGCTTTGTAAGCAAGCGTTGCTATAAGTGTTTATGATGTGCATTTACCTTGACTCCCAGGCAGCATTTTTTCGAGTCAGCTGTCCTTTTCCTGGCAGTTTTCTGTTTTGTCCTTCTCTGGTAAGCTATCATCTTCCAGTTAGGTGATTCTTCTGCCCCTCTGATAATTCTGGGATGGAGACAGAAGGTGAATAACATACCTTGAAATGTTTCTTGTGCCTAAAATATTGGGTAGACCCTGATATTTCACCGAGAACCTTGGCAACTGTTAATATAATAGGAATTAAATTTATTTGGTTGGCTTGTTCTTGGCTGAGCTGCACACAGTTTTGCTGCCCGTGGAATTGGACCGTGGATGTTTTCTGCAGATTTTCCAAGTGCTGCCATCGGGACACAGTGGTCTGGGGTCTCTATTATTGAGGGTATGTCTTCACGGTCATTTGCAAGCGAGCTTGAACAAGCTCTGGGTGTACTCTGAGCTGGCTAGAAGCTCTCTGACAGTGCTAGTTTGCTGCCGGGGCCTGATCTACCATCCCTTTCTTCTTTCCCTGGGAAGTCAGCTTGACTCGGAGAGCAAGCGAGGAGAGCAGTCAGCACTCGGCATGAAGAGTGAGCTCATGTGTACAACAAAGCTTTTCACACTAGCTGTTTAGAGGCCTATGTTTTGTTAGCAAAAAGTTTCTCATCTTCCCAATTGGAAAGAACATTTTTAGAATGCTAATCCTAAAGACTGCAGGGTTAGGACACTGTTAAATGAGATCTTTTTTTAAACAGAAATTCTTATTTGTTGACTGAATTGTGATTATTTTTTTTTTTTTTTAAATTCTGAAAACTCAGTAGGAGAAGAAAACATGTGAGGACTTCACACTACTTCAATCTCCAAGTTACCAGGTCCTGTGAATTTTAACGTCGCAAAAGGCAAAACTTACAGCTCCAAAAGGTCTGTGCGTGGAGATGGAAGCCTCGGGCTACACCCTGCTGCTCTCCTAGGCTGGTACTTGCCATGCGTGGGGTGAGAGGAAGCAGGCTGTCTTCATAGACTGTAGTTCACAGGCTGGGTTTAGTGATCAAAACATGACACGTTACTGTGTTTCAAAATATTTTCTTATAGTTGGGAAAATAGTGGAAGGAAGCTACCTGGTCTAGTGGAAGCTGGGGGTTGGAACTAAATGATCTTTAAGGTCCATTCCAACCCAAACCATTCTATGATAAATGTACAGCAACTAAATTTAGTTTACATATGCAGCTGCTTATGCAGCTCTCTGATATCCTATTTTTTTCCTTCAGAGCGAGTACATCGGTTTTAAATTGTCATGAAAATCGGGCAGTATCCACTTCAGTGGGACTTCCCAGGATGTGACTCAATCAGTCGTTGGGCTAGAAGTGTGTGCAGCACACGGCATCTCTTGCAAACCAGTCAGAAGTGAATATTCCCTGTTCTTGCTACAGAACTCATCATTCTAAACAACGATGCTTTTGTTGCTCCTTCGTTTTACAGGACTAGCAGTCATTTGACACAGTTCATATATCGCACTTTGGGGCTGTTCTTATTCCTCCATTATATAGATAAGGGAGAAGCAATAGGAAATTTTTCTTACTAAAATGTGTAAATATCCTGAGTGAGCTTTGCTCACCACTAAATGGCTCCATTTCAACACAGTGCAGGGAAAAAGTGTTGTATTGAGGCTTTCTCCGTAATTGTACATGGAATCAAATGCGAATTTGCAGTATGTGGCATGCAGAGAGCTCAGGGGATAAGAAGTGGCCTGTGCTCATCTAGGTCAAGAGGCCCCTTCTCTGGAAGCCTCAATCTCTTAAAAGGGGAGGAACGTTTATGTTCTCTTAACTAGTACTGTTCTAGACATCTTTCCTTTTACCAGGAAAGACTAGGAACAGTATTAGAGAATGCTTTTTTTTTTTTTTTTTTAAAAAAAAAAAAAGACCCTGATAATTATTTTTCCAATAATCTGCCTTTAGTGTTTTGAGATTCATTCAGAGAAAAAGGAAGATAACTTTTTGTGAGACGACATAAGCTATTGAGCAATACTTATATAATTAAAATGTTCTGTTTTTAAAGCTCTTTAAGAGTTCTTACAAGTAAGATTTCTAGGTATTACATACTGCTGTGCATTAGAACTTCTAACATAATATCAAATTCAATTATTTTGGCGGAAATATAAATGGGCCTTGTGCCTTAACCTGAAACTTTTGTACTTATTTGAATTTGGAGTGTTTTTGAACTGCTGCTCCTGTCTTCCTGTTTCTTGAACGTGGCTTCAGGAGGGTATTAATGTATATGATGACAGTATCTCTGTAGTAAGGAGGATAAATACAGGGTAGAAGAAAGGGCTTTAACATGCAAGCAAAGTAGCGGTTTACAGTTACTGTCTATATTTATCTGTACGTGTGGGAGAGGGAGAGGAAAATTTTAACTGGCCAAATGAAAAGGAGGATGAAAGGCAAGGATGGAATTTCACTGATGGAAAACCAAGGGAAGGAAGCCTGCTGGGCTGGAAAAACCAAGGGAGAAAAACCTCCAGAGTAAAAACATTGGGAAGGAATTGAAGCCTTGTACTGGTGGTAATGCAGAGAGCGTCAGCGCTTTTGTCTTAATTTTTCTCTGATACCTGATCTAAGGGCAAGTTCCCTCTCTGGCGTGTTTATCCCCAGTCCATGGGTCCTGAGGACCAGAAGGAGAAATGTGGCAGTTAAAAGGAAGGATCTCTGTGGCATGTGGGGGGGTTTATTCCTGCGGAGTCTGGCAACCAGGGAAAGCAGCAGGGCAGTGTTTCGGCCAAGCGGGTCCATTTTCAGCTCTTCTGTGCTGTTTTGGTGCCTTGGGAGGTGGTTTCTGAGCTTAATTGGCTCATAGGAGAGCCATCTGCATTGTTGATAATCTTGTAATTTAACAACTATTTTTCTACATACTATTGTAAACTTTGGGTTAAAGTTTTAGTGAAAGCTTTTAGTAGGGAATTGTATTGGGGACACGGTGAAATTAAAGATGTTCTGGGCACTTCATTCCTGAAACTTCCAACTTGAGTATAAAATGTATTTTCCAAGCAATGTGCTGTTGGCTTTGCATGCAAATATTTGCCTTTGCAAATATCTTTAAACTTTAATTATTGGAAAGGTATTTTTTTGGATTTACTGTTGTGGTTCAGTTAAGGCCAGCCTGCTACCAATATGGAAAAAGATACATTTACATAAGCCTCAAGTGTTTGCTTCTGTGCTTTGACATCCAGTGTGTGCAATATCATTTATCGAGACAATTTATGGCTTGTCAGTTTGAGAAGGCTCATGTTGGATATTAAGAAAATATTTTAGGAAAATTCATTTCAGCTAAAATATTTAATCAGTCATATCTTATGATGCTCTTCTGTGGTATTCTGTTTTTCCTGAATCACGGGGGGGGGGGGTGGGAACCAACTACTCCTTTATTTCACAAAGTTTTAGTGAAGTGTTCTGCTTTTAAACCATACTTTTCAGAGTATGAAGGCAGACAGGAAACTAACTAGTTTCCAGGAAAGTTTTGCATTGATTTTAATTTAGCAATGTGCCTAAATCGGGTGAATTTCTTTAAGGGATTTACTGTTACTTGCTTAAAGAAAAGCTATTGAATCTCAGTGTGCATTTTAAAATCCAGTAATAAAATAAGTAATATGGCTGAAAAATGTGCATTGGAATTAGCTTTGACACTCTATTTGCTTTATGTCTAGCTTTATCTTATGATGCATTATTCACTGGTAATGTACAGACTACTTAATAAAGTCTTAATCAAATGCATTTTATCACAAGTGTCAATTCAATATTTTGCTATTGTATTTCAGTTTTGAAATACTGAGCTTTTTGTAGGAATTGAGGAAGCAAAGAGGCTGATACATGTTTATCGCATTTAAATGTGTTGGAAAGTGTTTGGAAGTGTATCTGAATGCGAATTGAGCCTTTTTGATCCCTGCAGATTTGTTTGCATTAGAACTAAGGAGTGACACATGCGTGTCACTTAGGGTGTCTCCAGTGTGTGATTTTTTTTATTTTTTTTTTTATGTAAAAATGGGGATCGGGTAATTGTGTATGTTACTGTACACAACTGTGTAATGCCATCGCTAGAGATATGCTTGGCTTTCACACGCGAGTCTGCTCTTTGGACTCTTCAGATGTTTGGGTTTGGATAGATTGTGCTCAAGAAGATCATTTCATCTGCCTTGAGTTGATGTACAGCAACAATTAGTAGCTGTTTTAAGTCAATCTCGGCAGTTTTTCCTGCTTTCTTAGCAAAACCTAGTAGTGCTCTAAACTTAGAGTGGGACAATTAGCCCCATGTAGAGCTGTAAGGAGACTGTAGTTTTGCAGGCAGGTTAAAATAAAAGATAACTGCATTTTCAGCACCTCAGCTGAAGGATTGCAGTATATTCTGAACAAAATACAAATAGGTTAAATGATTGCTTAACCGTCCCCCATACAGGAAGCAAGAATTAAGTGGTTTCCATGTCGCTAATCAATTTGTTTTGTTACACTCATAAATTTACATTTCTCTGCAGAAACAAAGGCTTGTCTAACTATAAAGTGTGCTTAAAAGCAACTGCTATTTTTGATTAAGAGGGACCAAAAGATAAAGCAAACCATTTACTTGGGCTAATATAAAACCTTCATTTTTCTCCATAAAGTCTGCGTTAGGCTTCACTAATGCTGATGGGAATTAAGCGTGTGTATGGTAAAGAACAGACCTCTGAGGCTGCAACGAATTCTTTCACAAACAAAATAGATGTTCACTGCTGATATTCCTTCCCCCCACCCTCCCGCCCCAAGGCTGACAGAACTGTTTGGTAGGAACACACATCATGACAAACAAAGCAGCATTTATAGCAGCATTAGGAGGTTTATAAGCTCAGAATCGGTGCAGCAGCTGCAGCGTTGCAAGTTCTGGCTCTTTTGTCTCAATTTTGTGGCCCTGAAGATGTGGCATCTAGAAAAAATTAGGACATTCGTTCTCACAGTAGGGTTGGGAAGTGTATAAGTATTGTTTCTTATTTCATTTGTTTATAGAGTAGAAGTTAAGGTAGAGGATAACTGTCCTGCCGAGGGCATGATGTCGCATAACTTTGAAATGTAATCTCGTATCTGAGTGCTTCTCTTGTGTCTCAGTCAGGCTGGGCTTTGCTGCTGACCGTATGTCTGTCTAATGACCACAAAAATAAAAAGCTTGTATAAAAGTACTACCGTACCAATTGGATTCAGTCCTGCTGTTCTCAAGTACTTAAGTCTGTCTAAATGAAATGATGCCTGTATGCAAAAGTGGCTTTTAACTTGTAGTAAAAGGTAGTTCAAATATGTGGCCTGTTATTTCTTGCGTATACGCTATCGGATGCTGTTTTCCCATACACGTTTGAATGAATGAAATTATGCCTATATAAAAGAAATACAAGAACCTTGCTTTGAGCTGTGAATAGCAGCTGGAGCAGCGTTAGAGTTGACATACTTGACTTCAGCCCTGTACACAATAGTCACTCTTATTTGATCACTTTGTAATATAAATTTAACAGGTCTGTAGGGTTGTCAAGATGATATAAGCTGTGAGAAACTTGGATGGTTGTAGCTTGAGAGTAGTGTGTATACTCCTGTGCTGAGAGCGTTGAAAATATGCTGAAGTTCAGTTTCAAAATTTTAAAGGGTTTTTAAATAGTAGAAATGGTGAATTTTCACTTTGTGTTTTATAGCATTTTTTCATTTAAACATATTAAAACGCATGCCGAAATGTATTCTGATTCAGGCTGTAATGGCTCTGACTGTATCCTTCTTGGGGAAAATGCACCTGTGATTGAATAGGAGGCTTTGCTAAAGTCCTACTTGAACTGCTTGGGTTTAGTTAGTAGGTATAAAATTCTGCTTTGCTGGCAGTGCTATGGTCTGAGTGGTGTGGAAATTCTATGCCTTGTCCTTTGTGAAAACACGACGAAATCCCCAAGCCTCAATCCAGCTCAGAAGCTGCTGGTTTTCTGGCCCAAACACCAGGGACGTGCTCTAAGGTGCTTGGTATGCCTCTCTGAATGAACTTTGAGATGCTGAATTTGAATACTGGGATATGTTGATATCTACTCTGATTTTCTTGAAGACTTTGTTATAGCTTTAGCACAATGCAGAAGCTTCTCAGGCCTTCATAAAATATGTATGTAGTTGGATAGTTAAACAACCCATTCATAAGATGGCTATTTTTGGTGGGTGTTGTGTTCATACTTGATCCTTCTGTGAAAAGCATTTTCTCAGAAAACTTTAAAGGGAATGGGAAGAGAGATGAGCATAATAAGCCATGGAATTATATGGAAAAATTGGTATGGTTTTTTTTTTTTCAGTTAATACATTGCTTTTTTTTTTTTTTTCCCTGGCAGTCATCAGATCCTTTTGTATTAAAAAAACTTGACAGATGCAATAACATTTTCCTTGCTTCACCTACTTAATTTTTATAGCTTCCAAAAACTCAGTTTCTCCGCTCTTTATAAGCTGGCACCACGACACAGTGTTTAAAGTCTCTTAATAGAAGAACATATGAAAGCTACCGCAACCTTTTGTCTGTCCGTGCATTCCTGCTAACAACTAATGTACTTTAGCCTGCTCGTTGCTTTTAGTATTTTGCCAGTGGGATTTACAGGGTTTTTTCTTTAGCTTTTCTTCCTTGACTTGTAGAAAAAAGATGTTTTCAGATCTAACTATTTTTGGACTTGAAGGTGCCTCTGGCATTGCCAAATGACTTTTTTTTTTCTTTTCTATATTGAAGTAAAAAAACTAGTATAAAGCTAGAGAAGTGATTGCCTGAAAACTTGCGAACATGTCAGACCTCTGATTCAGGTTCAGACAATAGAGATCGTTGTAGCTTGAGTAAGAGGAAACAGTTTGTAGTTGTGTGCTTATTGCATTATTAAGCTTATTGTATTGGTTTTAAAAAAAGTCTGTGTTATTTGGTGTTTCTCTATTCTTTATTCATTCTGAAGAAATGAGGACACTGCTTGACCTGTCTCGCAGGGAAACTAATGGGTCTCTTTTGAAAAATGCATACAATTCCCGTAAGTAAATATTGTGTCAGATCTATGCCACAGTTGCACTGGAGGGCTGGGAAGAGAGAGTGCTTATCACTCTTTATGTGGCTCTGCCACCCTCTGAATTAGGATTGATTTCTAGGAATTTCACTTTTTATTTCAGTATTTTCTGTTCCCTTATCTTCCTTTCCTGACCACCACCTACTTTCCTGTTCTCCACAGTTAGTCCCTCTGTGGAAACTGCTCGTGCTGCTGTCTGCCCAGTTGTGTGAATATGGACACGAACGTTTCTGAACCCTGTCTTTTCAGGTTGCCGCTATTATTAATTATCAGTATAAACACACATATAAGACTATAAATATCAGGACTATGGCATTTAAAATAAACCCCTTAGAAAATGTCTATGCTGGGAAGGTAGATGGCCTTTCAGAGCAAAGAATCCTGATCTTACTTCCATGTCCTGTGCTGGGGATCTATTTCAGGTCTTCAAAACATGAGCCCTTAGATCCTGGCAACACAATCTATTATAAACTATGACAGCACTGCCCTTTTAAAGTGTGTTTTAAAAGGTATGTAAAAGTCTAGGAGTAATTTGCAAGTGAAGTACATGTTCCCTTTGGGATGTCGTAATTATTTTGGAGACTTAATTTGTCATGTATTCCCTGCTGAGGTCTTGAAATATTAGTTTGCTTTCTTGAGGTTTCTCTGAAGTGCAAGGGCAAACGCAGATATTTGATCCTCTGGCTATAGCTGCTATTGACTTGACAAATAAGTCAATTTGTGTTTCTAATCATGCCGATAATGTAGTATTCAAATCCTTGATGACAAACAAACAGATATGTACATTATGGAAGAAAATAAGAAGTCTCTTCAAAAAAAGCAGGATGTTTATGTGAAATTTTTCAGTCATTATACTTTGAAATGTAACATTTATCTTGGCATTCAGTTTCCTTCTGTACTCTTGAAGGCCCCCCTCTCATTTATTACTGTTAGCATACCAGAACAAATGTCTTTCAGATGTGAAAAATCAATCATCTCAAAAACGTCTCCAGTAGTTATTTGGGTGGATTAATGCAAGGTGTTGGGAGAGTAAGGATGAAATGAAATGTCATAATTGAGCAGCACAAGTCACCAGAGAAATAATAGTCAATTGATCATGGTTCCAGCTTGAGAAGCTTTTTAAAAGAAACAAAACAGCAGGAAAAACCCTCACCAAAAAAACATAAGGAAGAAACTCAGATAGCGATATACAATATGTTAGATGCTGGAATTGAGCGCGCGCTTTGAGTTAAGTTCACTGAATGCAGCGCACAGTTCTTTACTTTTCAGATTTTTGGTTGTTGGCCCTGAATGTGTTTTCGGTGCTACTTCATGGTCCTCTGGAACACAGAAAACGTAGGCTAGTAATAGACTTACTCTGTAATATCTAATGCTTGAGTGTCGGGTCCAAAATCTTTCTCATCAAGTCCACACAGTCTTGGCACCTGCAAGGGAGAAGATGAGTAGTGATGGTCTTGTCAAATGAGTTGCAGAGGAATCACTTTTTTTTTTTTTGCTAATAGTTTAAATCAGTTGTATAAAAATACTGAGAGTTTTATCTTACTTGAGGTAGGATAAATCCTGTCTGTGCAGCTGAGGGGAGGTTGTCTGATACCAAACAAATTGTAACAAGTCTTTTTTCCTCCCCTGTAAAATGCTAACAAATAACTCTTGTAAATAAGAGATCACCCATGTTTACACTATTCTCTGTGTAGTCAACTGAAATTATGGAAAGCACGTTGCTAACTCCTGCCACGTTCTCACTATTGTCTTCAGTGACGGGAGCTTCCAGGAGATGGAGGAGGAGGGTCATTAATATATTATTAATAGATTGATGTATTATTAATATAGCATATTTTGAAAGTGGAGGAGCACTTTATTATACAAACATAACCTCTTCCCCCAGTATTCCGATGTTCTTAATTTAGTATGCAGATGATTTTCACTTTGCAGCATACAAATACACTTAGAGAAATGAGATGTGTATCCATGTTAGGGTTTCTGGTGCCTTTTCAGTGAAGAAATGTCTGTTTTCTACTATTTATGGATCAAAAACTGAAGCTGATTTGGGGAGAAGAAATATTTTTTTGAAAGCGAAATGGGTTTTCTTGGGGGAGGGTGGGAGGTTAAGTGCTAGTAATGCTTGGAAACCTTTAGGTTTTAGGGCCAGAAAAAAACCATGATGGTCTTGTAACACATAAGGCTCCACTGTAATGTGTCCATCGCAGTGAATCTTGGAGACCTGTGAGGAGGATGTTTTGGGTTTATTTTATTTTTTAATATAATTTATAATAGCCCATGACATGGGTTAGCTTAATTTGCATTGTAATGAGCCATTCCTCTTCCACAAAGCGTCAGTGAGGGTAAAGTGTCTGTATGCAAACTACCCACAGGTCATGTTCTCTGAAATCTGAGCGCTTTGGTGGAAATTGGGAAACTAATTATTAAATGCCAGTTGTCATTGCTGCAAACTCTAAGACTGCAAGAGAAACAAGATTCTAATATAAAACACAAAGCAGGACATGACACATGTTTCATAGTTAACCCTGAATTGAAAGGATGGGGGGATGGCATTGTTTGATAGTATTTTGACATTAAAATAATTCAAGGAATTATGTCCTGTTTATGCAAAAAAGGGTATTGAGGAAAAAGAGTGATGCAAGGCAGGGTAAAACAGAAATGTTGTTTTGGGAATTTAGCATTATGTACCTTTTCTCGACACAAGTTTCACAGACCTCTAAAGAACTGTTCTGGGGATGGACGCTTAGGTCAAAATTCAATGTTTGCCCAGGCCAATAAGACAGTGTTCTGCTAGTGACTACATTGCCAATGTTCTGCTTATAATAGTCACCATATTAACTTGAATGGGGAAAATCTTTGGAGTTTAGCAGTATATAAACTATTTAAGGTCAGGGATATAAATTAAACTCTAAAATTCCTGGGCTGCTACTTTGCTTTACCAAGAATATTCAGGGGGAGGCATTGAGTTAAATGGCAAAACTCATGTCAATTCTGAAGTCGAACTTCATCTTTTTTTATTTTTTCTTCTATACCTTGACAGCCATAGAAAACTGGGTTATTGAATACAGTGTATCTTAAAACCATTACAAAAGATGTTACTGTACGGGCTTTCCTTGAGGACATGATTAGATTAAGTGAGAAAGATCTGCAAGTTTGCAGATGGTTTTTCTCCTTCTTTGCCCTTAATTCACTTGAACGTGGATCAGTCCTTTTAGCTGCGATATCCCTGCTCTGACTTTTGAGATCTGCATTCATTTGGGAGCCTCCTCAAAAAGAGAACACCAAGTGATCTGTATTTAAATTCTGTGTATTAATTTGGATTCAGCATTGTCCTGCCAGCACGCCTAAACACAATAGTCCTATGCAGCCATACATCATACTTGGAAGTGCCTCCTTCAAGGTGAACTGTAGCTTCTGTTTATGAAAAGCGTTTATAAATTAGCAAAGATGAAACAATAACATTCAAAACCACTAACAAATTAAATAGTTTTGTTTCGATGGTAAGTAATTCAGCATGGATCATTAAAATTAATTAGAACTGTGTGCTTATTTTGAAGCTGCAAGAATTCAAAGCAGATGGGATTTTGAAGGAAAGGATAATCGCCCTTTCTGTATCTTTCAAGAGTTTTAAAAATAACTAAGTGACTTGAATAATACTCGGTCCAGTAAGGACCCTTCAGCTGGTATGCTAATATGGTAGTGTTGCCTTTCCCTTCTATATAGCATCCCTTTAGATGCTTCACTGAGTTTTCTAACTTGCAGTTAAAGGACAAAGCTTCTGAAAATATTTATCTTCCAATTAATAAACATGGTGTTTTTTGAAGTTTATCAGGAGACTCCAATTAGAGAATGCTCACTGCTATGGAGGAAACCATGGCATGTGAGCTGGAGTGATGATTTAAGCTGTATAAGAAGTGACTAAAAATACAAGAATATTAAGATGCATTGCTTTGCACCAAATCCGACCAAGGCCCAAACTTGTGCTTTCAGTGTGCCATTGCCAAGCCTGGCTCACGAAGTTGTAGTTGTAAGGTTGGACGAAGGCCAATGTGCAGATTGCACAGGTGCTTAGTGAGTGAAGAGCAATAAAGACCATCATTTAGAATACCTACTTAATTGTTTTACATTTTAGCATTCATATTACTCCCACTTCCAAATGGCCATTCTGTAACTTTCGGATGTTTGTTTTGCCCTGGTAACTAGTCTGGCAAAGGGCACTGAGGTTCTGTTCTTGACATGGTAGTGAAGCTTGGTATCTGTTAGGAGTCTTGGCGGTAGCATGGGTGTCTATGGGAGCATGAGGGTCCAGACCAAGAACATCTGGTCATCCCGCAGTCAGGCGATGACTAGGAAACTGTGTGGTTGTACTGGAGTACCTTCAGTGGACTGGATGTCTAAGGAAGCCTTTTGTTTGAACTTGGGTCCAATTTGGACTTAGTCCACCAATTGTTCCATTTAGTGGTGTTCTAGTTGATTTGCGGAACGTTCTTATGCTTTCACGATTTTGAATTTAAAATATTGAGCCAGTAGAAATAAGCATTCCTGTTGTTTATACATATGCCTCAGCAGTACTGTCTGTCTTTGCAGCCTCTGGCCTTTCTAAACAAATATCCTATGGCCAAGTGGCTTTTAAGCGAGCCGAACTCCTAGCTAGAAACCCAGGTATTTGAAGCTTCTACAGTATTTTCACTGCCCTACTTAGGCTTACCTCAGCGATGGTAAAGGAAGCCTTTGCTGTAGGCTGCTGAAGATGCGAGCTGTCGCTACGTAGGTACCCACGCTTCCCAAAGGACTGGAGATCATAAACTAGAACTTGTAAGGTAAATCAATGGCTCCTATAATCTATTAATTGATGCCATGTAAGTTTAAAGGGAACATTCGGTGAGTCAGCTAGCCAAATGTTAGCGGGGAGCCCTGGCAAGAACAGAGTCTTAAAATAAAACCGCTTTTACAAACGAAGCAGCAGGCTAGCCCGTACTATTTCTTTTTTGATGTGCTTGTTCCTTACACATGCATCTCTTTTTTTTTTTTGGGGGGGGGGAACGGGGATGACAGGGCAGAGAATCTCAGTTCTTCTGTTTTAAATAATGTATGCAGTTAGTACTCCTTTTAGTATGTTTGGAAATAAATCTGCCAAAACTAAGTTCAACTTTAACATAGCTTTCTCTAAAAGTAGAATTAAGGTAACTCACTCCAACTGTAGGCTTTTTTAACTTGCAGTACTCGCAGCCTCGGCTGTCAGTTCAAACTGTGGAAGCTTACAGTAATTTGGCCCTATTTAGGGTTGATATTTACGAACTCTGAAATCTTAAGATTGGGGAAAAGGGATTTGAATTCCATGTGACTTTTGAGTGGCATAGAACCATAGATAATTTTTTGGGTAGGTATTGGACCAATACCTTACTTCCTTATTGTTTTATGGGGCTATGTAGTGTGAGTATGAAAGGGTATTGGTTATGACACCCCAACCTCTGTTTCTGTGAGAAGTGTTGAAAGATGTACTACAGTTGGATTGTACAAACTGATTAGAGGCAAGGGTTGGGTATGGATTTTTCCCTATTGATCTGCAACGAACGTGTATTGTCATGTGTAAACCCGTTCGGTATTTTCCTTAAGGACCTGGATGATGGAATGGAGCATGTGCTTATTAAATCTGCAAGCTCTTCAGGCAGGACCACGAGCACAATGAAAGGCAGGAGTGGAATTCAAAGTCATCTTAAATTAGGGGGGAAAAAACCCCCAAACTTGGATGATATTCAGTGTGGACCGGTGTTGTGCTACCAGCTTTAAAGAGCAGAAATGCCCACCCAAATAGTTGATGGGCAGGAATCTTGGGGTTATAGCTGGTGACAAGCTGTTGAGGAATCAATGAGATCCTGTTACAAAAAAGACACCTGATTTGAAGGTATAAACAGGGTAACGGCATGCCAGAGGTAGCAAGTAGTTCTCCCAAACTTTGTTCAGCTTTGACAAAGTCTCAGCTTAGCATAGAGTGCCAGTTTGGGAAGAGAATAACCATTTGAAGAAAACCCAAAGATGACTGATAGGAGGTCTAGAAAACATGACTCCACTAGGTATGAACACGAGATCTTTAGACTGAAGAAAACAATAAATGAGACATGGTAATTTTTTAAAATAGTCTTACAGTAAAAAAAAAAAAAGGAATAATCTGATCTTGTTCTTCACAAAGGCAGAAGAGAGCAGCACCAGGGAAAAAGCTAGAAAGTTACGCCTAGGAAAAACCACTTGTTTATAAAAATAGCAATCCAGTGGAATAAAGGAACATGGGAAGGTGGTGGAGTTTCCATCTTTGGGAATCTTTAAGGACAGTTAGGAAAAACACCTTGTTTACTTGATTTTTCCTTTAAAACTGGGAAATAATTTCCCAAAGTCCCTGGCAGCCCTACTCTCAGGCTGGGAACTATATTCTGCTTCCATCTTGTGTGAGTGGGATTTATGCACTTGTAAATGCCTGGGAGTGTGAGCAGATGACTGGATTTTAGACTTGCTGAGAGTTTGTGTTTAGTCACTTTGCAGGTTAGATGCAGAGGAAATGCATGTGCTTACATCTCTTGTAAGCGGTAGCAGCTTTTTTTCACAACTGAAGGTCTTTGATAGCTTTGTAGGAGAGCCTTCTGCTGGAGAGGATTGCAACCTGCTCTATGTGTGTAGCCATCCTGAGGAACTGCAAAATTGTCCCATGCAAATGCAGATTAAATTATAAAACGAATGGCTTTTGAAATATTTCTGTGTTAACACCAAGAGTGTGTAGTAAGCTACAAGACTCGTGAAGAAATGCTGACAGAATAAATTTGATAGCCTTGCCCATAGGTGAGCTCCTGATGAGCTCCCCCGTGGTCAGTCAGATATTCTAAAGATGGCTTGAAAATGGATTGTGGTTGGATTTCATTGAAGAATATGAGATGAAGTTCATTACAAATACAGCAAGTAAGAAGGTCAGATACCTTGCTGCTTTGCTGAAGAGTCTGATTAATCAACTGTTGATCTATAGTGAGAGAAACAATGTAATTAGAAAAATGGATTAACTGTAAGTAAGCTTAAATCACAGTTTAAAAGATTGTGTAGCAGGAAATCCTCTCTTGCGAATTAAAACAAAAAAAAAAAACCTTGGTTTTGTGAGCAGGTTACTGTTCCTTTAGAGACGAAGCCTTGTCTAAGTGGGGAGAAAAAAGGTATATCTGTTAGCAAAGTCACCATTCCAGACTTCTGCAGTAAGGATGTTCCTGTGCTGGCAGGAAGGTGAGTAAGCTGTGTCAGTGTAATGCATCTTCACAGTGCAACATCTATTATTCTGGAGATAAAGAGGAAACCGTTTCTGGTGAGGGGAAAAAAAATAAAAGAACCCAACAGCAAAATATCTTCTAGCCCAAACCCAGCAACCAGCAGCAAACAAAAATATGGTGCTGTCTCCTGTCCAGAATGGTTCTGTGTGCCTGTAGTGCTGTGTAGCTTGGGGGCGGGAGTGATGCGCTGGGGAACAGTGTTATCTCGGCCCTCTTGGGCCCAGGAAACGTGCTGTTTGAGGTTACAGTTTCTTTGTGACTCCACGTTGCTATAAATGTAGAAGGGAACGCAATATGAATAGTGTGTGAATGCAACTTATGAGTCTCTTCTTACCTGTTCTCTACTGTGACTATAAACCCTTGCATCTCCCTTTTCAGCGGAGAGAAGTGGCTCTTTCCTCTGCATTCTCCTCTTTTTCTTTGCCCTGTTTAGCTTGAAGCTTGCTGGGTTTAGGAAGGCAGGTGGGTGTCTCTTACAGAAAGAGAGAAAAGCTTTCATTTATTTACCTCTTCTGAGCAGGAACATGCGGATGTGAATGCTCTCCTACCTGACTGAGAAACAACACTGTGTGTTCTCTCCTCCCCGACCCCGAGGTGATCCGGCATGTTATGTGCCGAGTCCCCTCCCTGACGAAGACTGCCATTATGCAGAGAGCAGCCCAGCTGTGGCAAATTTAAAGAGTCACAGGTGCAGCAGTTAAAGCAGTCAGCAGGAACTGAAGCACTAATTTTGCTATATGAAAGACCTGAAGGAATAGCTTGCGAGCCATTTAAGCTCAAAGCTGTAGGAGGCTCAATTGGCTGTCTCTCCGTCTCAGGACTTCACTTGTATTTTGCTAGTGCTCAGTATTTTTGGACGCTTAGCCCAACTTTGTTTTTGTTGTCAATAAATGTTTAATCTTATCCATTTTGGATTTGATATGCATCATCTCTTCTCAAGCCTAACCTACTTACTCAGCCAGTGACAATGTCCAAACCTTTTAGTGTGTTGCTCTCTCACTTATCAGCACAGAAGTAGCTGTGGACTGCGAAGCCTTTCTGGTTACTAACGTGTGACTGAGCTCTCTTTGTGTCTTGCAGAATTATTTTTTCTTTTTTTTTTGTTTTGTTTCTGCTGGTCATTTGTTTCCCAACTATCTTCCAGCAGGAGCCTTGTGCTGATGGCAGGACATCTTCCTCACAGCCTGTTTCCTCATATGCTTCACTTATCTCACCGCTTTCCCAGACTCTCTTGCCCTTTTTCTTTCTTTGCCTTGCAATGACCTCCTCATCTTCCCCCCTCACCCTTTTCCATTGTTCTTTTTCTCTTTTTTGGGGGATTTTTTTTTTCTGTTCTGTTGCATCTCCCTTGGCTGTTCCCTACTCCCCAGCAGCTCCATGTGTTTGTGATTGTTTGCCGAGCGTGGGACACCCAGTGGGGCTGGCCAACATGTGTTTTTGCAGCTGCTGTGTGAATCCAGAAGGGACATTTTGGGTGTAGAAGCTGCTGTTTGCTTGCTACTCTGTATGCATGAGTTACCATCTTGAGCATAGGCCCCCTATGAGAGCTGAGGGAGAATGGGAAAGGGATTTTGAAGCGGTCAGCTCTTTATCCATAGTTTAGGGATTATGCCCACAGTGGGTGGGTTAGATACACAACTTTCCAGCTCTACAACTTTTATCTCCCCTGTATCTAACAGTGCTAAATTCCAGTAGGATTTCAAACAGCGACCACGCTTTTGTACTGAAGTTTAAGTCAGTTATAGGTTAGATTAAGCCACTTTCTGTAGGGAGGGAAAGTATGCAAAGATCTTCAAAGGTCACAGAGTGGGAGGTGATCAGAAGAACAGACCGTGCTTGCAGCTGCGTGCAAGCGCCAGGGGATGATAGTTGTATGGGCTGACTCAGGGCAGTGGGATTTCATGGTTCCAGGTTTCTGTTTCCTTGTAGCTGTAGTGGTTGGTGGATTTAATGGCGAGAGCTCACAATTTATGTGTTACAGTGTTTTTTCAGTAGTTCACTGCCCTGGCATGTTGAAGTTTTGGGAAGCATTATGTGTTGAAGGTGACTGATTTCTGAGAACTTCTAACACAAGGGGAAACCGTCTAGTGTGATGGATCTAGTACGTGGGGGGGAACGGAACAAAATTCAGTGAACGATTTTGAGACTTGAGCCAACTGATGTTAAATGGTGTTGTGTTACACCTCTGAGCTGGTATTAAGACCACACAATTAGAAATCCTCAAATGCAGTGGCCATGCATTGCTCGTAAGTTAGTTAGGTTTTTGTCCTGGTCCGTTCTGCAGCTGAACGGTCCTTATTTTGGAAGGGCTCAGTGGCAAACTGGTGCAGTTGCTACTTAAGATGACCTAGGTGGTTTCTGGCACTCAGTGGGTCTGAGTCTAGGAAGGTAGTGACACGACTGGTTGATGTCTACAAAGAAAACGGCAACGTTTGCAGGTAGCAGTTGGCTGCCACAGGGGACTCTGGAAGCCAATATCAATAAATAGCTGTCCCAAAAGGGAGCTTAGGGGGAAGAGTTTGGGGAGGGGTTCAGGTTCAGCTTCCCTCTAGCCTTATTCTGCCCAGCCCTACTCTGAATTGTTCTCCTATTTTAATTCCGAATTAAGACACTGAAATGTCACTGACTACTAACTGGAACACGGCATATCATTTTTTTTCTAACTCAAATACAGCGCGAACAGCAAACCCAGTGGCTTTTTTGGTGTGAGATTTTTCTTTTGTTTTTAATGAGCATAGAAGGTGTCTGAAGTATACTGAGAAATATGCAGCTGCTTAAAACTTTAAAATTTTGAGATACATTTTCTGTGAAATGACATTTGTTATCTTAGTATTTTTTTTTTTTAGCTGCAGACATTATTTGAAATGAAATCTGCCTGTCTCCAGAGCTGTAGATATTTAATTTCTATTTTCAAGACATCCCACTAAAATCAAAATTCAGTGTGATTTGTGATTGCTGAACTGTGCAGCATGCCGTATTCAATCATGGTTCCTATCACGTTTTTCAGCCAAGAATTCTGTTTATGGTAATAGGGATAAAGTAATTGTGCATCCTGAGGGGTTATAGTACTTCAGAGTTGATAGCTTTTGGTGGTTCTTTCCTTTTTCATGTCTTTATTTGCTTTGGAAATTTAAGGTGGCTAGGCCAGAACAGCTACGTTGAGTAAGACTTTTGCCTACAATTCTTTTTAAATATGTCAAAACACGATTCATTGTGTAATTGACATTCCACTGTTTAGGGAAGGCTTTTTTTTTTTTTTTCAGTTTTGGTTAAACACATCACCCTGTCCTATGCTGATGAGTTAAAGGGGAGTCTTAACATCATGCTGCTTTGTGGTTGCTTTTTTTTTCCTATTTCCCTACTCTGTTTTGTTTCTTGATCATTATTGAAATAGTATTGCTGGATAAAGCATGGAAATGTCATGTCTGTGCAGTGTACACCAAATCTGGCACACGTCAAAAAAGGTTGAAGTTTTGACATTCTAGCGAGTTAAATTGCTCAACGTATCTGCGCGATTATTGCTGCTGCGTTGAGGGGGGAGAGGGGAATGTTGGTCTGCTGACCTTGCAACTGCAAGGTTAAATCCCCCTCTGTGCTGACTCAGCCACGGGATGGTGGCCGCTGATTAGTCAGTCATGTGTGCCAGTCCACCTGTAGTGTTACAGCTAGCAAATTAAATCACACTGTGTAGAAATGACAACGGCTCTGTATTTTAGGCCAGCAAACATCAGCTTTAATGGAAACTCATGTGAAAGAAGCCAGGGTTTGTTCTTTTTTTTTTTTTTTTTTTTGGTGTGTGTATTTTTTTTTCTCACTAACAAATTCCTCAAAAACCTCACCCAAAGAAAACCACTAAACCTATCTGTATCCAATGCTGGACTTCAGTCTGGTTTTCATTTACAAAAATAATTTGATCAGCAGGTTTTGTAGACAATAGAAGAAATGGCAATTTTGAGTATGCAGTGCTGTCTTCAATGTACTCTTGCTCGCACACTAACATACAAAAGATAAGGGAAGAAATCGATGCAAAACCATTCCAGTAACTAAATGGATCCCTATTAGTTTTCAGGCAATTGATTTTTTTATTTTTTTTTATTTTTTTTTTAGTAGGCAGTTGTGTATCTTAGCTGCTCTTTTGCTGTGAGTGGGGTGGTATTTCCAATTGGATATTCAACTGTCAATGATTTATCAAGCATGTTCCATTATGTGCCACGCAAGGAACAGCGGGGGGAGGGGAGGAAGGAAAGAAAGTCTTTTTCTGGTCCCAAGTGAAGGCTGAATTTTTCTGTTATGCCGTTGTTACAGATGACTTCTAATACGTTGATTTCCCCCCCCCCCCCAGTGCTATTGCTTTTCACGATTAGGTTTTGGTTTCTTGAAGTTTATACTATAATCAGATTGGCTTCATGGAAAATTCTGCTGTATCATTTCAGTGATGCAGAGACAGCCTATATAAAGCATAGAAGAAGCAGTTTCAAATTTTATATTTGAATTTTAATGCTTTTCAGGTAGTAGCATCAGTCCTGATTAGATTTGGTCAAATAAACTCAAGGCTACTGTACTGGAGCTGTGATGCATAGTGTAATGCATGAGACGAATCCCTTTTCCTACTGTAGGGCACAGCTACTAACTCTGCCCCTTTTAAGACTTGTATTCATAATATATCATTAACAAGAAAATAACACCATATTCATATCTTACCTGCTAAGCCATTTGATTTTCAGCAAATGAAACTGAATTTTTAAGCCATTAAAGGTGACTAAAATGAAGTGGCAATAGCAGGAAATTCTTGCATTGCAGTAAACTTGAGTCTATTGATCTTGAAATGGAAGTTCAGTGGAAAAGCGGATGGAAAAAGTAACAGAGCACAAAAAGACAAGCTGCACAACTGATTTGAATGAACTGGCTGGCTGTGAAAATCCATGTGAAAGAAATGCTAATACAAACAGTGCAGAAGAAACCATAACGGAAAAAAATACCGCCTGTATTGTGACTTCTCGAGTATACCTAAGACATGTTTTCTTATGGAAAAAGGTTAGTGGTTAGTCAAATAAGCTAAAGTGTTCTGGGATGTCTGTGAAAGCAGGAACTGTAATACTTAAGGTTTCTCTGCAAAAACTGCTCTTGACTATGTAACGACCAAACTATCAGTGTGAACATGCTATGTGATCATAATGTGTATTGAAAGGCAAATGCAATCAAAGTCCATTATAGTGTTTCCCTGGGTACAGTAAAACAATGCCAACTCCAAAGAAATTTTGAAAATAGCTACAAGGCAGCTGGAAAGGATGTAAATTTCCATTACTCGTTACGCACCCGTGAACGTGTGGCTTACAGAATTTAAAGAATCCGACTATAGGAAAGATGCCCTTCAGAAATATAATTGACTTTCCTGGAGCGAAATGCAGGAAAAACTGACACGGCACTAACAATTTCAGGCCAGTCAGTTATGTTGATGAGTGAATCGTGTGCTTTCTCAGAGATGTACTTCTTAGTTTATAGTCTTGCTGTATATGCAAAAGGCTGGAGTAGTTTTCCTACAAACTCGACTGAACAATCGGAGGATAATTCTGAGAACAGTGGTTGAAGTTGATCGGGGAAGGTGTCCATCATGTAAGAGATGCCGCATGGGAAACTTTATGGTGGCCTTTCAGGAAAAAAGTGGCAAAGTACAAGGAATGGTCAAAGGCATGGTTTTGTCATCAGCATAAAAATTCAAAAAAGGTGTATTCATTTTTCTCTCAAAGTGATCCTATAACATAATTGGTCTCCTGTAACACTACTGAATTTTGTCTTCAATATCGCAGGTAACAAAATATGGAGATAAAAAGAGATAGGAAAGATAATGTCCAGAGTTAACAACAACAACAAAAAGTTACAGCTCTGCCCGGTTCTTAAAAGGGTGGCATCACACACACTTGTAAGAATGCATACATATATACACTGCGTGGAAAAAGAATGCGATACAAACAGTTCTTTGTTAAGTGTTAAGTAAGGACATGCTTCTATACTGTATGTGTGATTTCAATTTAGACTATTATACGGGGTTTGAGGGGTTTTATGACTGAAGTTTGAATTTTAAGGGGAGAACTTAATTTCAGTTGGGAAAGAAAGAATTGTTCTGAAGCGTTTTAATTCACCAGTCTTCTGGCCACCACATAACCCGCCTGGGGCCCCAGGATTTTTCAAGTGCTGATCTGCTTCTGTTTTTCATAAGCACTTGATTTTTTTTGTATGTATTCACAGTGAACTTCATTTGCACCATACATAAACTACGCAGCCACAGATAGTGGAGAAATGTGTCAGGATTTATTTTTTAAAATGCTTTTCAGTTTTCATATAAACAGTCTGGGACGATCAAACTGAAAGACAAAGCATAACCCAGATGAAGGGTCAGCATCTGTGTAAACTTGAATGCCAAGTGCATGTGTGGCTGGATTGTATCCTCAGCAGGAATATGAGTTATTTATCATGTGGTTTTACAGCATTTAAAAAAAAAAAAACCTTAACCCTGAATCTCTCATTTTAACTAGTGTAAATACATTTGCATAATGAAGAAGTCAAAGTTGACATCAGATTAAATATAGTGCTGAAACGGCCATCTACATACCCAGCACTGAATCACATAACTAGTTCCCGGCTCAAGAGAATCCAAATGAGGGCAATAATGTGTCCTATCATGGTAGAACTCTATAGTATACACTTAACCCACACCATTCTGTGACTTCACTTTTTTGTAGGAATTTAACCTTTGTTTCGGCCTCTGTGTTGTGTATTAATGTAGTCAAGCCAGCAGCTTTAAGCAGAGAAAATACATAAAACATGTTAGGGAAACATTTTGAATAAATTCTGCTTTAATTGGAGAGGATTGTAGCATGAAAGCATGACAGCAGACAGTTCAGTGCTTTAATATCTAAAATTAGATATCACTGTAAGTGCTAATTGAGTAGAAATGTATTTTCAAAAAGCTGCTAGAAAGTGTATATTCCTATGATGACTCCACCTCTTAAACAGCTCTGCTTTTATCCTCAAAGGGTATTGCATCAGCACGGATCAAAGTTGCCAGACGTATGTTGCTTTACAAATAATGTATCTATTTTCTTTTTCTTCTAAAAGATGCTAAATAAAAAGAGTTATTAAGCTTTTCAAAACAACTTGAATAAGATGAAACTTGCCGGTGGTGTTGAGCTGCCAAAACCAAATAATATAATGTCAACATTAGAAGAACAAACTATTCCCCAAACAGTCTGTTGAGCTTTTATGCCAATCAGACTGCACCATATTTCATTCTGGAATAAGATCTGTAATTCTATGGCGAACTCCCCCAGACAGTGATAAAAATACTTCAGGTAGATCTCAAGTGCTTCTGCCGCTCAGGTGATGGAATTCATGGGTCTGTTACGTGGGAATGGTTCAGCCACCACTGCCTTTGCTGTTGATGACAATGGCATATCTCGGGGAGCCCCGGGTGTCTTATTTGCAGTCTCTGGAAGTGCAGATGGACTGTAGGGGACTGACACGGCTCAGAGAAGTGCCTCTTTGATATCCAGGTGTATGAAGTATGGGTGGAAACAGAACATAATAAGATTAAATTCCAGTGAGCCTTTTTTGTGTCTCTTGCCATGTATATACAAGTAGCAGAAGAAAATCACAAGCCATCACCCTTCAAGGACTTATCTCGTGTTTTCCTCCCCAGCATTGCATTCAGAAGAAAACTAAGTACTCAAATTATGTGTTCTTTACCCAGACTGACATAAAGGAAAATAAAGCCTCTGCTGTTGCTGCTTCTGCATTTATGAGACTATGCAGTCGCATTAAGGCATCTTCTCTTGTGTAAAATACAAGACTGGAAGGGAAAAGATGAACTGCTGTCTCAAGCAGAACTGTGCTAACGTGGTAAATGTGACGATCGTCCAGACAAATCTCATTTTAATTCTCTGCAGAGTTTCTAAGGAAGCATAAGGAGTTTATCAACTTCGAAGTAATATGGCTTGAGTTTATGATGGTACAGATTGGCAGTTGATGCTGATGAGCTGTATAGTGGACAGATGAGAAGCAAATGAGTAGAGGGATGAGGGAAATGTATGGCAGTACGGCAAAGCATGTGGTTTTGTACGCAGATGCATTGGGTTCACTTCCCAGCAGCAGTCAGTTCCGAGAAGCAAAGTATTTCAATTACTTTATTGCAGATGAGTTCTGAAACTGTCTTTCAAAATTAAAAAAAAAACTCTGATTGCTTTAGTCAAACTCCCTGGAAGCTTAAATGTGAAATCTGTTACTCTACGAAGTTTCCCGACTACTTCTTTCCTGTATCCATAGTTTGTTAGTGTAGGGTTTCTGAAGTGGTTTGACTTAGTCACTCGACTGTTTTGCAGAGCAAAAGGCAGTGTGAAAACATCAGCTTTTGAAAAGTATCTCTAAACAAAATCAGATAAGCTTCTAGGGGGTTAGGGGGGAAGTAAGAAGAGAAAAATTATAGCCTGGGCTTAATATCCTGAAGGCTTTAATGCTTGTTTGGCATTCCGTGTCTCTCTTTTCAGGACAGAAGGCAGAATGGGTTCAGAGAGGGCAGACCTGGCACTGGGAGATCTGACTTCTGTACTGTAAAAGTGGTTGGATCCTTCTTCAGAATTACAATTTTTAATCATGCTTTGAAGTTTCTGGTATCCTAGAATTTGGAGATGTTCCCCAAACACATAAACTGGGAAAACAGCATAGTTAAGGTCCAGATTTTGGCATGTGTGTAGCAGCTCCCCTGCTGTGTTTTGCTGTTTGTGCAAGCGCGCATTCTCATTCCAGATAATTAGGTCCTGTTTTGCAATAATCTCAGAATGCATTGGGTTACTTTTATATGTTTGAGATTTCCATCTGAGTGAGTTGGACAGCTTTATGAAACATCCAATCCTGAATTTGGGACTGAAGACTATATGCGAGATGAATTGAGATGCAAGTCTAGAAATATGGCAAAAGTAGTGTGTGGTTTTTTTTTTTTTTTTTTTAAAGAAAATATTATGCATAGCTCAGGTTTAGTTCCTTTCCAAAATGGTACAATATTCTGCAAACAATACTAGAACTCGCATTTTCGTGTAGTTTGCAGTTTGACATACTTCGACTCCGATAGTTTCGTGAAGTAAAGCATCCCACAAAACCAGTTGATTAAAAACTACTGGGAGTGTAGCTGCAGAGGAATTGATTGTGCTTATGTGTCATAATGTGAGGGGACATCCACATTTGTATTCCAGGAAAGTGTGTTTGTGATTACTTTTTTTCCTCTCTTAGTGCGGAGGTGCCTTCTGGCTCTCCCAGCGCCCGTGTACGTGGCTGGCTCTGACCGTTGATACCATAGTAAGGTTTGCATTTCTGTGTATTGGCGGATGGATAAAAAGTTTATCTGTATTTTTTTTTTTCTTCCTCTCATCCTAAGTCTTGATAAGAGTCTTGACCCCCTTCTGTTTTTTAAAAAAAAAAAAAGTCTGAATCCATCACTTGAATTTGGGAAGAGCCATAGGAAGGAGTAAAGGAGAAAAGCAGTGAAGAATTTCCTTAGTGCCATGCAGAGGAGAGAAGGGATCTGCACTCCTAGTAGAAGAACTAGCTAGTCTATCCCTGTTCGTGGCACTGATCCTCTTGCACACAACCTTCTTAGCCGAGGAGGAACTTTCCCTTGGTGAGGACCTGAGTCTTCTTGTGCGATTGCATTGTAAAACCGAATTAGTTATTGTATGGGAAGTTAAGGGTAAAGGGAGTCACTAGCCTGCTGCTTTTGCAGGAGTGCGTGAGCTAGTTCAGGATGGTCCCTCTATAAAGTGCGTTATATACAATGTTTACTTGTTATGCAAAATAGATGTAAATTTATGTAAATATACACGCAGAATAGCTTTGACCCTTGGGCTGTTGGCAAGATGCCAGCATGGTCCTGGGTACTACAGCACTTTTGATCTCTATATCCTGGCAATTTCCTGGGATTATACTATAATTTGATTTTTAATGTGAGTTTCAGCCACTTAACAGTCTGATCGGTTTCCCTTTTACCACCAGCTTTGCTCGTGCAGAAGTAAACAAATGTATTTATCACCCCTGGGATCAGTAAGTGCTAATAAAGTTGCTGTTGCTTGCATTTTAGGTTCAGTTTCATGACAGACACACCGTAAACAAGCTAGCAGTGTTGTGCTTGTGCCACAGCTCAGCAGGAAAGGTAAAGATGGGAGCCCAGCAGCAGCACGGGGGTAAGAGCACAGCAGTGGCTGGGCTGGCTGAGCCCACGCGTGGTCCCTGTCCTGTGGGTGAGCCCTGCCAGGGCTTCCTCCCTGCCCTGGGGAGCTCCCGTGTGGCTCACAGGAACCAGTTGAGTTGGTGGAACTTCAAGACTGACATTTCCGATGTCCTCGTTTCAGTTTAGTTCCAGTAACTCTGTGTTTACAGGGGAATGGGAATGAGTGTGACAAAGCTGGCTTCATTTTGGGAAGGAATACCGCCTGTCTTACTATGTATGGAAATACTGTAGTTACGTTTTTGAAAGCATAGGTAGATGTCTGTCTTAAGTGTGTTGTTCTGGACATCCATGATATTACCTTCATTAAAGAAATCACTCTGGCATGTTATGTCGTCACAGCACAGGACACGGTACCATTCCTGTTTTGAATTTTTAAGTTTTCTAATTCCTGGTCTCTGCTATGCCTTTTTACACTAGTTGTTTGCTGTTCCTGGCAGATATTTCCAGTGGATATTATGTGTTAAAAGTTCTAGGTTTGGGACTTTTGAAGCAATATTTACAGATGTAATTAATTGCTGAAGAAATGACTCTTTGCAAGAGCAGTACTGGCTGTGTGGCCCCAAATTTCTTGCAGGATGATATTTGTTTTGCATTACGGATTGTATTAAAGTGTAAAGGTAATTTCCACATTAATGTGAGATGCTTGATTTATAGAACAAAATGTTATTCTCTAATTTGCCCATAAAACTTTCAATTATAGGCTCCCTCTCATGTAATCAAATATGGAAAACAAATAGAAAGACAAATAAAACATCACTTCTCCCTGCGCTTAATCCGGCAATTTTAATTCCTTTTAAATTAGCGAGTCCACTTGTAACTCTTGATTTCGTAGTTTCCCTTGACAGTAATGCTATAAGCCTAACAACGTTTTTGTATATTGAATCATTCTTCTTGCATTTTCACTCCCCTATAGTTATTGGTGAACTTGCTGTTCACCACCTTGTTACAGGCCTTGGAAATATGACCAAACCTGTTCTCTGATATGTCGGAGTATGTTGTTATTCAGGAACGCATACACGCGGTGGCTTTGTGAAGCAGAAGGACGGTGCTGCCTTCACACGTGCATTAAAACCATGTACTCAATACCAAGTCACCCAGAAAATACTTAAAAAAAAAAAAACCAAACAAACAAAACAACAAAACAAACAAAAAACAACAAAAAATCCTTTCATGAAATAGCTGTGAGAACAAAAGAGCTGTTACAGCTCATGATTGTGTTCTTTACCTGTGAAGACTTCACAGATGCTGCCTTTTCACATTGGTCCTTGGCTCCTGACCTTCACTTGTTTGCAACATGGTGACCTGTTCTGTAATTGAGCAGCTCTGCTCAAAACTGCTTGAAGTGTAAAACGCTGAACCTGATGATGATGTGGGTGTGCCTCTTCCCAGAGGGCCATCTCATCTGCCATCCTCCCCATGTACGTGAGGGATCTAGAGCAGGAATAATACAGTATGGGATTTTCTAGAATGGTTTGTCAACCTACGTGTTGTTTCTGTTAAGCCTTGTCACAACTGTGATTGGTATTTACAGTATTGAGATGGCTCTTAGAAAAAAATCTCATGCATATGCTTGTACTTGGATTGTGTTGCTGTTGTGTGTCTAGTAGCTGTCGCTTTTCTTGTTAGCCTTGAAGGTCACTTTCTAAGTAAGTAGCACCTTCCTTGTTTACCAAATGGAAAAATCTATTGATAGAAACGGGGTATGGAAAATGAGAAGTCATTCCAAAACAAAGAGGGAAAAGTGAAAGGCAACTAGCTTTGAGCTAAAGATTTTGAGCTGGTTTGAAAAGGCAGATGACAAGATCTGTAAGATTTAGAGCCTCCTGTCAGGCTCGTTATATCTTCCTAAATGTTTTCTATATAATAATCCATGATGAAACTGAAAGCAGTGTTTCTGTCAGGCTTTTAGAGCTCTGCTAACAATGACATCATAGTAACGTTACATTTTGGACACAAACAATGCACAGAAGCACAGGACAAAGACTCTTTGCGCAAAGAGAGAAGCCCGCTTTCACTGGTTTAAAAGGGTGTTTGATGTTTTTTGCTGCCCCGGACTTTGATTGCAGAGTCCTGTAGCATTCTGTGGGCACAGAGTCCTGCAGTGCTAAAATATCCTCTGTAATGAAGAATATCAGTGATTGTTAATAAATAACTTCAGTTTCCAGTCTCTTTTTATATTAAAAAAAAAAATAAATTTTCTTATCGCATTTAGACATTCTGATTTGGAGTGATTCTTACAGAAAAAGAGGATTCTTGGTGGGGTTTTTGTTGTTTCCTTGTAAGTGAAAAGGCTTACAGAGTTAAGTACTTGATAAGCAAAAGTGCCATCATTGTCTGTTAATGTTGGTATGACCCATCTTTGGAGCAATGTTGAGCTGAATCAATGATTATGATGGAAAAGGGATTATTTCGATTTAAAAAAAAAAAAAATGGATTCAGTTGTGTTGCCAACCAAAGTTGTCATTGGATCTCAGTTATAAAACTATTAAAGAGCTGTTGCACCGATCTTTAACTGTAATGCATAATATCGCTCGTTTGTAATAGCATTAATGTAGTCATTTAACTTGGCTCTGTGGCTGTTGATGCCAATACATCAGCCGCTCTGCTGTCTTCTCAAAACAACAAAAAACCCAGCCTCAGACTACTGACAGATAGGGAATTTTTGCCTTTTCTGTCGGATTTTGTTTTGTGGAGGCCTCCAGGCACATCTAACTTCAGTGATCTTAGTGTGTGTGGTCTTGAACCCTAGGCTTACCAAAAACTTGTTTCCGCTAAGGGTTTTCCCTCCTTTTTCCAGATACTGCTTACCATCCCTTCTATTCCTAGCGGGATAGCGTGTGTAGTGTTTGACTCTGGACTCTATTACAAAGCAACACATAAGTTGACAGTGTTTTCTCTTTCATTTTCTTATTGATTTGCTTTCATGTCACCCTCTCTTTCAGTCGCTTGCTTTCTTTTAAACTTCACATCAGGGGAATTGGAAAAGAGGAGGAGGGAATGTACTTGCGGTGAAAGCCATGCTTTGCTCTTATTTGAACATTGTTAGGACCAAAAATTAAATAAATAAAGTAACAAAGTTATTTCTCTGTGGTAGTGTCCTCGTGATAATAGCAATTTCTTTGGGGGACTCCTCAGCTTTCAATGGCCTCAATGAGAAGGTGCGTATAGGGGTCAGTGTGTTTCTCATTCGATTGGTGATTTTTAGCCTGCCTGCCTTGGTTTTTAGCTGCAGGGTTTACTTGTTCACCTGAGCAGGCACGATCCTTTTAGAGTTCACAGAGACCATCTGTTCCTGTTGACCTCTGCTGTGTTGCAGTGTTTAGGCAGGAATGTGAGGTTTGGTCTTGGAGGCCCGTGGACAGGATAGTGCGGAACACAGGTTCTGGTGAGAAGAGAACCTTTGGGGTTGAGACAAGATGGTAAAACTTGTTGTTTTTTTCCAGAGCTGAATAAGTCCCATTTGAAATTGGTGTCACTTGTTTAGTTTCTGCTGTTCCTTGTTTATGTAGAGTTTCCTTACCCCGTTAACGTGAGGTGATGGGTATTATAAAGCAGAAAAATCTCAGCTCTTGTCGTAACACCTCTGTTATACTCCCCAATTAGCCACAGTCGGCTTCATTTTATTAAAAAATAAAATGAGGTATTCCTTGTGAACCGCTGGCAAGCTGCTAATTTGTCTCTCAGATGTACATGTCAGATGGCCTTGCAAATAGAAATACTAACCTTCTGGATTTGTTCAGTTGTGGTACAGAAATGTATGTTCTTTAATTGTTCACTTCAGGATCACAGAAACAGTAATGCGATCTCATCAATATGCACTCGAGGCTTAAGAGCTCCATGCTGTTACATCTGTGTAATTTAGGAAGTTTAAAATAGGCTTTGCAGATGTTGGGAGTAATGGAGTACGTTGTTTACTCTTTATTCATTTCCATCATATGTCATACTCTACACATGAATAGTCAATCATACCGGAGTATATCTTCTATAAGGATTTCCTGTGCTTTCAATGTGTCTTGTTTATAAATATTTAACTTCTGTTTGTTAAATTTGGGTTAGGCAATATTTCACAAGGGTCTCTTTCGTAAGCATGAAACACAAATTAATTTATTTTATAATTAACAAATCCTTGAGTTATTGGTGGTTTTACCAATGTGGATGTCTTGCAATAGTACCATAATGCTTCTAAAATAAGGTGGTTTTGTTTTTTTTTTTTTTAAAAAAAAAAACAAACCACATTGAAACAGCCAGAAGTCACTACCAAAGATCAGCCATTGTGACTTGGCTTGTGTCGCTGTGATTAAATTAATGCTCAATGTACTGCAATTTACAGCTATAGCGATACCAACAAAGTAAGAAACCTTAACTGTAAACTGGTAAGTTATTGCTTTTCTTAAAGTAGTAGAAGAATAGCTTCGTGGAGCAGTAGAACAACTAATAGAAGATCAATGTGTCTTCAGTTTTGCTGGGTAGTATGTCTTTTGTAATGCTTGGAATTTTGCTCCAATATGCACCCTGATGTGCAAATTAATTATTATTCATTACGCTAAGACAAGTTAGTGTTACGACTGTTATGTACATGAGTAATTAGTGCTGCTTTCGTTACTGCCTGAGTGTGCTTTTACTGCTACAGTAATGCATTCTTCTTTTACACGAGTTCCTACTGCAGTAGTCTTCCATCTCTGTTTTACATACATATATGCCGTACTAAAGAATAAAAGTGAGATCAAATTCAGTCACAGACTTGATCTCCAGACTCACTGTCGTCTTGTTCCACCAGTTGTATTTTGATAGGCAAATTGCCCCTACAGCTGAGGGAGGAAAGCTGAAAGGATGCTGCTGAGCTGACAGTTCCTTGCATTACTTCAGGAAAGACTAAAAATATAAAACAAGCATTTGCTGTAGGTATGATCAAATTGTCTATACTGATTTTTACTAGCAACTGCAGTTTGGGGAAGAAACGTTTGTATCTTAGCCAGCTGGAACTACGTTGGACTGTAACTTAGCGTTCATTCTGGATTTTTGGTGCCCATGTGTTCATAACCACAAATCTTGTTAAATTAGATCCAGCGCTTGCATTTATGTGTGCAGTATATTATCTTTAAAAGATAAGCTGTTCTGCATCGACATACTTTAGCGTACAATCAGACTTTTGCATATAAATGGTCATCCTCAATGCCAAATTTGACTTACTGGTTGCAGTGTTGAACTCACTCTAGACCATAATTTTTTGATTACATAGTATTATAGGTATTCAATATGCAAACAAAGAAATGTTTTTGGGTTCCATTTTCCTCCACATGCAGTGCTTTATTCACACATTCTGCAACTAAAATTTGGGGGCTTTTAAATTTCGAAGCAACATGCTGCTAGCACTTAATATTTAAAATAGGCACAGAATGTAAGTAATTGTTTTATTGCCATCAACATATGTCTCTCCATAATTGTTTTGGCTTGTGCCCTGGGTGAGTTAGGAGGTAGCAACTGTGACTTTTAATATTCTCATCCCCATGCCCCTTTTTCTTTCTTTTTTTTTTTTTCTTCTTAGTTGCAAAGAAATTGGGCTTTAAAAACTTTTTTAGACTAAGCTTTTACTTGTTCCCTACTGTCTCTCGGGTTGTTTTTTTGATTGTAATGTGGCCTAGTGAGGGAGGGGAAACGATTAAAAAAAAAATAAAATACAAGTTTTGTTCTCCAGTGTGGAAAACAGTAATTAGAAATTAGTGGGTAACTGACAGTCTTTTTCTTATGAAACCCAAAGAAAAACAGCGATGATGACTCTCTGGTCAGGGACCTGAAAGTAAGGGAGTATTACCTTGGGGTTTATACCATAAAGAAATCCTCACTTGAAAGGAGTCGTCCAATTGGGCTTACCAGGAAAGGAACGGTACCCTGGGTGCTATGGAAAAATGAAAAAGAATTGCCAGTGCCTTTAGAAATGAGAGGGGTTCGGTTATTGCTTGAAGATCAGTAGTACTGTGTTGCACAGCATTGTATTTTGCCATTCATAGTCTTCCCAGAGCAGTTCAAGGAGCTGGGCTCAGCTTCTGACAAATAAGTAGTGCTGCAACTTTCTTGTAATCACTTTCTGAGGGAAAGGGAAGAATTGCATTTATTATCTATGTTCTTCAGCAGAAGCATGTCAGCTGGAGGGGGTTTGGGCTTGGGTTTCCTTCGGAGTGTGTGAGGGCTTTGTAATGTGTTGCTCTGTCAAGACCTTTTGGTTTTGGAGCTGGATCCCTAGGTGGTCCTCCTGGATGTGCTTGCAAAGCCACCTTTCTCCGTGGCTGGCGAGGGTGTGTTTGGTAAGGTGAGGGTTTTTTTTTGGAGGTGCGTGGGATAGGACTAGGGGAATGGATGGCATCGTGGTAAAGCTAATGGTCAAACTGTGCTCCAGCAGCACAGTTTGCAATGTGATTGTAAGCTGAAAGGGTGAAATGTTTTCATGAGCTTTAATTCCATACACTTGAAAGATGTGATGTTACAGGGATTGCTCGGGAGGCTGCTGCGGAAGAATCCTCCGCCGCAGGAGACAGAATGTCACTCTTAATATTTGTAATTACAAAGTGCAATAGTGACATCCACAGACAGGAGGCATGGCAACAGTAGATTTGTGACAACTACCTTTGTGCCTTGCCGTGATGCAACTCTGCCCCCAGAAATAAGGAATGACAAAATAACACCAAAGACCATCTACAGCTTCGCTTTCTCCCCTTTTAAGATGAATGACAAAACAAATGGGTAGGGATGCTACTTATTTCCTAATTATATATAAAAAAAGATTTAAATGAGAGATAGTAATTTCTGCTTGTAGTCTGAAACATGCTTCTGAAGAGCAAATATTTCTAATGCGACTTCAAAAAAAAGTTTATTAGTAGCCGGGGAAACAGTGCAAAAGCTCAACTATGCTTAAAATGTAATATATGCCACGCTGGCGCTAATAACTTTGTGATATGTGGCATGATTCCTTTAATCACCTGTGAGAACTTTCAGGAGTTGTTAACATTTTCTTTCATTTGTACAGCAATGTCGTTTGCTGGTTTTTGTGGAAAGAATAACCCTCTGTTGGCTTATGCAAATAAATCATCTCTTAATGCACTTGAAACAGAATGATTCCCAAAGGAAGATGAGTGGTAAATCAAACTGGCTGCAAATGAAAGTAACCTCTCAGACCAGAGTTACAAATGTTTTATTCAGATGAACAAAGCGTCTTTATTTTAGCACTTTAATCCATTTTCCTTTTGCTTTTTTCCAAATAGTACTGTCATCCTGAAATGACAAGGATTGATCGTTAAATTACCGTTGCGTAATTTGCTGCATCGCTCCTCTGTAGACAGTGTTTGATTGAAAGTTCAAGTCTTCTGATGGGTATTGCTAATATGGAATTTCTAAAGTTTTGGGCAATATATTACAATTTTTGACAAAAACGCAAACAGTTTGCTACTTGGATGATTAACATTTAATTAATAGCTTTGCAAAAGAATCAAATGTGGTGTTTCTAATTAGTTAAAGGGTTGTATTCTTAGTGCATCCCAACATGATAGATTTTTTCCAAATTGCCTCTGTAGCTGCTTATTTAAAATTCCAAATGTTGCCTTTAATGTGGATAGCTTTTGCAGTCAGTGTTTTCCAAGGCACTTAAATTTTGCCTCTCTATTAGTCTGCCATGAATTATCTAGGGGATAATGTTTTGTAAACATTTATATAGTATTGTCATATACTTAATGCTGTGAGAACGTCATTGTTACAGTTAGAAAACCAGGCACTTCTTGGGGGTGAAAGTTCTCCAGATAAGCCAATGTGTTTCTGCGAAACTGCTCTCTGCCAGCTGTCACGGCTTGCGTATGGGCAAAGTTTTCTCGGAAAGGAAAAACGCAGCAGGTAAATGTTGTATTGCTTTTGCCGGTTTGCGGAGCTGAATGAGAGACGATTGGCTGCTTTTGACTGTATGCATGAGCTCTCTTCTTGTTTTTCCTTCCTTTTCCCTGAACCTTGCTTTGCTGAATGTATCGGAGTGCTGTCTCTCTGCCAACACTGCGTGTGTTTCCATGTTCAGGAGGATTTTTGATGATCCAGCTCTCGGCTGCCAGAAGCGTAGTCAATGAACTGATGCTCCCAAGGTCATCCATAATGCGCGTGGGTGTATTTCCTCGCAGGAAACTGTGTTCGCAGCCATCCCGGGAAATGGAACTGGCTTTGGTTTTTGGCTTTGCCCGTAGCCTCAGACAAATCTGCCTCTTCACCTAAAGCTGGGGAGAGAGAAAGATGACAAATATGGGAGGGGGGGAAGAAGTAGAAACAATGCGGTTTATAAGACCGGTGGCTTTAATTAAAATCCCAGTGTAGAGTTTACCGAATGCACACTGCACAATTTATGCTAAAGCTTAATAAACGCATATTTAAGCACTCATTGGTTAAGCAGTTGTTTTTAGGTGAGGGATAGTTGATGCTGGTAATAGAACAGATTCATTTGTGTCTTTAGATTGCAGTCAGCACCATTCTTGTGCTGTTGATTTTATAGGGTCTATAGTACTTACTTTTGATGCCAAGCGAAGGAAACGCTAAATGAGGGGGGTTTTAAGTGTTTGAATGAAACAAATTTCTGTAAATTAAGTTCAGTTCTCTGTAAGGCAGAAGATTAAGATCCCCACATATATATATGTGATTGTATATGTGTGAATGTAATTCATGTGTATTTATTGAGAGGACCTGCATTTATTTCTATGAATGCTCATGCAGATGGCCTTTTTCTTTTTTCTTAAGGCAAGGTATTTTTGTATTTGGACATATTGAGGGCAAGCTTTGTGCTTAGTTTTGCATGAATGGAAGTGGATACCAAAATCATTGTAGTCGTCTGGTCTGACTTTTTATGCCTCCTCTGTACAACGTAGGAAGTGCCTGGGCTGGATTTCCCTGATGTATAAAATCACGTGGTTCGGGGAAACCACTGTTGACGTTAGCCGCTCCATAACAGAGCGTTATATTTGTCTGTGTTCGCAGTGGGTTGCATATAATATACACGGAACAGCCTCCTCATCAGTGGGGCACCCAGACACTGGCAAGTCACGTTTATCTCACTGCTGCTTTGGCTACAACCCCTTTGAGAGTCCAGATGAAGCCTAACATATGACCTACTCTCATACGAACCTTTTGTCCAGAAAGTAAAAATGACTGAAAGTCCCCAATGCGAGTCTGTAGGTAGCTGGGGAGATGTAACCAGACAGCTGTAGGCTGCTTTTATTGATTTCTTTCTTCTTTAAATTCAGGACCTATGACCATGCTATCACCCAGTCAGCAGCACAGAAGGACCGTGACCTTGTTCTTGCTGAAGTCAATGGGAGTTTTGCTGTTGACTTCAATAAGAGCGTGAGTCCAAGGTGAGAGAACTGGCTGCAGATCTTTAATAGAAAAAAGCCTAACATTTCTTATTTCTTTGGGGTAATATTTAACTGTTTAGATTTCTCTCTCTGACATCTACACAGAAAAGAGTTCTTCCCTGTTGGAGTTTATTGCAAGACTAAAGTTGAAGTTATACACAACCATTGAGTTGCTCTCAAAAGGATTTTATTAATTGGCATTATTTTAGGTGTTATAAATGAAGGATGTAGAGAAATTGAGTTTCATGGAAAGCTTTTTTTCCCAACAAGGTAGTATTAGTTGTGTTTTTAAAGATGTCGAGTACTGATGGTTGCTTAGTGTTCCTGACAGTCAGGCCCATCTCTATGGCAAGCAAGTTAAGTAGCCGGATGAATCCGAGGTAAGACACTGCTGTGTCCGTGCACTGGAGCTGTGCATCAAGAACAAATAACTTTCTGAAGGGGGTTCTAAAGATATTTTTTTCAGGTTATGACAACACGCTTAGTCTCGATGACTTGTCCTTGCAATCCTGTGGAAAATTCTTAAAATTTTTAACATGGGGGCTCTCTTACATGACCCTGCAGGGGACTGCTTAGCAGTAAGAACCAAGATTTTTTTTTTTTTCCTGTTTAAACTACTGGCTGAGATACGGTCCATTGAGAGAGGAGTTGAGAACTGGCTAGATCTTTTAGTATTTCTCTAGCTATACTGACAGTCGTTCATTAAGGGCCTAAATATGCCACCTGAGACCTGATAGAATTTGGAGGGCAATAATTATAATGAGATCATGATTCATCCTAGGTCCTTATCCTGCTGCTAGAGCATGGGGCCGTGTATGACTAATTTGTGGACTGAGGACCAGATATTGTTCAGATCTCAGGACTGGTCTTTTGAAGGTACAATTCCTATTTTTGTATTCTGTCTTTATTTGGCCGCATGTAGAATTGCTTTCTGAGTTCATGGTGATCACAAAAAAGGTTTAATATGTACTCTCCTGTGTATCTTGCTTTGCTTTTGTTTCATTTGGTTACTTGGTATGCCATTTCCTTTGCCTTCGCATCCAACTGAGGCAGCTCCTCAGGAACAACCATCTTCTGTGATCAAATATGCTGTTGTGCCGTGTGAACACAGCAGCTTCTGCAGTCTTTAAGGATGACTTTGCATTTGGAGAAAGAAAAACTAGGGAAGAGCCAACTCTGCCCCATACAGTCTATTCACTGGGTTTGTATTTTGAAGGTGCCTTGTCAGAACAACTAGAACTGGATTTTAATCACAAAAACAAAAGGGGGGGGATAGGGTGAAGGAAGCCGGTCACAGAACTGTGCTATACCTAAGAACGTGATGTTAATCTAACTTATTCAAAGTAGTTTGCTTTAATTATGTTTGTGGCTCCAAAGGACTGTAGAAAGCATCAGCAAGAGTTACTGATCCTACTGCTGCTGTGGCCTGATCAGTAGACTTGATGCTATGTAAAGCACTGTATTGGGTTTTTCTTTCCTTATACTTGCTGGTATTTTGACAAAGGTGAATACCATCATAGAGTTTCATTTATTAGAAAAATTAGCAGGTGTATGGTAAGTGACTTGCCCAAGATAAGCGACCTGTCAGTGCTAAAGACTAGAACAATAACTGGATTGTCTTGTATTCTTTATGTGCATATATATGTGAAAAGTACTTCCTAAGCTGCTTGAAATTAAATGCAGGGGGAGGGGTCTTATTGACTTGTTTATCCGTAATGACCTTTGCCTTTTGAGGACTAATTTTTCCAGTTCCCATTAATCCAAGGGAAAAAATGAATAGAGTAAATTAAAAAAAAAAAAAAAAATGTTATTCCTGTGTTTGGTGTTTGAAAAAAGTGGAAAGCATCTGCTGAAAAATCCTGGCTGTTCAGAAATCCACTTTGGTTTTGGTAGCCATATCTGATCCATAGCTTTCCAGTTTTGCTTTATGGATGTAAAGCTATTGATGATCCTACACATCTGTGAAAGGGTAAGTAAATGAATTGTTATTAAGGAGTGTTGAAAGAAGTGATTGTCATTGAAGAGTCAGAAAAATGTTAATGTCAGGATTGACAAGGAGGTAATTATACTTCAGTAGCTTCATATTCAATTGCTGTTTACTGGCAGGAAATCTGGAGAATATTTCACAGGCCTATAGCTTGCCTTCTCCTTATTCACATTTTCTGCCTCTGTCTCTTCTGTCTTCCGGTCTCATTTGTCCTTTTCATATATGCGTATTCTCTTGGGGGGGGGGTTAATAAGCTGCAACCCTCTTTCTCATTTCACTAGATGGAAAAAGATTGTTTCATTCAGATTAGAACTGAATTCAGTTCATTGGAAGTCATTATCAGTTATGAAAATAATATGGGCCCTATTCTGACATTTCACGTGCTTGCTGTGCTGTCAGCTACGTGCAGTTTCAATGGCAGGGACAGGAGAGAAGTTCTCAATTTAAAGCATGCAATATTGTTATCTTCTGTTCTCCTTCTGACTTCCTGAGTGTTTGAGGCACTTGTCAGAAAACTCCAAGGATTGGGCTTATCTCCCACAAGGAGGTAAAAATAACAGAGGGAGGAATGACTGGGGAATCAGTGTAGTGGTTTTGCTTTCATTAATTGGTGAAAATTTGTCAAGGCTGGAGTTTACCATGGCTGGGAAGTTGCATATTCTATCTGGTGCAAAGCTGTAGGTTCTGACATCCTAAAAAACTTACCAGGTCCTGTCCCTGTGTGTGTCCAGGAATTCATGCCATTTCCTTTGTTACCTACTAAGAAGGCCATCTTTATAGTATTGCGTGAATGAAAAGGTTTTCCTCAGAGGCATCTACTTATTCCTTTTTTGGAGCTTTTGTGGTCTTAATTGGGAATACCTTGCAACTCCAAGGTGTGTATGGGCCAGCACCACTAGCAAAGAACTTGAAGATTTTTTTTTTTATATATATTTGACACCAATATCCCCAGCCTATTTATGGAAGAATTATAACAGTTGAATCTTTCTCCTTAACTACCTTGGCAGAAGATACAGGTAACTGTTTCACTATTTAGCGTACCAAAAATGATGCACTTCTGGGAAGCTGAGGGGCAATGGGGATGCCCCTGTGGTGAAGGGCCCTTTCAGGTGAGGGACGCTTCTCTCGGCTGCTCTCTGAAGGACAGTGGCTTGGGTAAAAGAAACCCCAAAGGTCTGGAAAGCTTGAAAGCTGCCAAGCAATTTCTGACAGATTGACACCTTCCCCAGGCGGCTGCTGCTGCAGAGATGTTTCTGGTGAGCAGAAGGAAGAGCTGGTGCTGTTGCTCAGTCAGCTGGTCACTCGAGCGCTCCTGCCTGTGCTACACCAGGACCTGGTTTCACCCTCAAAACGCAGAGCAGCTTCAGTTCCCCCCTCGAGTAGCACGAGAGCTGCTCTTTTTCCTCAGAGTGCCAAAAATTGGCAAAAAGAGTCGGTTTGGGTATTTATTTGGTACCAACACTGCAGAGACCATGGAGGTAAAGCCATCTGTCACAAATGCTGGTTTAGGAATCCTGCTGACTATGCCAAGTTGTCACGAATGTAGATGTTGGGATCACTTAAAGAACCACTGTCAAAAGTGTTAGCAAAATGATTTTAATATGATGTTGCAAAAGTGTGACTTAACAAAGTTCGATGACGGGGTTTGCTCTATTCATTACTGTATGGCAAAACATACGAAGGAAAACCGAGTTACATTTGAGTTAGAACGATTCACAGGGAGACCAGGGACACAAAGGGTAAGGGGGGCTCTCCTGGTGAGTCACAAGGTTCAGAATGGACCCCCTTGCTTTCTAAACTCCTTCTCAGAGACAAGTTTTGGGGAGGCTGGATCCCGACTTAGTCTTAGACTTCGTCATTAGCATCAACTTAGCGTGCAATCAGTGTTACCCAGGCATAACCAAAGTTATCATACTAGAGGGTTATGCGCAATATCTGTCACTTACCAAAGATCTGCTGTTAGTAAAAGGTCTCGCTGCCTCAAGGAGTGCCCTTGAGAGGTGTTCCAGCTCAAGGGAGATCATTGCCGTGCTGCCTAGCAGAGAGGTCAAAGAAGGCTCTGTTAGGCTGCTGTGTTTATGGGACAAAGTGGTTGGCTCGTAGTCAAATTATATGTGATGGAAAAGGTATGCATGAGACTCCCTGTACCCCCAACTTTCTTCGGTTTTTGGTAAATGAAGTTTGGAAAAGCCACCTGTTATTTATACATTAATCGCATGAGTGGTGTTCCAAACTCATCTGTATTGATGTCTACTATGTCCTTCGTGCATTTTCAAACAACAGGTTGAACTGGAGGAGTTCTTGGCCTGGGTACAGCTCAGGCCTTTACCTCCTCTAGAGCCTGTACCAAACGACCACTAGTTTGGTCAAGGGGTTGAGCACATGCATCGCTGTCTCAGTCCTGAGGCACTTAGCCCTGTTTAGTGTGCATCTCCAGAGCTTGGCTCTTGCTGTATTTGGTCAGGGCTGGCTAACATGAGAGACGGTGTCCTTTCCCTTGAAGAACTGGGGTATGAAAAACAAACGCCAGACCACACTGAGCACCTGTAATTTCTGTCAGTGGTGCCAGCGGCTCTCCATAACCGGCCTTACGAAACAATCGGCTGGCAATTTACAGACTTAAATAGCCGCAGTGCTAATTTTTAGAGGTGCTCAGCACCATCTGCTCTCATAGGACTCACCTTACTGAAGAGAAGGTTAAGTGGCTATTTAATCATGGTCTGTAAGTACCCACTGAGGGATAAGATGTCTGGAGCAAAGGACTCTAAGCTAGCGGGCAAAAACACCAGATCCAGCGGCTGTGAGTTGAAGTCAGCAAAGATCAAACAGGAAATGCAAGACATATTTTTAAGTGAAGGTAATTAGTCCTTGGAACAACTTGCCAGTGGATGTGGCGAAACTGTCCATCACTGCAAGCGTTTCAATCGCATCTTACGCTCTGTTGCAATCACAAGTAGTTGGGCTAGACAGAGAGGCTCGGCAGGGAGAGATGCTGTGACCCGCGTCATGCGGGAGGTCACACGAGACGGTAATGTAACCCTTCCGGCTGTAAAGCCATACACCTGGAGTCTGAGGTACTCCACAAAACCCAATGCGAGAGGAGAATTTCTTACAGTGCCTCTCCAACTTTCACAAGTGGCTTTCATCCTCCGGTGAACTACAAAGGTCTCTTTGTGTGCAGAAGACGTATAAGCCCTACAGGCGGACAGTTACATTACTGAGCTGGGAAATAAAAATTCAAGTCCCTGGTCTGTGGCAAGCAGGGCAAGTTTTTTCATTGTGAGTTTCAAAATTAGACGATGTATAGAATTGAGTCCAGCCCTCCCATCTTCTTAGCTGCTGACCTATTGATTTAAATACTTTAGGTCTACATGTGAAAGCTAGTTTGAAAAAAAAAAAAAAAAAAAGTGTGTCTATGAAATGATTGAGCTCCAATGAAATGTATTTTCATTAAAATTTCCAATTAGATCATGTGCTCAGGACCTGTGAAAATCCGCTTCAAGCAAACAGGAAATGAAACAATCACATCACATCGGGCTTGAAGAAATTTTGCTGTTTCATTGAAGAGATAATGCAGTTCTGCAAGTGGAGGATTAACCATGACAATCTTCTTGGGGGGGCGAGGTGGGGGGGGGGAGATGTTTTGTTGGGGATTCAAAGGAGAGAGGCCAGCTGGGGCAGGCAGTGAAAGGTTTTTTCAGTTGCAGGGTGCGCCGTGAATAAAGATGCAGAGGATCACGGGAGGGCGAGCGTCGAGTGCTCTGCCCAGGCGAGCTCACCAGCTGGGATTGCCGGACATGGCTTATCTGGCTGTGCCGTGGATGGGTTCAGGTCAGCGCATGCAGCCCTCCTTTCCATCCAGGAAACGGAGCCAAAGGGTGTGAACAGAAAGACAGACTGAGATCATACTCTCTTGCTCCCAGTATATAGGGTGCTTTATGCTAAATTAATTATGATATGTTATTGCTGGAGTCCACATAAGTGCTTAGATTTGTGTGTGGTGTTCTGTAGGGTGTTTGTAGGGGGCGGTTGCCCAAGCTTCGTTTTGGTTTAATTTGGTGGGTTTTGGATCGCTTTCTTGCCACTGAGAACGTCTGCAATCCGAACTCCCTGAATGTGTAACGGGAAGGATGCTTTCTGCTTGCGGCATGAGTATTTATTAGCTCTGTCTTTCTGCCTTGATAATGATCACCCTACAGATACCCCTTTTTCTGATGGCGAACCACCGTGTTTGTCAGTCCCCTGTATCTGAAGTCTTTGTGCACGTGGCTACAACTTCAACCGGATCCATTGGTGCATCAGCATTGCCTGGGGTCTAGTAACATACTAGTCACACCAGACACCACCCACCACCTTCCCCACAAAGTGATGTGAAAGAAGCTAAAATTGAACCCCAAGACAGGTTGAAAAGAGAAAGAAAAGCCTGTCTTGGGCTCCTCAGTGTTTCGGATCTGTCAGTCGCTGCTAATTGCTGCCTGTGGAGGGCTTAGCTCCACAGGCAAAGCATTTTCCTTATCAATGTTGCTACAGAGCACAGGGGCTTTCTTTAAAGCTTTAAAGAAAATTGAGGGTTTTTAGAGATGTAAGCTTTTCTTAGAATCGACTGTCACTTGTATGTTGCCCTGTTAATACTAATAAGTTAATACTGTATGTGCCTGGAAACAAATGCTTTTTCATCAATACTGAGAGAGCCTGGAGGCTATTGGATTTGTATGCTTGCTTGATGAAATTACAGTATATCAGTGGTCAAAAGGATGTTACATGGTAATTTACATGACACTCGGGGCAAATCGGAGAGCAGTTTTAGCTGACACGTGTGGTAAAATGTGCAGCGGTTACAATATTTTGGGTTCCTTAATTTCTCTCTGAAGTATTACGTGGGTTTTGATTTTCGCACGGGCAATTTAGAACTCAAATATTTAGATTTAGCCTTTTCAATGGTTTGGTATGCATTTTTTGTGTGTTTTAATCATGTCTGAAACCATTATAAACTTTGCAAAACAATTTAGGAACTGTATGTGCAAAGAAAGACATAACCATCAATAGTGGGGTGATATGGGGCCATAATCTTTGCATACAAGACTTGTCCTGTGATAGTCGAAGAGGAGTCATGGGTGTCCACTCATCGCAGCAAAACTCTGTTGCAGTCTTGATGTCCAGTCTGAGCGAAATTTGGCCAAATCCTATGTTTTTGAGAGCGCAGCTGTAGTATTTAGCAGCACGCGGCTTTGCCTCCTAGTTGAACACAACCTGACCTTATTGAATAAGATATGACAAGCGTAACAAGATATAACGATAACAGAAGATCAAAAATAGTCTCTTCAGAGCTTACACTGGAAGTCTCCCAAGAGGTCTACAGTCTTCTTTCCATCCCCCTTCCACACACAAATATTAGAATAAACTGTTCAAAGTGTACCCAGGAGAAGGGGGGGCATAGATGGCTTCATGTTGAAGAATCTACAACCAACTCGATCGCGGTCAGGTAACCACAAGTAATTTGGACTAGCATCTGGCGTTTTCTTTGTGTGGGCTTCACCTGCAACTGTTACCAGGGAACTGGGGTGAAGAGGGAGGAAGGGAGAAAGGACTAGACTGGGTTGGCTTCTGTATTTTGGCCAAGAGGACTTAAGCTTTGTGGGAGGCATCTGCTTTATTTCACAGAAACAAAAAGCAGATGGGGAAGAGGATATAAACCAGACAAGAGTAAGGTGCAAGGTTAACAGGGATAGCCATCTCTGCTGTTGAGATACCTCTGTATTTCTTTGAATAAGATAATATACGATTAAAAAAACCTTAAGATTTGTATCATTATCAATAATGCAGTTGTAGTTGTTCTGATATTGCCTACTTACCACATTTACCAGAAAAGATTTATTTTTGCTGACGTAATTAAAAAAAAAAAAAGCTGGATCAGCACTAATAGGATAAATGGATCTGTTTTGAAATATATGAAAAAAATATTCTAATGCTGCCAGTAGCATAATTAATGGGGGTGTTTCCATTTTGAAGCTTACTGGGTGAGAGTTGCTTCTGCCAAGACGTGCTCAAGCAGACTTAACCCACCCCCTTGTGACCCTGATAGCTGGACTCGCTTTGCCGAAGTGCCCCGTGCCTATCGCCGGCGATATCGAAACTGCTCTTCTGTATTGCAAAGCGAACAGTCCCGGTGAACTTTAGGGGCTATTGACGAAAGCTTCGCTGACCTTATTTTGGCAAGAATTTTCTGTTTCAGGAGAGAGAAAGAGGTATTTCTAACCCTTTCTATATCGTAAGACCAAGCAGGCTGCCATTCAGTCGAATCCTTAATGATGTGAGTTAAATGAGAAGGCGGCAGCTGTAGTCATGCTCTCTTTTGATGCCAGGCCAAATACAGTATTGGAGTTACTCAAAGTAATAAACAGCCGGTGCTGTTACCTGATAATTCAGGTTTGGATAATTTGCACATGAATTTGAGAAAGGTCCCGCAAATCTTGGCTGTAAAGCCTTATGTCTTTTTGCAGCTTTAGACATAGTTTGAAGGAGATCAGGATTTCACAAACATTGAAATAAGTAATATGAGGTAGTTTCTGTAAACAATTTTTTTTTTTTTTTTTTTTTTGTGGGGTAGGTGATACATAAAGTTGCGTACTTGCTTGTATGTTGTGTGGAGGCAGCCCCTGTGTAGCTGTGCTTGGATCTCTCCTACAGCTAAGCCCACTGCAGAGGCACGAATCTGGCATTTCTGTACTTTAGTCACCTCTGGTACCCAGCCTAGCAGGCACGGTGCCCAAAGTCCCCTGTGAAACACAGCAGCTGCCCATGTCCATGTGAGAATCACAGGGAAGGAGGAGAAATATCTTTTTTTCTTCTTATTTTTTTTTTTTTTTGCATGTGGCATCCCTGGATTCAGCGTGGTCCCAGTGTAACTGGTAGTCCCCAGCCCCGCTGAGCGCTCTCCGTCGCAAAGCTTTTAGGTTACTTCTCCCGTTGAAAGTGCAGATTTATAGCCCCAAACGCAGCATTGCATCAAAGGGGGAATTTAGCTGAAACTCAGTGGCCTCCAGCCAGGTGTAACGCTGTCTCCTCCCTGCAAAGCCCAGTGCGGGTTTTACCTGCAGCAGTTAAATCCTTCCAGTGCCTTGGGCAGCTGAAGTCACTGCTCAGAAATTTTGGCAGCCCGGTGTTTTATTACTGTTTCTGCAGAACTTTAATGGGAAACATTGAGTGTGAACTTCTCGCACTATGCTTGCTCAGTCATATGCAACAAAGCTTTTAGGAAGAAAAGGTTTTGTGTGTCTTTATAATAAATATGTGGTTGTGTGTGATGAAGAGAACGCACGTGTTGAGGCAAGTATTCAGGCATGTATTGATACGCTTATATCTCCCTTTTATGTCCTGACACCATCATGATAAATTTTTGGATGAGAGACTTACATGGTTCTAGACTAAATACTTCATTAGTTTTCATCAGCGTCTTAAGCATATTTATAAATGTAGTCACTGAAGTATGTTTTTAAACTATATTTAAATATTTATTTGCATGTTTACTAGCTTCTTATATGCTAGAATGTATTAATAGCAGTTTTCCAAATCTATGTGCTTGGCTATTTTTTTTTTTTTTTTTTCAAGAAAAATGAGAACTTGCAAAATAAAAAAAAAAACCAACTACACCCTCAAAATCTGGTAATATTAGAAATGTGGGGGGTTTTCTAGATGCCCCCCCTGTTTCCAGTTGGTAATTTCTTATGAAAAGCAAACATCCAATCCCCATGTTCAATGTGAGAATTACATATGAATATGACAAACACACTTAATTCGGATGCTAATTCCAGCTCTTGTCTTTGTAAGTAATAGATTCAGTGCGTTCCCACTGGCTTGCAGTGCTTTGTAGCAGTTTTTTTTAACATGTGGAGGTTCTTGGTGTTTAATAATCTTAAAATATTATTAAATGTATTTGCTACTACCAGAAATACTGTATTTCTGGCAGTAACAAAACTCTGAAATGTTTCAAGGTGAAATATTTCAGAGCTGTGGGAGGCTTTGGAAAAAGCATCCCAGTTTCTTTTCAAGGCTTTGTAAACTTAGCAGTGGTTAAATGTACGATATGCTTTGACAGGATATGTAACCTGTGTGCCTTTCCTCAGTCAAAGATTTTTTTAGCGGTGGGTGCTAATTTCATTTATATTGTAACAGCTAAATTATAAACCTAGGACATAACTGAGACATAATTAATGCGAATTAAAACCCTAGTTCTGGTATGAATTGTCAGGATGATAATAAATAAAAGCATATGCTTTGTGCGTTAAATCTTTTGGACTCTTGCTGCGCAGGGAACCTGGATTTCAACTCCTGAATCACCCCTTTGTACTGATAAAAATGGATTCTGTGCCGTGTGGCTTATTTACACCCAAGAGTAACCTGCTCAATGAAAAGTAAATTGTGAGCCTGCCAGAAACCCCCTTGAGTCTGGCGAGGGAGAAGGGGGCAAAATGTGGTCGAGTAACAGAGCGATCGGAGACTAAAACTTCTGGAGTTTTCTACTTGCCATGAGCGAGGCAGTATGTTACTAGAGCTGGCGACTCAGAAAATGATCTTCCACTAGAAAAAAGGGCCGCAATTACTGAATATGGGTGAAAAGAATGTCATCAAATTAATCTAATACTGCACAACGCAGTGTTCGTTCCTTTCAGGAGAATTCTGGAAACTGGCTGGATTTCAAGCTATGTTTTAATGCAACTTTTTGGCTGCCTGCCTCCTCGGGAAGTCAAGGGTCACTGCTCAATAATTGAGTATAAATACAGTCAGTGCAGTAGGCCTTTGTTTCAGTCATGCAGAACCAATTTTTAGTTTGATGGTATCACTGTTGCGTACTCTTAATTGAAACTGTTGTGAGAAACACTGATGTAAATCTCATTATTATTCTGTTTTTCCTCTAAGCTTATGGCGCTGTCTGATTTTTTTTTTTTTTTTTTTTTGTTTCATATTGCTGTGATCAGCAGCACTAATATTCAAACATGGTTGTATCCTCAAGTTTGGGAATTGGGATAAGGATTACCTTGCGATTAAAACTGGAGTACCAGAGAGTACGCAGTGTATTCATCAGGCTGTTAAATGCTTCTGCTAATGCCAGTTGTTACAAAGATTTAATAGGTTTAACATGGGGCTGTGGCACAACCCCAGAAATCCTTAGTGCCTTTACTGAATCTAAATACTCGTCCTGGCAAATAAACCTGATGTTTTGTCCCCAGGGATCGCTTCCCCCTGCTCCCCAACAAGATGTGGTGAAACTCTAGTGTATGTTGAACACTTCCCTCAAAACAATATATTTAAAATTACAAGAGCTTCCCGCAAGTCTGATGTTTCTACCTTCTTAAAATTAACAGTTCCTGTTAATAGGTCATCTCTAGAAGATAACTAAATCTTTTATACAGAGATTCTTTTAATCAGTAACTTTTTGTAGCTAATGGCTCTTGTACAGAGACACTTAGATGCCAAAAAAGACACTGTCAGTGTAGTTGACTTGTGTGTCCCAAAAGCTGAAGTACCTTATACCATGTCTGTGACTTGCCACGAGCCTGGAAAGCTCTTCCCTCTGGCCCTAGCTGGTACCTGACTCCCGAGAGGAGGGTGACCCTCCTAAATAGGGAATGTAGAAAATTAATGCAGTTGTAGAGAGAGGAAAACTTCTTTTTTGGTTTGGCAAGGGTCAGGTTTTGAAATTCATCCACCTCAGCTTTGTGATTGAAATGATTATATGGGGTTTATCTCTGTGACCTCTTCTAGCCCCCTCAATCTTAAAGGTATCTCAGGAAGAATTTCAAATGCGGCTCTGCAATACCGTTTACAATGCAGAGAAATGTGATTATTTCCCCCCCCCCCCCCCCCCCCCCCCTCCATTTTTTAAAGACTGATGTTGAAGTGCAGGAGAGACAAAAGGACGCAAGCTGTTTGCTGAGTGTCGCTATTTTGAGGAAATCTTTTTCTGGTCTGTGTTTTCAGCCAGCCCCTGTGGGGCTTTGGGGGGGATAAATTTGTTCAGTGACCTGTCCCTGTAAGGAGCCCAGCAGAATGAAGGGTGCACGCTTTGGCCCTTTCTAGCCGGGATCTGACTGGGTGGGTTAATTTTTCTTTGTGTATTTATATGTATGAAAATAAGTCTGTTCCTGAACTGATTTATAGCTCTCTTATGGGCTATTGTGATCTGAGCTCTTTAATTTGTGAGATAAGGTGATGGAATTTAATAGCAATATTTAGCTCAAGTGATGGCAGCTGTAATGCTTTAGTACCAAAACATCTTGCTGCGCTTTTGTCCTCCATGTGTATCCAAGTTTGCTATATTGTCTTCATGACTTTTCCCCTATAAAAAACCTGGAATTTCAGAACTGGTGCAAGAACATAAATAGTTGATTTTTATGTTTCTTTGGGTCTCCACCCTCTTTAAACCAATCTCACTGTCTGCTTAGAGCAGATCTGGTTATTCCCTTTACTTTTTCATACTTAAAATTTTTGTCACCTCCTACTGCTTCCTCTTTACTCTGTAAATATAATTTAAGATACTAAAATCCACTTGTAGCTCTTCACCATCCTAGTCACTTTTAATGGGTGACGGTCCCTTTTGGAAAAGTAAATTTCCAGGTTTCTTTCTGTGTGTTGAGTGTATTGTTAAATATTTGAATGGTCTCAATATTTAATCACTTAAGGTTTTTCAAAGGCACACAGAAAAGCTGGCAATCCTTTTGTTTATGTATAGGTAGTAGGCTCAGGTAGGGTGATTATATGTTGTGTCAGGAGCAGCACGAAAGGAATGTTTGGGAAGACTCTGAAATGTAAATTTGGTGAACAGCCTACCAGGAGGGAACAAAGGCGGGGATTATAGGAAAGAATTTGCAAGCAAAGGCAGATTAGAGGGACTTTGTTTTTCTCATTAGTTTCTGTTCCTTCAGGAGATCAGCTACAAATCGCCCGAAAAACTCAAGAGTCCACTTGCAGGCTCTCTGCGCTTGAAACTGCGTTGGGATCCCCACGGCCTCCAATACCAGACTAATTGGGAAGAAGTGTATCCGCTCTGTGCGTGCTGATGGGTCCTATAGATCTGCTCACTTGATATCACGCTGCAATATTGTTAGTGTCCCTCTATGGGGAAAACTTGGTCCAAACTCTGCCTGTGTGAGCTGAGGTGCTGTCTGGGAAAGCAGATTTCTCTAAAATTTGTGTAGTAAAAGGCTGGGAAAATACAGACTGATGTGGTGGTCCTGCAGCAGGGAAAGCAATGGCAGGGGGTGAATAACCTGTGATGGTTGGGGTCTTCCTCTCCCTTCTGCTTCTGGCTCCTGGGTACCCCAAGGCTGGAGAACACCTCGACCTTCCGTGGTCTCCGCAGGTGTTTAGTCTAATACCGGACCAAGCTTTACTCTTGAAATGATCGCCTCTTTCCCTACTGGAGCCTTTGGCAAAGGTGCCCAACATTTGTAGGCAGTGGTAGGTCTATTTTCTAGGAAGTGGTGTAAGCAGATTAGTTCAGCGGTGTGAGGAAGGAATTTTGCGTCCAGCTTCGTGGAGCTGAAAAAATCTTCTCTTCTTGGCATGGAAAACCCACCGGGCCTGAAATCTCCTTTCCAGCTCAGTGTGGTTATCAGGCAAAGCCCTGTGTCGATCACTGAGGAATGCCCAATTACAGCACAAATTTCCTAATTCCATCAAAAGGAATTTATCCAATGGCTTGGCTGCACTGGAACTGCAGCTTGAGATTCACATTAGATAATCTGAGCAGACAGGTAGAACGAATTAAAGAAACAACATGGTGGAGCAGGGTAGGTTTGTGGAGAGTAGCTTGCTGCTCCCTCTTTCCCCTCCGACTATGAACACCAGTCTGAATTTCTCCAGACCCTTTGAGCCTCATACTCTGGTTCTTGCTATTCCTGCTTTCATCAGGTGTGGCGTGGCAAGTAGTTGTTGGGACCCCTCAAAACCTAACCTGCAGGGGGACAGGGGCTTCCAGTTTATCTCAGTGGTGACTTTTTTAAAATGACTCTTCCTACCTACTCATGTCTGCTGGTATGAGACCTGCCCCTTGCTTCTGCAGCAAGACCATCATCCTCCATCACTGCAGAAACTGCACGTTCCTCATTGAGTCTCCTGTAGGGTCTGCCAGAGTGAGAAGGGTCCCCTTGAAATTGTATGTCGATAAGTTTCATGCGTGTTGTGTTCTGCAGTGATCCCTATTCTGACTTCTTTTTGCATCCTTGTTTTAACTCCTTGTTGAACTTCGTATTTCAAGTCTCTGCTTTGCACTTGGCCATGTAACATAAGAGATAATGAATACGTAATAGAATTGGGTGGTTTGGCATAACTAGAGGTTATAAAGGCAAACTGAAGTATTTGTTAGTGGGAAACCAAGTATTTCCATCTTTCCTTGAATGAAGCACACAGAACAGCACAATTTGTCCAATGGGACTGTAGTTTAGATTACAGTGGTTATCAGATGCTCTACAATCTTTTTTGCATGGTATATAGTCTGTAGATTATCATGGTACTTTGTTTGCAGTAAGCAAATTGAGATTGGTAAATATGCTATTCTTGTTAGAAATGAAACTTAACGGGAAATAAACACTTCATATGGATTGACAAATCAGGATTGAAAATAGTTGAACATTCCAGTCCTGATATGCTTAACTTTGACGGTTTAAACAAAAAAAATACTTTTTTTTTTTCCAGCTGATAGCAATATTGGCTTTTTTTGGCTCCTTATGCTTGAAATAAAAATCCTTCTTTGCTCAAAATATATAAGATTGGTGCTCAAAAAAAAAAGCTATGAAGATACTAGTTGGTGACAAAGAGAGGAGAATAAACATATCATTAGGTATTCAAAAACATTAACCATAGTTTGCCTTAAGTATTTGTCATTGGCATTCTTTTCTATTGAAAAGATTTCATCTATTGTGTTGACTTTATGCCTGCAAATTATACTTTTTGCTGATAATATGCATGAATTCATGAAATCTACAAGTAAAAGACATTTGCAAGCAATAGTCCCATGCAGTGCTTCAGTATTCCATTTAAAAAAAAAAAGCTAAAAATCAAATAATTGCAGAATATGATAGCATAGTAATTTACATTGAATATAAATTTGGTTAGACACGTTTTCTTTCACCATTAAGTCCTAATTTTGGATCTAGATTGTTCATAATGTGATGTTTACCAGCCAGCTGTCACGTGGCATGGAGTTTGCAGGAGAAGCCTAGGATGGGGTCAGGACTTAAATGCAGAGCTCATAAATAATATGACAATATTTTGGTTTTAGTTGTGCAGGGACTTACTGGAATTTCCACTAAATCCCCACCGCTGTCAGAACACCATCATGTGTTGAAGTTGCAAAGACAGTCTTTTATGTGATGTCTGAATTGGAGCGGATCTCTTTGGCTTTAGTGACTCTTGACATTTTTTCTCTATGTGAGTGCATTGTTATGGTTGGATTTGCAGGCTGTCTTCGGGATTGCAGTTCGCCCTGTGCTTCAGGACAGAGAGTAACTGGCAAACTTTCCAAAAAAAAAAATTTTGCTGTTTTGAAGTATGGAACAACCCTCTTCTCTGCATGTTGGGATCTTTCAGAGTAAAACAGCATCGTAATCAAAAAATCATAATCCATCCCTCTAGCTCCAATGACAGGGTTTTGGGGGTCTTAACGTCTGTTTTCTAACTCTTTCCAATAATTTTGGCATTGAGCAGGGCTCCGTGCTGAGCAGAAGCGTAGCGCAAGACACTGATAATCTGTAATTGTGAGCCATCCGGAGGGTCTTGCACCGAACTCACGGCAGTGCTGTCACGACTTGCTGTAGTCGTTATTTGTTCCGCTTATTCACAAAATATATCGTCTTAGCTTCAATCCATCTGTGCTGGAAACGTCCACAAAACTTCCTCCAATGTGGACAGCCCAAGCAGCTCGCCTTTTGCACAGAGGCAGCTGGTCCTCTAAATTTGCCTTTCATTGCGGTGTTTTGAGTTTTGAAACGAAAATAAAAAGTCTGCTCCTGACAGCAGGCGGGTGTATTCTCTGGGTAATGGCTTAAAGTTCTGGAGTCTACAGACGTGGCTGGACAGGGCGTGTGGATGTTCGTAAATGGTTCTGCTAAAATCGATGCTGCTGGTGCACAGTGGTTCATTTTAGTCATATAATATAAAACCAGTCAATAACTACCACTCTAATAAGAAATCTTGCACTGAAGAGCTACCTTGTTTGGATTATTATTTTTTTTTTTTAGTAGGAAATATTATTTCTTTTCCCAAAATACTGGTCGGGTTCTTCCAAAGAGATGGCCAAATGATGGGGGGGGGAGGAAATGATTGGAGGATATCTTCAAAGACATGGTAGCATAAATACCTGTTTCTGCTGAAAGTCAATAGATGTTTAGTTCTTCCCCAATACCAGATGTTTTTGCAAATGCCTAACTGAAGTTGAAGAGGGACAAATCCAGCTTGGTTTCCAAGTGGCACACGTTCACAACATGGGAACATGCGAACTCCTGCAGAAAACCCTTAGCCAATGACATCTGGCAAAAATGCTGCCAGAAAGCCAAGGAGTAATTGGTACAGAACTGAGCTGAGGCTCCAGTGCTCCAAGTGATCCCAGCTGGGATGTGGGCATGATAATAATGCAAAACCTCTTCTGTCACTGGTCATTCATTTTGCTGTGATTCAGCAAAATGTCTCAGTCCTCTTGCGAGCAGCAAAGTTCACAATTGTAAATCTTCCCTAAAAATAAGGGAAAGGAAATCTTCTTCTCTTTTGCTTTGGGGCGTGTTTTTTAAGTGCTTTGTGTTTACCACACTGGCAGCCTTTCATGTGTTACATGGTCAGTCCCTGATGTCTGAACCCTATAATTAAGCATCTGTCAACCCTGTAACCATGTCATCATCTCTACAATGCCATTCTTTTCCTTGCGTTCAAAATGTTTCATCTTTAAACTTCATTCTTCTAACTGTATAGTTCTTTTTCTCATGATGAAATTGCCATGTAATTATTTGTAATAATAGTATTCTACAATATTGTTTTGAAGTGAGCAGAAATGCACAGGAGTTTTACAAGAGTTTTAATAAACATCCTCAGCATATGTAGTCTAATAAATCAGATGGTGGGTATCAAGTTGTTCTCAGTTCATTCAGTTGAAAACTGAGTCCGATTCTTTCCAAGCAGCGGCAATGCTAAAATACCAGTTAGTGCCCGAGAAGAGGAAAACTATATCGTTCATCACTGGGTTTAATAATGGCAGTTTGCCTTCTGTCCAGGCTACTACTCAAGTTCTGTTAATCATGTTGCTTCTCTGATTTGCCTTCAGTGTAATACTTCTTTGATGTAAGGCTTGTTAACTAGCCAAAAAGACAATGGTTTGAGAGTGGGTATTAAATTACTAGATGCTTTTGAATGGTTTACTCTTATTTTGCTGCTGTTGAACTGCTGAAAAGTTGGTACAAAAAGGCTTCTCTCCAGAGAGTTTTTATTAGTACATAGTCCACAAAGGTTTGGGGTGTGGCTTATTTTTTAAATTGTATGAAAGTGATGTCAAAATGAAATTCTCAAAATTTAAAATCCGGTTCAGTGCTGAACAATGTCACTGGCAGATGCTTACTTGCGTCTGACTGACTCTAGTAGCACTTAAGTGAAAAGACAGGGTTACCTGCTCTGCTGGACTTAGGTGTGTATTTCCAGCTAAGCACCTATTTCAGTACATAGATGAAATCTGTGGAACCTCTGAGTCGTTGCCATGTGGCTCACAATGTCTAATTTTGGTTTTAGTTACACATAAGCAAAGGGAAAAAGTAAAGGATTTTTTCCCTTTGGTTATTTTGGTATACAGATGCTCTTTAATGGCATTTATTTTTTACTATTAGGTCTATGCGAAGAAACGACGTTTTAAAATGTGTAACCCTGCTGGCTTCAAAGCATCAAAGAAAAACAGTATCATCCCTGGTACGCTGCCCTGCTTTTACCCCGGCATGGTTAGCTTTATTTTCTCCGCAACATCTTTTTGGGCTAATGTAGGTGAAGAGAACTGGTGAAACGTGGCACAGCATCGGGCCCAGACCTGAACGCGGTGGCGGCTGCCAGAGGGTTGGTCATGCCCAGGGTCACTGCTGAGTCCCGGTGGCCCGGGCTGTGCCACACAGCGAAGTGATTTTCTCTTGATGTGCCACCCAGGGAATTATTCTGTGGAGGTATTAACTCAGCGAAGAGAATTGACCTCCTGCTCTTTAGCAGGAATATCAAGTCGCTGGATAATAGTATTGTGTGCTTCCACTAACAAGGTGGTGGATTTAAAGTCTTATCAGTTGATGTTCCCACGTGGACCTACGCCAAGGAGCCTTTGTTGAGGAAAAACTAGCGAGCTAAAATGGAAATAATATGTGCTGGGGGGAATAGCAGCCACATAAAAATATTCGTAATGGTTTGTGTTTAAATAACACGCTGCAGCATCTTTCGACGGATGCATATTGTGGGTAATAAAGTAAACACAGTAGGTTAACTGTTGTAGATAGAGGTTATGTGCCAATGAAGCAAACCCTTCTGTCCTTCGTGAAACTTATTTGCATGGCAGTGCCTCACAGATGCAGTCGCGCTGTGTTACTTCGCATGGCACTATTCAGCCCTCGGGAGCAGAGATTCATCTTCACCGTTACGAGGGAAGGAAAAAAAACAAAGTCCCTCTCGCAGGTTGCAGGATGATGGTGGCAGAGCCGTAATGATGGAAAAGGGGCAGTTTGGGTGAGTCCTTGAGAGGAGATGGCCAGAGTGGCAGCTGCTCTATTTGTCAGAGACTTGTCTGTCTGTAACAGCGTCCTGTATTTGAGAAAGCCCGCGGATCTTGGTTTGTGTTGGATGCCTTTTGGCATGTTGAAGGCTGCGTTGTTTGCTTAGCCGGTATTACTGAGTACACGGGCACAGCACCTGGTGGGGCAAACCTCGCCTGCGTGTAATCAGCTTTGAAGGATCGGGGCCCACGGATTAATTGTAGCTACAGAAAAGGGAGTTTGTTCTCTTCTCTTACCGCCACTTCTCACTTGCTTCGGGTAGGTGGTCACTATTCTGATGGCCACGCACTCCTTCAGCATGCTGCCTAGTTCCTGAAGTATTTGCTTAATGTATATAATAGCTTACTTCAAGCCAACAAATAGTTTGACAAATACGTTATTCTGTGTTAATGTTCACTTTCAATTTTTCTACTTCTCCTTAATCTCCCAGTCCCCTTGTTCTCTCACTTATAAATGTATAAAACTAGCAAAGGTACACGTACAACCATCTAGTAATGGACACATAGTAGATATTCTCACGTATTTCCTAACACAGTATGTCATTATTTCCTGCCCTTTATAGTAGGGATAGTAAGGATGAACAGCAAATAACGGCTTCTCGATGGCCCTCAGTCCTCTAGCTGCAGGTTTGCAGAGAGGCATTCGTAAATGGTCCAGATTTGTACATGTATTCAAACCCCAGACAAGAGCAACCGCTTTAATTGCTCATTCTCCTCCATTCATCTTCCTTAAGGTACTGATACAAAATTCCATTCCTCTGCTAATCTCCTTATGCACCCTAGATTAGATTTGGTAACTGCTCCATAACTTTTAGAAGAACTAACTGATCGTCAGACGCTTGAAATCAAAGTGCTGTTTCTTTCCAGTTGGCTACACAGTGCAGTCATAGAGCATGAGTGTTGGAAAGCTTTTAACAGGGGAATGGAAGAGAAAAGGGAGCAGCGAAAAAAGACGCCAAAAACGCACTGTGTGCGACAGAAGTACACCTTAGCGCAGTGCTGTGAGGGGTAAAATACTGCGCCTTTCAGCTAATAATCTGGAATCCCATTATCACTGAGCCGTAAACTGAATTATTGGTGACGTACAGGCTGGATTATTCTATCTACTTTTTGTACCATCTATCCAAAAGTTGACACTTAATTATGTTGTCCCACAGTAGATCAAGTTTTACAACAGCAACAAAAGATTAAAACGGTTTTATATTGGGGACATTCAGAGGATAAACAGCGCTGTATTATAGGAGGGAACGGCAGTCAGCTGTGTTGCCATCTGGGAGAGAAGCACTGAAGGGCTATTAATATTTAAACCTTTTAGACTTTTTTAGAGTTGGGAGCGTTCCTAAAAAAACGGATTATAACTCCATAGTAAATTTCAGTGTCGACGAATGCTGCAAATAGTGCTACAGCAACAGTTAACGCTGGCAGAGCTTTAATCTGATTTGCTTTTAAGGTACCTTCTTCAGACACTAGTACAGCAAGAGTAACAGATCAGATTAGGTTGTGTGGATGGCAATGAATCTACTGCGTTGCATAAACACTCTCCATTTGACACAGAAGAGGACAGTGCAGACTCTCTTCTCTATCTCAGCAGAGCTTATCCATATTTATTTCGGTTAATGTTTTGATTCAGTGTGGTAATCACTTAAATGTCCTAATTGGCTAATTTTATTATTACATTCACTGCTAATGTGCTAATTGTTTTATTTCTGGGAAAGTGGTAAAAAATGCTACTCAATATTGATTTGTTTATCTTCTACTCCATTTATTTTTATTAAAACGTGGTTTGATTTAATTCTGTATTTCAGAAAACCATTATCATATGTAAGCATGTTAGTGAAGAAGGGTAGGGGTAGAGGGAAAAAGGGAGAGGCGCCATTATACAGAAGAGAGATTAATATGAGGTAGAAACTTTGGGTTTAAATGAATTTGCTGTGCAGTCAAAACATGTCTGGCTGCATTTCATTCATCTGGTTTCCTTGCAATAAAATGCAAAAATAAAAAGCCAATCAGTACAAACTCTCCAGGGTTTTACTGTCCTGGTTTCTGGTCAACAAGGCCCAATTGCCTCTTTACTTACTTGAAAGCATCATCCCTTTGAAAAGGCTCGTATTGCTGTGCCTAATTGCTGAGAGTGTCTTTCTGCACAGCCCTGAGCTATGGCGGGGAATTAGCTCCCCAGAGCGAGGATGCTTGCCTTGGGGGGGGGGGGGGGGTGGGGAAGCAAGGGAGGACCAGCTTCTCATCAAGGTGATACCAGGTGAAGGTACAGAAGCTTCTAAGTCCTGTCTGGGAACACCTCCCTCCAGCACAGGCAGAAAATTCACGTAAAAAGCTCTGATCAGTTTGTTTGCTACTTTTTATGCTGTGCTGATTATTGTGATGGCTGTGTTAGTTACTCCATGGGCCAATGCTGACGCTTTTAAAGGCCAAAAGCAAGTGAGTGCTAAGGGTACGCTGCAGTTGTACTTCTGCCCGGTTGCTTATTCCTGTTGAAGTCACAGAAACACTGCGTAGCAATAAGATAATGCTGATCCCAGAGCCCATGCTGAACATAGGTGTCTACTGTTTTCCACCTCTTGCATTTACTGGGTCAAAACTGGGACCAAGACCCGTGGTTTTGGGTCTCCTCAGCTCTAGCTAATTCTGGAAACTTTATCTGGACATAGGGCTTGCGGTAGTTGCAGAAGGTGCTCATGGTTCTTATCTCCGTAGATAGGTTTCTCTTGGTACAGAGCTATTGGGGGCTATCAATATGGTTAACAGTTCGTTCTTTACTCTTTCTGATGTAAGCGAGAGAAAAAAGCATGTTCTGACCTCCATAATTTCCCTACATTTTGTTGCAACACAATCTAGATGCTACGCACGCTTAATTTAAAACCCCAAAGATTTGGATTACTTCTAACTTAACTTTTAGGCATGGAAATGAGGAATTTGAATTCACTGAAACCACAGATTAATATTAAAGAATCAAAGTGCTTGGAAGGGTCAGTGAATGCTCTTCTCAAATGCTCTCTTTAAGAGGTTACCGAAGTGGGGAGGAAAAGTCTCCTTTAATGGCAAATTATATTTGGGAATTCTATTACTTATTGGTTAAATTAGAATAGTGTTTAAAGTGCGCTACCTGTTTTCTCATCCTATAGCACACCTCTTCACGTGACCTTAGTGGTGCCTCACTGACTTTCTTGCAGTCAATGGACTTTCCACGTCATCTCTGAATCTCTAAAAAGAGCTTTTCTGTGCCCTTTTTGTAAGGGGTGTTGAGTTTCATTCTCTGAAGGAGATATCCTTCCTCTTTCAGAAGTCCTCTTCAGCATTAAAATGTAGTGCTATGTTTTCCCAGAAATGGAGGAATATTTAGGTGAGCGGTTTTCAGGCTAAAATAAATCACACTGTGTCTTCATAAGTATATCAAGCACGCACTTATCCATTGTTTTCTTTATCGTTGTGCTTTTTAATGAAATATGTAGTTTCTGAGTCCTTAAATGAAAGGATTTGGGCAAGGGTGCAAAAAAACCTCAGTCCTAAGGCTATCGAATCTCCTTGTAAACCTCTCTGCAGCTTTTAGTGAGACTGGAAACCTGTGGAAAAGATATTGTTGGTTCAGAGACACTTGGAGGAAGTTGGGTGCTAATAAGCCTTTTGTGAATTTGCAGAACCACCTACCTGCCCCCTCCTTTCTGTATTGCAGTATAACAAAGATTGCTTCCACAGGAGCAGTCCTCCAAATTTATTTCCATCCAAAGCTATACACTTTATGAGCGTTAGCTGTTCCTAATGTGAAGTTTCAACAGTATGCACAGCTTATATCCACAGTAGTCATCTATCACTCGGAAAAAAAAGCTTTAATTAACGGAACCCTAATTTTAATGAGGTACTGAGCCGTGATCTTGTAAATTCTGCGGCACAGAGAATCATTTAGTTCAGGTTCACTTGTAACAATCCTCAACAGTGCAGTGCTTTTTATGACATTGTTTAACAGATTTTGATGTTAATCTAGGAGCCCTTTTTGGAGTAACCGTGTTCTTTACCTTGTAAGCATATTTTGAATTAATTGTGTTATGTTTTTCAAGCAACGGTACTGTTGCTTGCCTTCTGCACAAAAACTTATGGTAAGTCTGAACTATTCACCCTGTGTCCCGCCGTGGGACTCCACGGGGTTTCACCCCTCTCAAATCCGTTCCAAAAGCATCCCTGCCGCAACACCTAGGCCAGTCAAACTCCATTATTTTCACAGAAACCACTCGTGTTTAACAACTGCAGCAAAGTAAGCAGGTTATGCCACTTCCTCAACCTCCTCGTCCTGCGCCTGCAGGAATTGGGCGCTGGGTGGGAAGAAAGGGCAGTTCTCAGCGGTGTGTTTAATACGCTGACTGAGATGCACTGCTTTAAACACGCTGCTCTTGACACGAGAGCAGAAGGTGGGAAGCGAGGCAGGGAGGGTTTGGTGCCAGCTTTCTGTGCCCCGCCGTCTGAGCCAGCCGCTCGCCAGTCCTCCGCTGATCGCAAGTGACAGCGGCACATCGAGCTGCTTTAGCCTGTGACGAGCTCTCCCCGCTCCCAAGGGGGCAATTCCAGCAGTGCTGGGGGCAGAAGGGTGTATCCGCAGGAGCCCTTTCCCTGAAAATGCTGCGTGGGGCGAAGATGGTGGCTCCGCAGCAGCGCGTAAATGTGCTCTGTGCGGGAGGGATGGCCCTGGGGCAGTGGTGCCTGCTGCCTTCCCTGCTGTTTCCCAGAGCCCTCGCCACACAGAGCGCGCTGGTGAATTCAAGAGTGAATCCCTATGTGACTTATTTTTCTCTTTTTTTTTTTTTTTTTTTTAAGTATCGTTACTTTTCAAGAAACCATTCAGGTTTTAGTGAATGTTATTTTAGTGGAGCCATTAGAAAGACAGGGCTCCCCCACAGAACCAAGAACCAGAAATGTTGGAATAGTTGCCTGGCAGTGGAGAAAAACCCGTAATTCTGACAGACTAAGCACTAAGTATCCAATTGCTTATCTGTAGCAAAATAGGAAATTCAGAAGGCTCAAAGCTTGGGGCCCACTTATTCAGATAATAATCCAAACTGTTATTTGATTGTGAATAATCCAAATGCACAGTATTTACTGTTCTTTAACTATTTTGGACCTCTGTTTTTAACAAACTGATTTGTTATTTAATATCCTACTCACCGTTCACTTCCTTGTGCAGGTGACTCTATTTATCTCTGTACTGCCGGGATTCACACTTGAAGTATGGATTTTTGTTTGCATTTTTAGAAAGTACATTTCAAAGCATTTAGTTCAGCATAACTGTTCAACTTCGCCCTCAATCTCTATTTCATATTAATAAGGAGCTCCACTTCCAGAATTGAACTGCTGCTTTTGTTCTTATTATTAGTAAAAAGTTTGGTACCAAGAGCAGCAAATGATGAGAAGTAATTTTGTTTGAAACGAAGTAATCTTCCTATTCAAGGGCTTTTAAAGGAAAACTTAAATCAGCATTTAAGTTACTCTTCAGACTCTGTGTACTTTAACTGATGGTGTGTTTTCACGGTCTTGTTGTCCTACTCATGTTGTGCGGAGAAGGTAGAATTAGACTTTCTGGTATCTGTGGTTCGTACCACAAATAAAAGGAGTTCTACCTGACTTGTTCATCAGCTGGTAATTGAGAACATCAGCAACGGTTTCCATTTTATAGTCTCGAGCTCCAACAGTTTTATTGTGGGTTGTTTTCAGAATCTAGCAGAAGTGAACATGCGCTTACTTTGGCCATCCCATTTCAAGGGATGTTCCTAGGAACAACTTCTTAGAAGGATCAGTATGTGGTGTTCTTAGATCTGAACCACTGTTGAACGAACACTTACAACTACTCAACTAGTTTTCACAATCTGTTGTCCTGTAAAGTAATAAATGGCCCAAATTTTCTTCACACTAATTAAAATTCCATTTCTCATGAATTCCTTAATCGAGAGCAAGTCATTATGTGCTTTGTTGATTCTTAAGTGCAAAGATAATTGCAATGGGCAGCACGAAAGTGGTTTGATTATTGCCTGTCGACTCTTGTGAATTCTAATAGGTCTAATTGCATAGCATCAATTCATCATCTCAGCATCACTTCTTTTTATTATTAGCTCTCTGAATTGTAATGTGCTCATAAAGAGGTGTAGTAGTATATCAGAGCCGATGTGGTGTCTGGCCTATTGTGATTTTTTTTTTTTTTTTTTTTTTCCTTCCTTACCTAATGCTACTACTGAATTAAAAGTTTATGTGGTCCCCCTTTCCAAAACTTAGTTTAAAAATTTGTCTCCAGGAAGAAAAGGATACTGTCTTCCTCTGAATTTGCATTTGTAATTTCTTGGCTAGATGATAGTTCGGTCCTATTTTTTACTTTTCCAAATCGTTCCCATAAATCCTGCCCGTAATGTGTTGGCTGCAAAACATTGATCAAAAGCTTTATGACAGGGTTCTTTGTTATTGCTGAATATTATTTAGACGATGAGGAATCTGAGGTGAAATTCTCAACAAAAACTTTGTTGGTTTAGAAGCAGGAGAAAAGGAGCTCTAGGATGTATTAGAATTTCATTCTGTGGGAAATCAGGAAGGCGATTGGCTTCCTTGGGTGTGTGTTTGTGTTTGGTTTTGGTTTTTTTTTTTTTGCCTTTTTTGACCCTTAAAGCAAGCTTAGAAAAAGTTATCTTGAAAGTAGCTGAAGATAGCTATAGAGGAAACTACAGTCCTGTAACTAAAGATTAAAAGGTTCTGAATTAGTAATTTGTAATAGATTTTATGCCAAACATGCAGAAAAATCCTATCTTCAAATCCTATTCTCCAAAAGATGAAGCTTCTATTAAGCCAAAGTATTGCAAATATCTAGATTTTAAAATGTTTCCTCTTGACTTTTCTGAAAAGTGGAAAGATGCCTTTGTGCTTACGCTAAAGCTTTGCCTTTTTCTAAAACTTCATGAGCGTAGCGAGGCTGTCATCCTAGATTCCTCATCCTTCCCCTTTTCCATCCCCTGCTGCAGCACCAGTAGTACCTACAGACTTCTCAAAGCACTGGTAGCCATTGCCGCAAAGTGATTTTCTGGGTCATACCGCAGCTCAGGAATGGGTAAGCACTGTGTCCTGGAAACGGCACGGGTTAAGCCATTGGATTTGGCTTTTTCCAGTATGTTGCCTTCGGACGGGGGGACTACTTTGAGAGCATTCTGGGGGCAACTACATTGAGAACATTCATGTGCATAAGGTCAGGATGTTTACCATGATTAGTACCGAGCATTTGGCTTGCCATGAAAAAAAAATAGCAGCAGTTTCAAGAAAACATGTGAAAGCACATCATGTCTGGTTTGTTTTCTCTGCTGCTGTCTTGCCTAACATGTTTTTGTTTGCTTGACTGTATATTGCTCAGCTGGCAAGGTCAGCCAAATTGTTTGCTGCTTCATGTGCTCCGATTTCTGGCTTTTTGTAAACAATAAGAGCTGATATTATTCTTGAAGCAATTGCTTTCACTGTGAAAATATCAGTATGTCTTTCCGACAACCCACGCAAGGGGATATGACGCTGTGAAGTACAACTTTGCACGCAGACTTCTAAAAATTCCACCTAATCCTCAGGCTGGTGTTAAAGTGGATAATGTGAGTTTGCAGACACTTCCTCTTTTCCTGGAGAAATAATGCATTCAGCTTGTGGGCACTGCGGGCGGCAAAATAACCATTTTGCTTTAATAACAAGTGCAATAAAATTTACAAATATTTTTCTCAATAGGGTTTCCCAGAAATGGAGCAGTTCCGCTTAGCGAGGCACAGCCTTGCGTTTGGAAACGGCGTGTTGTTCTTACACTTGTCACCCTTGCAAGCTTTGCCATTGCCACATTAGGTTTTTTTTTTTTTTTTCCAAAGGCTTTACTGTGTTTACAGATTACTGCTACTCTTTCTAGCCCTGCTGGTTCCCAGTTCCTAAACTATGATAGCCCATTGACTATAGACTTGAGTTTGAAACTCCCTGTAAAACGCTTGAGAGGCGAGTGGGATGCTATGATCTTAGTTAGAAGGTAAGTTGACTGTATTTACATTTGTGTATCTTCTACAGCAAGGCTGAGCTCAAGACTATCCTTCAGCAGCTCTTTTAGGTCACTACGTGACTTTCCAGAAGGTTGTTTAAGTACACTTTCTTGAGTGAGCTAAACAAGGTATGACACCGGTGTTTTTTCCAAGGGCTCTTCCTAGCGACGTTGACGGGGAGAACATTAGCAGTGCAATAAGCCTCTGCAGTTTGCTTTGCAATACGTTCTTTTTCATCTTGGCAAAAAGAAAGAAAGAAAAAGTTTCCCTGCTTTCTGTTTTGGTACGTTTGCTCCTGCTGCAAATTCAACTGTTTACAACTTCCACTGATGCAAAACACTCTCAAGATGTTTGTCAAAGCTTGTTTTTCACTTGAATCCACACAAGCATTACATATTGTACAAAACACCATACCACAATTTTCGTCAAATGTCCTTGTTGGATGCATTTCGCGTCTCTGCTCAGCTTTTATATCTGCCAGCGCTTCTGTGCGCATTTGCTGGAGACTCTTGGCTCCTCTCCACCTCAGTGGTGCTTACTGGTGTCATTGGTGAGCTACGTTGCTCCCACCATGGGCCAGTAGCCTGGCCGAGCTGGTCACAACCCATGAGAGGGCCTATATGACTTAATGTGCAATACCGCCAAGTTAGATGTTGGGACACAAAAGCAGCCTTGGACAGCAAAGGGAATAAAGATGGGTGGTGTTTTCTTATCAGTCCTTTGTTTCTATTTTGCTGTTCTCCTCTAGTCCGTGTATCGCTCCCAGCTGGGTGGGAGTAGAGATCAGAAGACTTCAGTGTGATGCTTCTGCGATATCAGTGAAAGCTCAGTTCTGCGGAGGTTTCCAAAAGAAAACGGATAAAATCAGGGCCAGCGTTAGGGAGAGCGTGCCATGTTCAGACATGGCTGTATCAGGCCGACCGACGGCCTGCCAAGAGGTGCATCCTGCCACCCCATCTGCGGAGGTGCAGACTGAAGTGCAAACTGTAAGCTTGGGCACAAATTTAAGGAGTCCCAAGGCTGAGCAAGTCATAGCTGGAAGGTCGTGGGCTGTGTCCTGTTTGTACTGGGCAAAGGCTCGGGTTGGCTGAGTGTGTGCAGAACAGAGCACCTTCAGGGTGACTCTACCTTGACCGTACCTCACTCACCTGGGCAGAAGATCTGCTCTCTGTCTCGATTCAAGCCTTAAGGTTTACTTAGTTTTGCTAAAATAGTTGCTGGTTTTATTAATACTATAAATTAGCCTGTTTCTCACTTCGTTTGAAGTATTTGGAGAAGTAATAGCTGTTTATTAATAAAGCACGCAGGTAGCACTGTTGGAGCACTGAGGTTCTTCTCTAAATCTGTTATTTCTTTAGCCTGCGTCTACAGTATAGCAGAGTCTGTGTAGATACATGTCTCTCCATTTCCCCCCCCCTTTAGGTTCAGGCTTGCTCATGCCCCCGTCATCTACTGGGTTTGCTTTTAAGATGGGTTGCAGAGCAGTGAATTCCAAGCGCTAATGTTTGTTTCGTTGCCAGCTGATGAAACTATCTTTCAAACTAGAGAGCATCTCTGGGGAAGAGACTGGGAGGAAACAGTCAAAGGAATTTATCACGGATGCTTGGCATGCACTGCATTCCTACAAGTTGGTATCTGGCATACGTTGATATCAGGAGGGTGCTTTAGCGTGGTTTCAGCCACCTAAAATTAAAATAAAATTGATGATAGAAAGCGAGATTCCTCTTCTAGGCATGAAGTCTCATGTTACGGTTCAAAGAGCTGTCCAGTTACTTCACTTATCACACTTACATGAAGCAATTAAAGTGGCATTGCCAACCTGGAATCTAGTCAGCTTTTAAAAATGAGTTAAACTTACTTTTGGGTACCGCATATGTCCCTGTTTCCATTTACTGTGTTTGGTGGGTGAGTTTGGGAGAGAGGTGGTGATAGTAAATTTACAGGTTTGGTTTTTCTCCTCTTTCCATTTCATTGTGATGGGCTCACAGACGCAGCAGGGGAAACCATCTCTAAAGGAACTGACTGTAGACAAAGGTCTGTGAAACGTACAGAATAGAAACTTGCTAAAAGTACGGAAAAGGAATACTTAAGGTGAAGTAAATTGAAGCGACTATCTATGTTTGTCTTGTTACTATAAAAAAAATAGTAAGTGTGAGATTTTTTTTTTTTCATTGATGATACTTAAAAGATGAAGCGATAAAGGTGAATTTATTCATCATAGAGAAGGTGTGCCATCGTTTTCCTTTGCCGGTGTTTGGATCCTTGTTGTCTTTAAGCAATAGTCTCACTGATTTCAGGGGGACTGCTCCCAGGCTTGGAAGTATTTTGCAAGTTTAGAGCTATAAACACTATATTTATTGTTTACGAGGAAAATACAGTATCCCCTGTATGAAATGTAGTCCTGTAGGACACGGTTTGCGTGTCTCCTCAGCTCTGTCTTTTTAAACTGGGAACGTGCATTTAAAAATATTTAATGGTTCAGTCTTTTAGTTTCTAACTTTCTTCTCCCTGTGTATCGACTCCGCTTTGATAAAGAGCCCCAACAGGCTGCAGGAGGCTCTCCTCTCTGTATTCCCAGAGCAGTGTGTTTGTGGCCAGGCAAGTGCTAACCTCTCCTAGCATGGATTCCTAAGTTTTAAACGTTCAAACTTAAAGTAATCGTGCTGATTTAGCTAGCACTGGTTTCTTCAGGAGGTACTCAGAGCTATTAATTTTATCACCTTTTTGTCTTAAAGACAACTTGTAAAATTCTTAGCAAAGCACGCATTTTCTACTGTAAAGGTTACATAGATTAGAGAAGTGTCACATGAAAAATATGTGCTCCAATTTTTGGAGGTGAAAAGTTTGTTTATTCTCAAGAAAATGTCTAGTAAGAGTGGTAGCTCTTGTTATGTGTCACCAACAAGGAATAGATGCACCACAGTGAAGCTATGAATATAATACAATTTTCCTTAGAACTTTAAATCATACTTTATTGCTGCTTTGAGAAGCCTATAAAACTTCCTATTAAGAAAACAATGTTTTCAGTCTTGTGTTTTCAAGTCTTTTTACCTGAAGTGATCTCATTAAAAAAAATTGGTATCCCTTTGCTAGGCAGGTAAAACCAGTGCTGGCAGTTTCCTCTCCTTGCACCTGCAATTATTCTGCTGTTAATGTGTATATAAGGGTTGTTTAGTTTTGGTATTCTGAAAACTCCTTGCTGTAATCGCTGATCCTTTCAAATGAAGACCAGTGTTTTGTAAACGATTATGCTGATATTCTTAAATCCCATGGGAAAGACAAATATTTTCAGTGATTCAATAATTTCATAAAGGGAAAGAAAACGTTGAAGTATTGATGCAGCGAGTCGCTCGCCCTGCCAAATGATCTGGGGACCTGCCTTGTGTTCGCCACCCAGTTCAGGATTTCCAATGGCCATGGCAAACATTGCATGTTTGGGGGAGAGGTGGAATTTGTTAATCCTTATACTGTAGTTCTCTTGGCATGTCTTCCTTTGAGCATCCCTGCGAAGATCTCAACCAAATAATAAGAGGTGGTTTAATAAGAAATATTAGTAATGTTATCAAAACACCAGTTTGCACAGGAAAAATCCTTAAAATCAGAAATAAAGCGCTTTTCCTATAGCTTACTTTAATACTATTAAAGAACTCTGTAGCACTGTTTGGCACTCAAAGTGGAAGAATTTCAGTTCTGAGTGTAAATCTTTTCTGGATAAAATGAGTGTGGTACTAAGTTCTGTAGTGAGGCTGGCAGGGGGGGTGGTGGGGGTGTGTGTGTGTGTGGGGGGTGTCTGTTTCGTTTCTTCCTTTCCCATCTAAAGGGCATATCCGCTCTTTAACTGTTGCGATACCCCAGCAGAGGTAACTGAATCGGCTCTAACGGAACTGGGGTGGACAGTGAAACCAGCCCGAGTGTTGCAAGGGGTCTGTGCTTTAAGAAGGTGAGAGCATAAGCTCACTTCTGATATCTGTGCCCCTGTATTTAATCCACTTCCGAAACCAGAACTGAAGCTAACATACTTGAAGTATTTTTTTTTTTGCATATTTTAGACTTGATTTGTTTTGCACGTTAAGGGTAATATTTGCAAGCTTCTCTTTTGAATTGAGTGTGGTTAAATATACCTTGAATTTGTGGCTAGTGTGTTATCCTTCACCATGCTCTGTATTTTGGTTTGAAATTTTTGTGGAATGGCAGACTGAAACTCTCTTGCTTAGTGTCTTAAGAATAAGCACTCTCAGTTTAAGGGCGAACAAGTTTATTTTTGAGCGCTGAAAAGCCAACTGACTGAATTAGTAGACGAATTAAAAACAAACTCGCTCCCAAACATCTTTCGCTGCTCAATAAAGAGAGAATCTTTGGCTCATGCTTTCCTACAAGTAGCAAACGTAAACCAAAAGACAGATTAAAGCATCTTTGTCTATAGCCTTGTCTACTTGTGAAGAGGAATAGCCAGAGAAAGGTGGAGAGCATTACTTGGGTCAAGGGGGTCACTTGGTACGGGTTTCCGGAGCCACTCAATGCGGAGGGCGCTTGGGCGACCTCCTCTGCTGCTACAGCAAAATGAGCTTTGCTGTAGTTTGAGGACACTATCTGCTTGGGGCAACATAATTTTGCCTGTTCTGTTTCCCTAGGAATATTCAAGTCTTTATTTGGGTTGATGATTTGTAGAGGGGAACAAGGATAACATTTGAGCATTTCCGCTGCAACTGCTTTAAATCCAGATTAAGAAAGAAAACCGAAATAGCGAGTCGTGGATGTCATAATTTCATGTTAAGCCCATGTCGTGTTCATTTCATGTTCGTTTGTATCACATCACACTCTGAATATCCCAAATGGAGCTGTTGCCTTTTAGCTTTACGTGTAGGCAATTGTTCCCCTCGAAGTTGTGGGGCCGTCTGTCTAGTCGCTGCTTTGACATCTGTCATGGTACTACTAAATTGCTTTGTAAAACCTATTACTTTGGGGTATAGTATAGTGTCTCTTAATTGCACCACTTGCTTCTCCTGCCTGAACAGAGCCTACTTTTGTTTCCGCCGTTAATGGTGAGGCCCTGATGGCGGAGCGATGCTGGGAGTTCGTTGATGGGAGGGGGAACCGCTCTGGGATTACGCGGGCATTCTTGGGCCTTGTAGTTTATGATGAGCGCGAGTGCCAAAAAGGCTTGGGTTTTCATTTGTGTGACTTGATTCTCCGGCCGGCTGTTGAGGCAGCGGTACAACCACTGCGAACAAGCTCTCTGTGTTTTTTAGCTTCCCACAGATGCCGAGCAATCGCTCTCTGCTAAATGCCGGCTATTGAGCGCAGACTTCTGCGGCTCCCCGAAGGATCTCTCGGGCTCAGCAAATCCTTTGCCTCTCCCTTTGGGAATATTGTTTTCTGACTGTCTCTGCTGCCTCGTACTTAAAATATACACCTAACCCACAAAGAGGGATGCCGGTTAATCATTTACAATAAATATATTCTTTACCTTTTCTTGGGTAGACAGTGCTGTTTAGGTGAAAAATGGCTTAAATACTTTACACAAATGACTTCTAGATATCATAGCTTTTGTGGCTAACGAAACATTTTTTGGTTCACCCAAATCAATTATTTAATCACTGAAGGCAGCCATAGAAGGTACAAACTTCAGATAGAGCAGTACTTATTGCTCAAGCCTAAAAAACTGAGGCTGTTTCCTTAACTGCTGATAACTGCAATATATATATTGTATAAAGCAAAGAAACACTTCTGAAATGAGCTGTGTCATATGTAGTCAAGTTCAGCATTGCGTGATCTGTAAAAGATGTTGCCTTGGGTTTAAAATATTCAACTTGGCTAATCTAGTTTTGGAGACACACATTAGTAAATAACTTAGGCTGTGGTCTTGGGGGATTCGTTGCAGTTGAACTTAAATTAACAGTTGTTTGTTACACACTGAAAATGCACATTTTATGTGCAAGTGCATATAACCAGAAATAGAAAATGAACAAGCTGAGCAAATTTGGATACCAAGGCATTAGGTACGTGCATTCCTTAAGAACAGGGATATTCAGTGCGTACAAGTATCCAGAGGGAATTGCATTTCCCATCAACTGAACCTCAGCTATCCCTTCTCAGTACCAATATGATGGGTGTTTATTGTGTAAATCAACTGATAAGATTTACAAATGGAGCCCTAAATGCTCTGACTTTTTGTCAGGGTGGGTTATTTTTTCTTAATATAAATTCAGTGGCACATACAGTGTGGTAGCTTCCTTCTTAAAATTCATACGGTTACTGCTGTGATTGACAGGCTACAGCTTCATTATGCAGTTCACTAGATGGACCGATTATGGCTATGAATGCGTGAATAGGATGAAGGAAAGAAATGTGTAATTGATTCTAGCCGTGGTCGGCTGGTTCATTAACGGTGCGAATGTGTCCGTAAGGGAAGAAATAAGAGAAACTTATTTGTAGTTCTTCAGTTGTTTGGAGAAATTCGTTATGCTAATATTTTTGGCATCCAGTGTCACTTTTCCAAAGAACAAGGGAAGAGTAAATTGCCTCAAAAGTAAGTTACATCAGTCCTCCAGGTTGGTTTTTGAGGCACAGTCACTTCTCTTCATCCTTTTGCAACTGGAAGTTGCGTTTTGTCTTTGCCCACGCTGCTCTGCCCTTTCTCCATAGCAGCGTAGGTAAAAACTTGCGTGACAACCAGCGGGTTAAGATGTATGGATTGACTTCTTCGATAAAAAATGACCAGAGCAGAAAAGCCTCATTGGCCTTTTTGCACGTAGAGTTTGTGTGCTACAGTAGACGTAGTTTCATTTTTGACTGGCCTATATGGGAGTTTGAGGGGAGAGTCGCTGTGCTTTTGAAGTGTTGATTAAATGTGCAAATTATATTTACTTTCACTGGTGGCTAAGTCGTTACAGGGATGTTACAAATGCTCAAGCGCCTGTTATACCTCCAGATTAGGGTTTGGTTTACACAAGGTTCAGTTGTCTGCTTTCATTATAGTGCTTGAGGGGGGAAAAAGAAGAATACTGAATGAAAACGTGCAGAGGTACGATACAGAGGGTGCGAACGTGCACGTCGGGGTGTGATTGTCACAGGCCTTGCTTTGGCCACTAGAATTTTGAACAAAATACTTGGCGGTCAAATGACCAAAAAGAGAGCGGTGGATCCCGTAAGCTCTCCTTGGATTGACCACGTGTTGCAAGGCAAATCTGGCAAAGCCAGCGTAACAAAGTGTTGTCAGCCTTAAACGAGCTCCGAACACGGTTGTACAGCATAGATCTGCTGCTGCTTTCTCTTGACCGCCCCTACTGTTTCTCTGCAAGCCTTTTATATAAGAAAAAATATCTCCTTCCTTTATAAATATCGCTTTTAAAACTAAGCAGCTTCATTAGCATTTAAAGCAGTTTGATCCATTGCTGTGGCCTGATCCCAGATGAGAATATACCTTCCTCTGGGGCTCTCTGCCTCTGTGTACTATTAAAACTGTAAGCAAACATCTCTGCTCTGTGTACACAGAGAAAGTGATTTACGGACACATGGATTGCAGCTCTCTTTTTAATGAAGTTTCTTATCAATGTGCTTGGCTGGAAGACTGACCATAGTAAATCAGAAGCTTCAAAGCAGGGCTGGCAGCTTCATTTGGCATGAAAATTAAAGTACTGCAAATGGCGAGTGTGGCATCCTCCGAGAGCTGACTGTTCCCAGTTTTACTCCGTTTACCTGGTTTTGAAGAATGAAAAAAAACACATTAAGGAGACACTTGAGGGAAATGTTTGCATCCCTTGCTCCTGTTTGACCTCATTAAGAACTGCTCAGACAGCAAAGGGCTGTAGGAGCTCCAAGAAGGAACAAAGCTGTTTGGTAGCAGGGATCTCTAGCAGGCTTTTCCAGCCAAATTAAATCCTGCTGGAGTTTCTCTGCATTTCCCCCAGTTTAAAAACTTCTCGGTGGTGAGACCGCTTCTGTTTCGTGCTGTTGTGCCTCTGCGTGCGCAGTGTACCTTCAGCCCGTTGTTGTGCTGGTCCCCGTGGCCGGCGCTCCCATCTGCGTCGCCTTCTGCAATTGGTTTGCCTTCTCCTGCGGTGAAACTCATCCCCACACTTGTCCTGCGATGGTCCTTTACGCTTGAAGCCCAACCTGGAAGTCGCTTTTGCTTCAGAAAGGCTGTGAGCCTGTTTAGGGTGGATGCTCGTCTGGCAGTGGGTAGATTGGTGTGGACAGTGGTCAAGCAGGGCTTGCGTGTCCACGTTTGTCCTCTCCAGCGGTGCCAGAGGTTTGCGTTTGGGGCTGGCTGCTGTGGCGGCTGGCCAGAGCAGCAGGGCAGCAGTTCTGCCCCTTCGTTTTCTTGTAGACAAATGCCTCCAGACTTCCCCTTCCAGCATGCCCACCCTCCTCCATCCTCGGGCTCGATGGCACACGTTTCTCCAGCTCTGTGCAGCTGAGGGAGGGGGGAACGTATGAGCCGTAAGGAAACTTTATTGTGACAGACAAGCTGGAAAATTGACACAGTCTTCATAGATATATTAAAAATAAATGGCTCTGCTTCAGCCTGTGAAGTCTGATCCTCATATATTAACTGCATGGGCTGGAAGGGGAGAGCTGTTTTATTTTCTGGTTTGTGTGCTTTATGCCTGCATAATCTCAAAGGGGTTTACCTGCCTGCAGACCTTACCGCATTGGGGAATAGATTGAGCAGAACAATATATAGTTAGGCAATGTATGGATACACTGACTTTTTTTTTTTTATTGACGGTGTACAACAATAAAATTACTGCTTCCCTGTTCGTCTGCTGACCATGAAACAGACTGGCATGTTATTAATGCTGCTCTGCTAGTAAAGTCTGACTCGCATGTGTTTCAGAATAATAATGTGCCAAGCAAAAGCAATTTTTGCTAACAAACTCTGTAAACAATTAGAATAGTTTTGATATTTTATAAACCAATTCGTAGCCATCTTCAGCATCCTGTCTTAAGCACCTCCTATTCCGGGCTTGTAAAAATTAAAACATAAAAGCTAATAACTGCATTAAAGGTTACCTATTTACATGAAATGTCTGGTGAGTGATGGAGGGTTGCTAATGAGGCACCATGGAAATGCTAAATCAGGGCGTTCTGAAAAAAAGATGACAAGGAAAACGCTTACCGTTCATTGAGCTGAGAATTTTTAAAATTAGTGTTTAATAATGGAAGACTGAAGGAATGGACTTAAACATTTAATGAGTGAAATGCGTCTAGAAATTATACCAAGGGGAGTTCTATGCAGAAAGACCCAAGCAAGAATTTGGTACTTGGGCTGTCCCCTAAAACTCCTGCTTGTCGTTAAATAATAAATTAATAGTTTAAGCCATTACGCTTCAGCTTTTAAGCAGCTGCACCTTGAAATGCAAGTTGACTCGGCCGCAGCAGAACGAGGGAAATCTTTTATGATTCTTTCCTTTCTTCATCTCTTACAGTTTCTTTTTAAGTTGGTTTTATAGTTGTTGCTGTATTTGCTTGTTGGCTGCTGGATGTTGTGAATCTGAAATGCATCACGGTACTTCTGATCTTAGTGTCTATAAATGTAGAATGACCTTGATTGAGATCAGATTTACTGGTGTATTCCTTCCCCCTTGCTCAGTAATTGCAGCTCATCTGTTTCAAAAACAAAAACACGGGGGGGAAGAGTTAAGAGAAGCTTTTTCATTCTCTGAAGTTGCCAACAGCCAAGTGCCAACACTCGTAAACAGAAACTTTCCTTGGAAAGCTTCAACCTGAAGGAAGCTGCTGCAGTCATGGTCTGAAATGGTCTTTCCTGATGGAAGTACTCGCACAGCCTTATCTCCACAAGCAGAAGCAAATTTTAAACTAGCTGTGCTCTTTCTTCTAGGTCTTAATAGCTCTCAGTTCATTATAGTAGCTAAAGCGCGCCTGAAAAGCAAACCGCAACTATTTTCTGAACTCTGGGTGAAGCTGTTCTGCTTGTTTCAATCGCCTCCTATCATCCTGCTCATCAGTGGATAAAGACTCCACACTGACGTGATGGTTCAGTTCCCTGAAATGCTGTGGGGAGGGTTCGCTGGAGTCACCGTCTGGCAGCTGTGACATTCAACAGAAATTATCCAATCTGTCCATCTTGTTCCCGCAACTGGGGGCAAAATTACTGTGATCAAAATGGAGAGAGAAGAGGAGTTAACTTTTTTTTTTTTTTTATTTACTTCTCAGTAGGATGGTTTTCTGTAGAAGTTGGGAAGTTTTAGCTCTTGTGGGTTTCAGTTTCCCATCGCAGCCAACTCCTCTGTGTTTTCTGGGCGCTGGGATTCTCTGACGTGCTTTTATTTCCTGAATATCGATACTTTCTGGCTAACCTAAAGAAAAAGTTTTGGAAATGTTCAAAACATGCCTCAGAGCAGAATCTACCTTTTTAGTAGAGACCAGGAATTGACAGATGATGCTGGGGGGGGGGGAAAGACAGCATACATTTTAACGTTTGACCATTTTCACTTGTGCTTTGGTATAGGTTGGAGGGAAATAATCAAAGACAGCTTGGACAAAGAATAATGGTGTGAATTCTGTAGGATTTGTGAATCAATTAAAATATTCTGGAGTGTAACAACAGCAGATGTTGCTTAGAAACCTGTCCCATATGGGAGAGAAACACAACCTAACCAATGGGACCAGCAGTACCAGAATTGAAAGCGTTGGCCTAATCCTTTTTTGTGGCAACGTTGCAAAAAAAGAAAATAGTGCCACTCTTTATTGCTGCTGCTGTATATTGTAGTGGGTGATAAGAAAGGAAAAAAAATGTACCTGCCAGCATGACTCATTCTTTTGTCATCACATGTGCTATAGAAGAATGGCATTTGAAAAGTAAATGTGTCTTCCTACCAGTTAAGGGGGGGATGAAAAACAAAAACCACGACACCTTTTAGTTTGTAGATTTTTTTTTTCTAGTTTTGTTTTACTCCAGGCTTTTTACTTCATGTTTTTTCTTGTAGCACTTTAGAGACTCTAAAGCATCTGATTTTGATGAGTCCAGAGGGTGTCATACCTAAGATCCTCCCTGACTGTACTTTCTCTTTTGTTCATTCAGTTTTTTCAGAGTATTGTGTTTCATTGCATGGTGTCTCCATCTGGTCTGATGGGAGAGGAAAGCACATTCTTTGGATAACTAACACATTCATAGGTCACAACTTTTCTCCTCTTAAAACGGCTGCTGAGAAAAGGCTTAAAATACTGGACAAAAAAGATGACCTGTGTATTGCCATCAAAGTTCTGATGTGGTGTGCAGTGAACTTTCCCTGTGAGAGGACCTTCAAGGGGTGAGAACAACTGGGGGTTTCAAACAGTTGTACAATATTTAGAGTTGTACAGCCCTAAAGATTTAAGGTATCTATGAAAACGTTTCGTCTATCCAGAACGGGGATTGCAGTAAACATAACAAACGCTTAATGCATCCTCCTCATTTTTTTCATCAGTCCAAATACCTCAAACTTTAGCCTTTACTGTTTTTCATTTTTATTGAATTATCAAAATTGCATCTTATTACGTGGTTTCCAGTTATAAACATTTTCTTATATTATTATTCCTACATTGGTGTCTAGGTACAATACCAGAAAGGATTGGCTTGAGATGAATAAGTAAACTACCTTAAGATCTTTATTTTTTTTTTTGTCTTGCAGATGTGATCCATACAGTTGGGCCGATCGCGAGAGGCCATCTCACCGATACTCATAAAGAAAACTTGGCAAATTGCTATAAATCCTCTCTGAAGCTGGCCAAAGAAAACAACATCAGATCAATTGTAAGTACTCCATGAGAACACATTATTTTTTCTCATTTGGATCTCTGTTTTCTTGCTGTAGAACAACTATAGATTTAATAGTAGGCTTCCAGAAGGACTTCTTGCTATATGTGATATGAAAAAGCAAGAAATTAGATAGCGTTTGGCCAAAATAGTTGCTTGAAGAAAGGGATATGCTTATTTTAGGAGTTAGGGAAACTTGGCCTTAGTAATAGGGGTACAAACAACTGCCTCCTTAAGAAAGGGAGAGAGCTGTTCCAGTGGCTCATATTAAACTGTATTACTTATTAAAAAGCCTTAAGAAGCCACTGGTCAGGATGACAACGGCATGCAGTACTGCCTCCTAAATAGCTGAGAAGTGATTGATTTGTTACTTATTTTGTCCATTAATGTTTCTTCCCAAAAATAAAGGTATTGGTCGAGTGGCACTGTTTAAAGCACTCCCTCACCAGAATCCATCGTAAAATAGCCTGTTATGTGATATTCCATTAAATAATAGTTTCTTTGATTGCTTGAAATACATGTTACAGGTTTGTACCTCAAAAGGCCAGACTTTCAAAGTCCACAGAGAAAAGGAGCTGTTCTTCCTCTAGCTCTGGAGTTTTGATTCTGTAGCTCAAGCTGTTGCAGTTGAAGTCTTTATATATCCATAGATTACTTCTATAATCTATATGTTTAACCTATATGTTTAACCCAGAAGGAAGTTATCACCTGGGCCTGACTTCCCACCTTCTGGGTCGTTTTGGCTGGTTGTGTGATAGCATGTATATTTGGCAACTTAGAACACACGCGCTTAATAGAATAAATGTTAGTTGGACCAGCAATGTTGTATCGGGGTGAAATATTCAGTAAGGGCAAGCTATTAACATGGAAAAGTCACAAATGGAAAATAAAGCTTTTTGAGGAGAGGGGCAAGGACAGGCGGAGGGCTTAGAGCCTGAGTTAAATGTGCCCTTCAGAGCGAAACCTGATGATTATTGCTTATTTCTTCCTTTTTGGTGTAAACTGCTCTCTTCACAGTCTTTCCTCTAATTAAATTCTACATCTCAAAATGGTGTCAAGTGAGCCCTCTCTTTGCCATTATCCAGCCATGAAACAGAGGTGGTACCCAATTTAATTGTTAATTGTTTTTTTTTTTTTTTTTTTCTTTTAATGCTAGACATGTAAGCTAGAACTGAAAGCAACCTTCGGGTGGGGGCACTTGTTTTGAACTCCTCTCTGGGATTGTTTAAACATCATAGAAAGATGTTTCTCTGTCCTGCTGCGATTCTCGTTGGAGGCAGCAAGATTTCTGCTGTTGCTCCTACATTCTTCCTTATTCCTGCCTTTAGGCTCTAGGGAATTACATGCTGCTTCTTGGGCATTGGGGTTAGTGATAATCAAGTTGCTGACATGAGGGGGATAGGAAGGGGGGAAAAAAAACCTAAATAGTGAAGCGGTGTAAAAAAGAGTATTGAAATAACAAAGAAACTGCAGTGGGTATTCATCAATGTTGGTAATGCTTGCATCCGTAGGGATCCTGGAATTTTAGGACAGTCTAGGTGGTAGCTTGGTATTTAACATGGAATGATAATAAGAGTGGTCATACTCATGGGTTTCATGAAAACTAGCCGGATATTTTAGTAAGAAAAGATGACTGAGGAGAAATCATCCATGGATTTATTTCCTTGCTGGTTAAGAGCTGTTGACTGTGCACCTGTTTGAGATAAAAAATACTCAATGCCCAGACTTGCAGAACACAGCTGCACAAGCTGAACAGGAGCCAAGAGCCATTCATTCATACCAGCATTAAGAAGCTTAGCAAGCAATATGGATTTTAAAGTCCACATGACAGATCATGGACTGTTCTGAAAAGCCCTAAGTCCAGTGATTTCAGTGATGCTTTGGGAAGCGAAGGCTACTTGAGTGTCTACCCTAACGAACAAATCAAGCCTGGAGCAATGTACAATGTATAATTCATTCAATTAAGGAGCAGTAGATTACTGTGAGTCTGAAGAAAAGAATACAAAGTGCAAATGGATTTCACGAGATCCAGTACAGCAGACATAGAGGGAAAGGAAAGAAAGTGAATAAAAATACCTCCAGACTCCTGAGGCTTACAGAGGCCATGTAGAGGGAACAGAAGTACTCAAATCGACTCGAATAGGCAACATCCAAGTGTGGACTGGATTATGGCAACAGATGTATTTGCAATAGGGAGAAAATAAACAAAAACTGGGGGGGGGAGGAGGTTACCTGTATAAAACGAGGAAGAAAAAAAATCATCTGTGCTGATTGACAGCATATTTTGGTGGCTTCTTTAACAAGAAGGTGAAATAAGCATGGGAAAGAGGAAAATGAGGAATTTTAAAATAGGTACCGAGTAAAAGCAGTATACTTATGACATACAAATAAATAGGTATTGATGAGAAGTTGTAGTATACTGAAAGAATTAACTAAATGAGAAAGCGTCGGAGCACCCGCAGTAGTAGCAAGTGAGAAAGAAGGAAGAAGGCACGAAAGCATTGTAACAACGTGAATGTGTTACTTATCTTCAAAACAGAAAGGACAGTCAGTCTAGGAATTAATGCAAAAAGAAGGGGGGGGGGGAAACATGTTTTGAACGTGAATTGTGTCATAGGAATTAGAATTGCTGGTGGCATTATGAATGAAGAGTAATGATGAATGGCAATGTATCAAGTTGGACAGAAGTGTGTAGGGTGACTCAGGGTGCACCGCTAAACGCAGTTTAATTTAACATCTTTATTAATGATTTTTGAAGAGTACATAAACAGCTCATTAATTACACTTACAAATGATGCTACATTAGGCAGTGTTGCAAACACTAGAAAAGGACAGAGATATATGATGACAATTGATTAGAGACTGCGAATATAACCTCATCCACCATCCGCTACAGCACCAGAAGGGAGTTTTTTGCCTCCGCTTAAGTGGAAGATAGGTCAGAACCAGAGCTGACAGCTACAGTGCAACTCAGTATGGGAAAAGACGAAGTAGCATATGGTGGGGAAAAATAACCCAGTTTGCAAGTAGTCAAAGGGAGAAGCGTGCTGGAAAACCAGCGTAATGAAGAAATGGTCTTGAATAATAAGCCTCAAATCAGATATACTTACAGCAGTCACTTGTTTTGTTTCAGTATTGCCTATTGTTGAGCTGCCTATAGAGGAATGATGTAGAGGTTGTAGTTTCTGTTCCAAATGGACTGAGGAGAACAGGAATAAGATTTGGAATAGATCAAAACTCACTCACCCGCCTGTGTATCTGGATGCTTTACATGCTGAGGAAGGGGAGCAATGATCTCGAAATACCGTGCAAATTGTGAGATGCAGCTTTATGGAGGCGGGAGAGAAGAATCTTGTTGTGCGTATGACAAAATGGCAATTAAATGGTGTAGCTGATATTAGTTTGGGTTGTGTTTGTGTCTAAGGTGTTCAGGCATGGATCAGGGCAACTCTGTGCTAACGCTCGGGGGAGCACTGAAATCTCATCTGAAAATGCTCTAATCTCAGTACTTAAAAAACAAAAACAAACAAAAAAAACCCCAAAACAAACAAACAAAAAAAACCACCGCAAAAGTGATGGGTATAACCAGAAGTGAGATGAGGGAATATAATGAAATGCCATTCGGGCTGGTTGCCGAGGTTCATAATTCACCGGCAGCCCAGCCATGGGCGAGGATTTACATAACTGTTAAGGCAGAAAGAAGAGCCTCGGGAACAAATCTGATCATCCGCAGGATTGTTCAGAGAAATCAAACGGCCCCTGACATTTGGCTCCCGTGCCCGTTTGCTCAAACCTTTTATGTTCTATATGAAGTTTCGAATGCTATATCAGCTATTGTTGTACAGGAGTTGGTCTCTCTTAGGTCATGTAATCCATCTACCTTTTGGGTTACCAAAGTAAAGTTTCTGTTTGTACTTGTTATCTGCCATTCCCAAAAACATGCATCGCTTTTTCCTTCGCACTTGTTTATGTAGCTGTGCCCACTGTGGGACGCTTGAGCTGCTCTCTGACTATTTGTGTGGCCATCAGTGCAGGGTGAACCTTTGTGTTGGATGAGTATCATTTACATGATTCTCTTGTCTGGTTAAGAGGCTACTTGAGACACTGTTTCTGTTTATCTCCACTTAAGTTGGTACAGATCAATGGGAGAAAAAATATTTAAGGTAATACAAGGAGTTTATTTTAGGAGTAAATAGTTGGTACTTAAGCAAATTAAGTTTCTTAAATGTTCAGAGTAATTTCCTAATGATGTAAAGAATTGTCTTTTGATGTTGGTCTCTTTAACACGCTCATAGCGATTGCTATCCTACATCAATTAAATATCTGCTGCCTGAAACAAAGGGGAATACATTATAGGCGCCAAATCTTTACTGAAAGAAGAAATTGTAAAACTATCCCAAAGTATTCCAGTAGATGCTTCTGCTGTTTTCCTTTATTGGTTTTCTAAACAAGTCTTACAGGACAATTAATTGTTAGGTTATCAGGCAGACTAAAGGTATTGTAATCACTGTTTTCAGGAATTAAATTGGTCCCCTGTTTACATGTAGTTTGAAGTTATTTACTCCGTGTGCTCTGACTTTTTTGGAGGACCTCCTGTCCTGCTTTACTTTGTATACACCACTTTGAAGCTATCCGATACCCTGGAACTCTTCTGAACATCAAGCACTTCCCTGCCACGTCCTTTGGTTGTGGTTGAAAAAAATTTTGACGAATTGATGTCTGTCAAAGCTGGGATCGCGGTTAAACGGGCACTTTCTGAACTGCACAGAAAATAATAATAAATAAAAGATGCTGTGTGTTGCTGTGGCTGGGATCCAAGTCAAAAAGGCTGTAGTGTGTTTGCAGAGGGGGAAGCTGGTGCTGATGCTTCACCCAGAAGGCAAGGCAGGCTTCCTCTGCGATGGTTAACAAAGTGGACAAGTTTTATTTGGGACTATAGCTCTGCTGTTGTTTGGCATCCCAGTCTTCACGATCGCTTCATGTTGGCAGGGGGTGAATTAACAAGGAGCGTTTCTTCAGACTGCGCTCTGTGACCTCCACCTCTAGGGAGAATTATGGCTAATGTGGGGGGGCTGGAGGAAATCCTCAAAGAATGGGGCTTTGTGAATTGCAGAAGGAGGCCTGCTTACCACCGACAAATATAATTAACAGGGTTGAATACAAAATATAGACATTTTTCTATCAGATCCCTAGAGTCAGGTAGGGAAGAGTTCATGCTCTTCTAGAGCTTTACTCGATTAGTTTGCTGTTGCATAAAAACCATGCACCAAAAATATCAGTCTGTCTTTCTGCCTGGATGTCTGTGCTGTGGATGCAAAAGCTAGTTCTGCTCCAGGGAAAACCTCTTAGCTGGACTTGCCTTCTCAACACAACTACCCCGCTCCTTCTGTCTAACGGCTACGAAGGCAAAAGGCCGTCTAGAAATAGCGCAGATGTAAGAGCACCTATTCGAGGGCTGACTTGCTCATCTTCAGGTCGAGTGGAAAAGCCATCATTTGGCGGTGGGATGGCTGGTGACCTGTAACGATGGGATAGTTCTGGGAGAGTAGGTTGGCTCTTGACTCTGGATAAAGTGGGTCCCTCCTGTGCGTGCCGCTCATGCTGCGCTCTGGTTAGGGTTATTAGAGAATTCTGCTAAATAAGGTCGGGACATGCTTTTTGAAATCCACGTCGTTCCTCCATTTCTGGGGTTTAAGTCAGTGTACGCGATGCATATTACTAGCTGTGCATACACGGTACTTTTAAATTGAAGTACTATTTAAGAGTTTGTTAGATAAATATTCCTTTCATGTAAATATTAAGTTAATCTACAGGGATTTTCAACTTATGCTTTTTGCAGGTGTTTTTCAAAGACAAGGGTCACTTAATTTTATTTGTCGTATTGGCAAAGTTAATACTAATGTAATTCACTTGTACAGAAACCCAGCCTATTAATTATTCAGGGCAGCATATAAAACTGCATCGAGAGGTACCCGCCACTTTATCCATTTATAGCACTTAAAAGACAATTTGGTTATTCTTTAATTGTCCTGAATATTTGTCCCCACCTGTAATTGTGGATTTTAAAAATAGACTTTGCGGCTATGGACTCTGATATTCTTGGTGTTTGTATTTACCTTTAAAAGGAAGACATACTTCTGATAGGCTCCACTGTTTCTTTGAGTGGAGACACTAGCCTCTATGCTGCCTGAATCTTCAATTGTAACTCATGGACTTAAATTCTTAATATCGATTTCAAACCTAGAATGTCACCAGCTCCTCCTTTTCTAAAATAAAAAATTCATCAGAGGAATTTTGCTTGAATTGTAGAAAGGCGCTTAAAATGGCGTACTGTAACATATTGGTCTAACCGGGTTATTTTACAGTCTTGCCATTACCCGCCTTGTTCTCTCATGATGCAGAGTTATGTTTTAGGGAAAAGTAAAGCAATTTTTAAGGAAACTTATTTCCTGCTGAAAATATTGCCACAGCAATGAGTTATAAGTCTGAAATTCCTAAAGATTGACTTTATTGTATCATCTGGTTTTCTGATATAGATTGATATCCATCAATCGGAAGAGTTGCTTTGGAAGGAAATCTCGCGGCATCATAAATCCCTTTAACGTGTTTCTTTGGAACGCTTGTTTAACATGTAAGCGACGATATGACTGATCTTACCTTTTCAAACTGAGTTTTCGCTCCCACTTAGCCTTCTGCTTTTTTTTGCTTACTAATTTTTTCTTGGGTATTTTCCAGATAACATATTTAAAAATTAGGCTACTACATCAAGTTTTTAAGTTTGCTTAATTACTACACTGGCTTTTTACACCTGCATCAGATGAGGAGGTTGTGATAGTTCCTATTGGTTACAGCAATTGCTATAACTGGCCGTGGTTTTGTTAACCCAAGGTGAACGTGCTGCTGCGTGTTGCACAGCACAACCTCCAACCGTTTCTTCCAAAATGATCTTGGCAGATTGAATCGCAGTCCTGTTTCTTCAATAAAGATTTCATTAAATGAGATGTATTCGGCAAGATCAAGTGTAAATCGTTACACCTAAACAGAGGTGCTCGTTCGCCTGAGAAAGTTGGCGAACTGATTGCGGCCCTAGGCAGAGGTTCCTCGGAGAGTCAGCTGGAGTTTCTATGGATCCTGCTCTGGAAGTGTGTTGACCACGTCACCCTGTTGAGGGGAAAACCAAGAAAGGAGCAGCTGTAGAGTGACAATTAAACAGGAAAGATCTATGAGGTTACCTATTCCGCTATTTTAGCAGAGAAAACGGGACCATTGTGTCCACTGTGGGGAAGAGGAGCCAGTGTTTCAGCCAGGGATGATTACCTGAAAGGAGGTTTTAGAGAGATGGGAGCTGACCTCTTCTCCCTGGCGACAAGTGATAGGACAAGAGGAAATGGGTTCAAGTTATGTCAGGGCAGGTTTAGATTAGATGTTAGGAAGCATTTTTTCACTGAAAGGGTTATTAAACATTGGAATAAGCTGCCCAGAGAGGTGGTGGATTCACCATCCCTGGAGGTGTTTAAGAAAAGGGTAGATGAGGTGCTTAGGGACATGGTTTAGGAGTGGTGGTGTTTTTATCAGGGTAGGTTAATGGTTGGACTTGATGATCTTAAAGGTCCCTTCCAACCTCACTGATTCTATGATTCTATGATTAGGGAGTCCGAAACGGCACCAAGAGTAGAGTGAAAGAAAAAAGTTTAAGGCCAGAGAAATAAAAGACTAAAGGTGAAGAAGACAGGAAAAAAAAAAATGTAATGCATAAAAAAGTATTGAAGAAGAAACGTTAATAAATAGTTGTCTGGGGATAGGACAAGAAGTAACAGCCTGAATTTATAGGAATGGGGTTTTAGGTTAGAGATGGTGAGGAATTTCCTAGGTGGAAGGATGGTGAAGCATCATGAAAATGGTTTAGGAAAGTTTTATGGCTCCATCAGTGGCTGTACGTGGGTTCATCACGAGCATTCGTTGAAACCTGGGTTCTTAGTGCATCGAGTGCTGCCAAAAGCGCAAAGGTTGAGCTCGGGCAGCGGGGCTGTCGCGGCCTGGAGGCAGTCGGCAGGAAGCCTACCCGCCGCGGGAGCTGGCTGTACAGGGCAGAGCCAGGCAGATTGTTTCATGCTGCTAACAGAATTCCTTAAAAAAAAAAAAAAAAAAAAAAAACAAAAAAAAACAACAACAACAAAAAAAAAACCAAACAAAAAAAACCCCGCCTTGTTTTAATGCTCTTGTGCAACTGTGACCAAACCAATGAAAACACATTTTACTTATTTATTCTTTTCCTCTTTGCCGGTTTGTTTTTTCCGCCTTGCCAGTGTGCCACTAGGAATGGTTTTCCTGTTGAGATAAATGCCTTTTGTTTTCTGTTTCTCCTGCTTCCAGCTACCCTTCTTTCTCACCATGGAGGGTTTTGTGCAGAGACTGAGAAGATAACCAGCTTAGGGTGCACATACAACACGTATAATAACGTTGCGACTTGTGTACGCTTCTGGGTTTTTTTTAAGAATCCATTTACATTTTGTTTCTGCCACCATGCAGTTATGTATTCAGTATATATCTCCTTGGAGGAAGCAGATTTGTTTTATTTGATGTTTGAAGCATCTTACATTGTTTGTTTTCCATGGTCAAGAGTGGCAGGAGCAGCTCAGAGGGATACGTGGATCAGCTGTGAATATATTTCATGGTAACCGACCACATAGAAACTATTTGTGGTAAGGATGATGGTATGACCTGATGTGATTTTTTTTTTTGATTTTTTTTTTTTTTTTTCTCCTTTAAGTATGATATGAAGACTCCTGAATATGTATATTCCTTTTTCCCTTCCCCACCCGTCCTGGGTGTTCAGAAGTGTTTTGAGTACAGACGGGTCAGATACAGCCCAAAATTGAGCGAGTGCTTGAACTCCTGCCGACAGACGAGTCTCGGCACGCTGGGGCTTAGATACCGCACCAAGTGGCATTAACAGAGGGCAAAAGCCACTGTAGCCCTTCCACCCGCCTGGTTCATCTCCTTCTGCCTGGCCACAAACAACTGTCTAGATAGTATAAAGAAATAACAGCAGTGCTTTAATACACAAATTGCACTGCTGGGGAGTCTCAGCTCTTCGTTTTGTTGGTCTGTGATGTTGCTGTTGTAGCTGTTCTGCAACACGGTGATTTTGTGATGGGAAGATGGAGAAAGGTTAGTTATTTTTCTTGGGTTTAATGAAATACCGAATATACAGTAAAAAAAAAAAAAAAAAAAAAAAAAAAAACCAAAAAACCCAAACAAAAAACAAACAAAAAAAAAACCAAAACAAACAAAAAAACAACAAACCCCAAACCAACCAAAAACCTGAACTGGTGGACTAAAGGAAATGGCTTGTTCAGGAATAAATTTTGCAAGTTTGTGTATGCGATGGGTTTAACGTGTGATAATTCGCCTATCACCCTGTGGGAATCCTGTGTTTAAAAGGATGAAACTTTCTAGAAACATCGTGTGTTGGCTCGATAATTGGGGAACTGTCTCATTAGGGAAGGACAAAGTACAACTCTGTCAGATGGTGGACCAAGATGCTAGTTATATGAGACAGCTCATAAAAAGTAGGGGTTGCTGGAAAGTCTACACCATGAAGTGCAGGGGAAGAGAATGATTTATGTTTCTATACAGAGGAAATTGTACTGGAGGGGGAAAAAAAAATTCTTCATTTTGATCGAGAAAGAAAAAAAAAATTGCAAAAATAGACTAGAGGAATTCTTATTTGCATGCAAATCTTGGCTGTCCGGAGTCAAGGGTAGAAGATGCTTGCCATTATTTGAATAGCGAGTTTTTGTAATGGAAATCCGTAGTGAAAGTTGATGGCAAATACAAATCCCTAACGAAGCTCATATTGCTGATGGGCTGTGGCCATCAGGCTCTGTGCAAAGTCATCGCTGTCCATCTACTTTGCTTCCTTCCACTGACCTCTTCCCTGTCATCTTTGCAGTTTGTAGGCTCTTTAGGAGGGCTTGTATTTGCTCTATGAAGACATTCTGGATGCGCTATGAATGTGCAATCCCTGCCAAGACTCCTGGGATTCACAGCAATAACAGTAATGGAAAATAATAGTTGCAAAAGGGTCTCTTTTTTTTTTTTTTTTTTTTTTGACACAGACTGCACTGACTCTCTCCGTCAGCAGAAGTGGAGTCAAATTCTGCTGGAATTAGAAACTGCTTATTCACAGGTTTTCATGCTGGAGGTACCCTCTGTGAATGTATGAAGGGCTGTCTGGCAGACAGTGACTTGTCACTACCAGACTTTTTTCCTTGCAATTTAATGGTGAGGAAAAGAAAGCGTGATGCTGCGTTTTAGCACTGCGTGGTGTTCACAAGGTCCCTGTCACTCGGCATTTTTCATCTGATAATTTTGAGACGCGCCTGTGCATCGTTTGTTTGTTTAAACATTGCCTTAATTTATCTGTACAAAGCACTATCATGTGAAATTTGTATCTGCTTTTTCACCTGCAATCCTGAAATCAGTCAACTTTTCAAATAGCAAATTATGGAAAATAAATTATTTTGTATTTTGTTTTTGATATTTGCATAGGTAGCATAAAGCAAATTAAAAAATTAAAAGCATAAATTATTCTGTGTGTCAGATGGGCATCGTAATACTTAACTAGGTTTCAAAAAAAAAAAAAAGGTATTTCATTACAGCATAATATTCTGTCTAGGATCAGAGTAAATATATTGGAAACCAATTCCAAAAAACAAACAGAAAGGGCATGCTTCGGTGAGCCTTGTTTGCAGGTCATTAAATATGTCTTCCCTGAATTGCTACTAGTCACTTAGAGCCACATGCATCATACAGAAAAGATATATTCTGTCATAGCTACCTATAAAGAAATCGCAACGATCAGTAGTTAGATACAAAATTTACACCCTTACCTGAGAGTTTTTTTTAATATTTTTCCAGTGTGATGATGTTACACTACCTTTTAAGGTCTGTACAAAGTAAAATCAGTGTGTTTTGAATAATTTAGTTAAAGGAGTGTGACTGGTACATCAGTATTGTATTCTGGTGAAATATTAATTTCTTTTATCTGAAAAACTGTTCTCACCAAACATAAACTACATGCAGTCTATATTCAAGTAAACAGTTTAGCAGCCTTATTTTTTCAGAGCTGCCTTCCTTATCAACTCCCAGTGATGTCTGCAATTAGGATTTAGAGATTTGTTCATGGCACAGGTGAAAGCAAATATAGCACATAGCTTTCTTTCCCAAAACTACTAACTCTATGAATGAAAAGCTGTGTATTGTAGCATGACTTCCCATGGTTTGCCCTAGAAAGACATCGCTGCAAGGGGGACCAAATACTTTTAAATTGGGATAATTACAGGTAGATTATCATACCTTGTTACGCCTCTCCTTTTGGAAAAATGACTAAATTAAAGCTATAAGCCAATAGCACACATTTCTGTAGACTGCAGTTTGCTTGAGCATTTCCTTTCCTAGTGGTCTTATTAAAAGCTAGCATTTATTCTTTTCACGGTTGGTATATAGAAAATCTTACATTGCGGACCTTTTCTCTTTCTAAGAAAAGAAATCAGTGTATTACTAGTTTTTGAGTTGCCATACCCTTCTAAACTTGCTCTGACGTACGCTGGCTGGCTTAAATCTTGATGAATTAAATCTCGACCTGTCTCTCCTCCACACAACTGTGCACTTGAGAAGAGGAGCAGACATGACACCATGGGGGTTTTTTTTCATACCAAATGATGTAGTTTGGACAGAAACCTTGGATGACTATCTCAATCAAGAAAACTTAGGAGGTGTTGGGGCAGAATTACCCACTAACATATCCTGACTCTGCAGTTCCATAAACACAGTGCAGTTCTTTCCCCTGCTTGTGCGAAAAAAGAGGAAAACGGCAAGTGTGCCACAGCCTATATGAAAGGTGAGAGAGCATAAGCCCAACAAGTTTTTATATTTATTACCTGTTGGTATTCCCTGTTGTGGAACACATCCCTCCCTGTGTCCGCCATGGACACTCGGGCTTTGTGCGGGAAGCTTTGCTGGCGTAAGGAGTGCTGGGATAAACCCTCCGAGCTTGTAAGCAGATGATGCTGTTTCAGTATGACCTCTCTGTGCTCTTTATGTTTGCCCGCGCTGGATTGGTCTCTGGCCACCCTTGTAAATGTGCTGTGTTGTGTTTTGGCATGTGGGAACCGAAATGTACCCCCTTCCTCATCACATGCCTGAAGCTGAACGTCCCAGTGTTTGCGTTGGAACGCTTTGTACTTGCCTGTCTCCTGCAGAAGGAAATGTTGCTGTTAATGACTGGATTACCAAAATGTTTTTGATATTGATGTTAAATCTCCATCTCCTATTCAGTTCTCGTTTATGTCCTTTCTAAGCCCTTGTGTAAGTATCTTTTCCAACTGGATCATTGCAGATCAGAATTTTGTTTTTCAAAGCAAAATACACAGTGGTGCAAAGCATTTCTTCATGCATCTGTTACGTGCAGGCATTTCTGTTTGACCTTTTCTTATCTATTCTTCCATTCTCAAATACACCAAGACTAAGTTTGGTGACAAGGACAAGCTCAAGACAAATGTAAGTCATCAAACTATCATTTTTTTCCTGCTGAATTAATGTCTCCCTTGCATTCTAATTTCCCTGCTTATGTACCATGGTGCCATATTTTCTTTCTTTAACAGAGAAACACAATGTTCTGAACATTATACTATTACTTACTGCAATCTTGAGTTATATTTGTTGTGGTCTGTAGCTTTGTTCCTTTTAAGTGTTTACGTACATCCCTCCTTTGATCCCTCCGTGTGTGTTGTAATGTTTAAATTCCACAGGACATTTATTTATCAATTTCCCTAATCTCTCCCCATCTCCCTTTTGTTGCGTATTCTCAGATGTCTGCATTATTTCACCCCTTTTGAATCCTCTGCAAAATTACAAAGGGTCTTTTACTATCAGAACTGAGTTGCATTATATAGAAACAAGGTTGTATCCAGACCTACAAGAGCAGATGCAGAAAGACTCTCATTTATCTCACGAACATGCCTTTTCTCTGGCCCTGGCACAGAGATGAGGAACGTGGCATATAAACTGAATTTTTGATGCGGTGTTAATATCTGAATGTTTGTCATTCACCAGTTCAGAAAATGCAGCTCCCTATTTTGGAAGGAAAGCCAGCCCATAGCACCATATCCAGGCGTATTTGAAATTAAGTATAAAAATCCTTGCTGAAAGATGGGAGCCCTGAAAAAATAGTTTCATTCGACCGCCAATCACTTGGTGATCCGAGAAGCATGTTACTAAAAACTTCAAAGCAGCGATGCTGTCTGACTTTGGTTCAGTCAAATAAGCTGCAGTCTGAGAGGACTTATATCCATCACATTTCATTTTAGGACTTTGTCCTCAGAAGCTAATGACGTTAATGACAGCTAATTCTACTTAGGCCTGATGGCGGTGGTGACTACAGCTTGTAATCAGGCGTTAGAAACAACCCATTTGATAAATTTGAGGATGCTGAGCCAAATCACCTACTGCACTGTTGACTTTAATTAAAATTGCTAGTGATTGATGGTTTTAAAAGCAGGAACTGCTGATGTTCATCACCATTTATTGTGCATCATTTGAGTGGTATGTCTGTTTCCTCCGTTTATAGTTGGGGGGGAGTATTTTTTGCCTTTTTCCCCCACGTATTTGGCCTGAGATGGATTCATTTTGGGGAAGGCCTCGTCCAATGTCAGCAACACCATCTCAAGGATTTCTGTAGGTACCAGAGACAGTTGAAGTAACTTACCCCGTTCTGGCTAAATACTCGTGAATCTCGACCAAAAAGAGCTTTGTCACAGCCGCGCCACCTGTAGTCCCTGAACTGGGTAGCTCGGATGCATTAGTACGATTTATCATCATACCTTTCCTTTGCGGTGCGGGCGTACTTCAAGTAAATGGAACCATTTTTCTTTATTATCTCCTTGTTAAGAAAACCAGCCCTTGCGTTTTCCCCAAGTGTAGGGCTTCTCTGAATAAATATGCGAAGTATCATTTGGCAAAATGACATTCTACCCGAATCCCTTTGTACTTGGTCCTGCCAGAGGAGGGAGAGCGGAGATGGTTTATAAAACAAATGCGTGCACCTCCCAAGTCTTTATGAGGCAGTTTGGGGAGAATAATGGAATGCTACGCAAGTGTCAGGGAGATTTTGGTTAAATGACAGGCTCCAGAAAAGGCTTTGGAGTATAAAATACAAAGTTAAATTCTCACTAGGATCTAAATAACAGCCTGGACCTAAATAAAAGCCTTTCCAACTGAAGAAAAAGTTAGTTTGGGCTGAATCGTGAAAGATCTTGTTAAAGACAACAATTCTTTTGTTATTCTGACTTGTGAATGGTACCGATTTCAGCGGTTAAATGCAAAAGGGAGAACAGCAGATAGGCAGGAGTACTCGGGCATGAATGCAAGAGAAGGAGAGGTCAGGAAGAGCTTGAAAAATCCTACCCAAGGCAAACTTGCTGGTTGTATGAGCCCTTGTGCAGAGGGCTAATTAGAAGCAGATGCTTTGTTCTTTTGAGTTAGTGGGACTGGTGGCAGGTGTTGGGAAGGCTGAAGTCAAAACCATCCTAAAAGCAGATATATAATACAGTGGCCATATAACCATGCTGTGTCTCGTTACGGTGTGAACATACAGGTGATGTTTAATTAAGCTGCTCCCAGAAAGAGTTACCGGGTGCTTCTTGCAGTGCCAAGGTCAGCTTTGAAGTTTTCACTGAGATGTTTGCATGTCTCATCTTAGTGTCTTCTGGCCTGCAAGAGCTTGAATTTCATTAGAGAAATGGCAGCTGATCAAGATGAAGTGCTCCTCCAAAAATTAGTAAGCGATAGTAGTACTTTTAATAGTCCTAAGTTCTCTTTGTCATATATTGACAAAAAACCATTAACTGTTAGGAACACGTGTCCAGACCTTTGCCTTAAAAAGACATCTGGAAACCCTCTGTGCCTCTAGACTACAAGTTGTATTTTTTCTTTTTCTTTCTTTGAAGGGCTCAGATCATCTTTTTGTAAATCCTGTGGGTTCTGTGGAGATCAAGGCAAGACCTGAAAGACTTAAAATTAGAGTCAATGAGCTAAGTTCATGTCAAATGCTAGCTCGCTTGGAATAAGAATGGTTTATCATCTGTAAAATTTCAGAAGGCATGAAATCTGTAGGTAAAGGGAATATGTCCGATGGGCCACTCTCCTATTTTTCCCAAGGTTTTTCTAGTGCTTATTAAGCTCTTCCAGAATGCATGGTTCTTTTGTTTTATACTGAAGAAAAAAATAAATCAACCTCTTTAATGCAGCAGGCTCTCTTAATGGTGAAGAGTAGGCTTGCTGCTATGCCGCTGCCTTCTTCCGAGGTATTATTGGGAGAAATAAAACCTTTCAAGGGCTCTTGAACACAACAACATTGAGCGTTTGCTAGATGCACATTAGGAAATGTTTGCTTTTACAAAAACAAAAAATATGAAATTGTTTGACTTTCGAATTGACTGATCATAAGTGTGCTTTTCCCCCAACCATTGTGGCTGAAAAATTTGGAGTCTGCCGAAGCTATTGGAGTCAAGCTCCCGTGTTTTGTGTATCTGAAGTAAGTCTCGTAAACTCTCAGCAGCCAAAACGACTTCAGTTAGCACAATGACTGCAATCAGTAAGTAATAATCAGATCTCAGAGTGGAGAAGGGAAGGCTCTGTAAACGTTCTGGTACATCGCGTATCACCCTATTGATGTCAGAAAACAGCATCAGTGGAAACGATCAAAGTGGGGCAATATTCTGCAGCAGAAGAGTGTCAAAAACTTAAGTTTCTACAAAAAGATTTACATGATTTTCTACAAATTTTCATTTCTAATGTGACATGAATCATTGTATATTTGAGGCTTTGCTGCAGAAGTGCTCAACTGTTGCCGAAGGCCACTTAAATATGTTTATTGCAGCTCATGGGCCCTGGCTTCCAATCTGTTCAATGTAACAAAAATGATTAAAGGCTTATGGAACATAATATTTTAAAAGACAAAAATGCTGGTATATTTTGAAAGCTAATAGGCAACTTTTGCCGTAAGGAGTAGTGACAAAGCCCCAGCAGTGGAAGAGTTGCAGATAATTGGATGTGCAGCGAGGGCTAAGGGCAGGAGTGAGCCTGCCTGGTTCAGTGGGATGCTCTGACTGCAGGGAAGTGTTTCACGTGCTCTTACGTTTACTTTATTTTGCTTGCCTTGGTTTTAACGTTTTTTCCTAGCAAAATAACATGAGAGAGTATAAGCTGGGCTGAAAGGCTAGTGTGTGAGAACTTCATGAAGGAGGCTTTGTGTCCTGCTCTGATTGACTGAGAGAGGGTTAAAGACCTTGGCATGCTGTGAACTTGGAGACATTCCTGTAGTAATGTCCAGCGTGGAAAAAAGACATGCTCAAGGGGATAGGAAATTAAATCTAGAGGGGCTCTGATTATGGGATCATGGACAGAAACAGGAAGAGTGGAAAAAAAAAAAGTGTAACTCAAAAAAAGAATTATGCTATCAGATTAGATAGATGACCTGGTTGCAGAACGTAGTTTGAGTCACAGTACCTTGGAACTAGAAGAAGGCAGAATAGATTACAATTGTTGGAATTATTTTTTTTTTTTTTTTTTTTAGTTGTAAAATGAATTCTGGGTCGAGGTAAAACCCAAAAGCTTAACTGGGGGAGAAGCCTTGGGAGGTGAGCTGAAGGTTTCAGCCTCTGTGAAAAAGGCCAGGATGAGAGACTACTGAAGAAAGAAGAAAATTGGAAGGTCTCTGAAAGGGAAGGGAGAAAATACAATAGCACTTTACCAAATATATTCACAGTACTACGTGGAGGTTTATTTTTTTCCTTGGGAAAGCAGATAGGCTGGTACGGACAGAGGCAGGCTGGAGGAGAAGACGGTTCCATGCAATGCATGGGCAGGAGTGCCTTGATGGTCCTATACAAGCTACATACATAAATATTTACATGGAAAGTGGAGTTTACTCATCTGTACACAGTGTGGCTGTTGCGAAATGGGTATCTCGGAATCCTAATTACTCTCTTTCCAACCCTAACTGGTGCAGGCTGGAGGAGTGTGGAAGCCCTTTTTCCTTTTTTATGTGCATCCCACATGTAATAGTAGGGACTGTCAATGGCAATCATAGCCTGGCTCATTAATGCAGCCTTCGTGGCAGCGGGAAGAAAACTGTAACTTTTCCCTGGTACATTCGGAGCCGGTAATTAGCCGGTGACATTGTCAGTGTTGCACTAGTATTTTTATAGTAGCTACGGATGAGCTGTTCTTAGGTGGCTCGTCGCTCCGTTGTAGAAACTTGCGCTTCAGTCCACGCGGAGTTTTGAGATGAAGCAGATGGGAGGAAATCCTAGACTTCTCTGAAGCAGGTGGATGGGAGAAGCCTGAGTGAAGGGGATGGTGTATCCCGAGCACCAACTGCTGCCCGTGCCGCTGGGCGGCGGGGCCTTGCTTTGAGTAAGAGTGGGATTCACCCCTCGGTGCTGCTCATACGAGCTCCGGTCCGTCTCCCCGGTGGTGTGCATCCCCAGCCGCTGCGCTCGCGGGCCGCGGGGCGCTCGGTGGGCAGGCTGCCACGCGAGGTGAGGCAGCGGCTGGAATGCTGGCTGGGACTTCACGGGGGAAATAACGTTTTCTCCTTCCTCGTTCCCCTGCTCCCGCTTTTCCGATAGTCGACGCAGGAGGTTGAAGGAGAGATTACAAATGAATTAGGAACGTGGTGTTGTAAGATGCTTTAATGCACCTTTTGCATTTTCCCAACAGATGCAGATTTCCCCATTATTCTTGTCATTATATGGACAATGTTTAAAACAAGGAGAGATTTGAAAAGTCTCTTTATGATTTTATCGAAGTTTGTAATGTGAGCGCAGTAGCTTAGCCTGAAGTATTTTTAATTAGGGGGTTTATTTTTTTTAACATTGTTACCCAGATAAACTGAACAAATAGAGGCAGGCTAATTGACTCACCTTGCTCAATTTATCGGAATGCTTTTGATAACATTTGACATTGTTTTATTAAAGTGATGGAGGAGGGAGAGTGGTGGAATGTTTTGTTCTTCCTGGCGTGTTATTTTTGGTAAGTGTCTAGGGTGCATTTAGATAACTACAGTGCTAAGTCTGAGCAAGAAAGAGCTAAATATCCAGTGAATTACTCCTATTTGCATTGAGAAATTAACTGTAATTAGCATTCAAGTTTTAATGATATTGTATTTGTGAAGCTGATAAGGCCTCTGGGAGTGTGGTTGCAAGAAACTTCAATTGTTTACTATATGCAAATCTAGCCACTTAGCTTTAATTAGAGGTTGAAACCTGGAGCAATTATCAGCAGTTGCTTTAGTATTAATGAGCTTGACGGAGCTGTCCATCACGGTGTTTTATATGATTGAGAATTAGAATATCGAATCCCAGTTGGTTCACTGTTCAAAGAACTCGCAGCCTTCACCGAGCAAACCCATTCCATTTGGTATGCCATACATTTCGTTAGTTCCAGTCATTGGAAAGACTGAAGTCCTTATAAATTTGTATAGCTGCTATTTTCTGCGTGATGGTTTGAGAGTATATGAGAGAAGTTCTTTTAAGGCGTACGTTGCCGATAAATTTTTAAAAAATAAATGGTTCTAAGAGCAGTTATATGGTTGCAATATAAAATTAGATGCTTAACGTCCAAATAATACAGTTTACGGTAACTGTCAGCTGATGAATTTCACCACAAAATCAGTCGATACCTTCTCTTGCGTGATGGAGTTAGACACTTCCATTCACATTCTGGTTTTAGTAGAGGACAAGGAGAGATGTAAGGAGAAGAGGAAAAAAGCTTATAGTGTGTAGACTCTTAAATGTTTATTATTTCACTCGTAATGGAAGCACTAACCATTAGTGACTTCTGCTGCTGCTCTGTAATGTTTTGGGGTTTTTTGTGTGTGGTTTTTTTTTTTTTTTTTTTTTAAAAGCAGCTTTGTGTCAAAGTAAAAAATTTCCGCAGAAGATCTATATAGAGGAAAAAAAATTAGAAAATGTCACTTCAATTAGTACTTTTGGTAAACACTGAAAGCTTTTTCTGTTTTTGGATTATTTCTTTCTGAAACAATTCTCCCTTTTACAAGCCTTTGAGCGATTAGAATAGATACTTTATAAAAGTATGTTAACAATTTTAGATATAATAGATGCTTTGTATTTGTAATTGTCTGTTATAGCTTCATAGATGGCAAAACATAATTGTGAACTTTCTTGTGCTCTGAGAGGTGAGTTTGAGATAAAACCACCAAAGAAGTTTTTAGCATCTCTTGGTGTTCCTTAGGATGCAAAAAGCTTTACGGTATTGAATGACAATAAAATGTCACTTAAACTACTGACCACTGGAGCATGAAATGCTGTGTTAGTCGCCCGTGTACTTAAATACTAGAGGTTGTAGGTTTTTTTCCAACAGAGATGAGGCATTTACAGAACATCACGTTATGCGGTGCGATTGAAGAGCCCCTGATTTTAAAGGGGGAGGGAGCTCTGAGAACGGCTTACGGCAGGGGTGGAATCATCTTTTGGGGGGTCCTGCCCTGCCATCGGGACGTGCATTTGGTCGCTTGTGTGGACGGGGCCACTTTTTCCTTCTGCTGTGGGTTGGCTGCTGTCCCCGTGCCGCTCGGGACAGACTGCCGCTCACATGACAAAGCCTGGTTATGCGCTCAGCGTTGGGAGGATCCTATTGAAAAAGAAAGCCGTGTTTTTCCGGGAGAAGGACAACTATAGAAAGTTCTAAAAGGCTTAATAACAATGCATGTTCTAGATCAGTATCTTTGACAGCTAAATACCGCGGGGAAAATAACACGCTGAATCTCGGTTGTTTGTAATTCAAAGTCAGCGGCTAGAGCAAGATGGAGCAGAATTATGAATGGGATACGGAGATGCTAGGACCAGTTCATTCCTCTGGGAAAACACAGCTTCTAAGCCCTGTGCTTTTTGGTGAAACCAGGCTTTTAAATTTATTTTCTAGGTGAACAGAGTTGAGGTTAACAGACTAATGCTATATCACAGAGGCAATCAATTGGGTTTATTACATCGGGTTGTTACGCAGCCGTGTTGTATAGGAAATGTTCTATATAGCGATGATGTTGGCAAGCCCATCTTAGGGAAAAGGCGAGTTAGGGATCATCAAATACGTAATCCATCTGGCTGATTAGAAGCTATTAATTACTAACTACTCTCATATCATCACCCTTCCACTTCTGGCCTGTGAGTCACTACTCGGATTGTCCATAGCGGAGCCAACTTTGGCATAATTGTATGTAATAGTAATCTATAATTCCCACAGTGTCTGGTAATTTGATTTAAGCAACAGATCACACAGGCTACTAAAGGATAAAAGGCAGCACATGAGTTACCTTAATGAAGCTTGTTTGAGCTGTGCTTTGCCAGTTTATTATTAAACAGTGAAAATGGGATCCATTTTGCCCCTCTACCTGCTGGTATGGAGAAAATGGGAAAATTGCTGCATCTATCATTTCCTTATTGATACTTTTCCTGCTATTAACTTTATAATAATACCGTATACCCTTTTCGGTACTGAAATTACATACAGCATGCATTCTTCAAAGGTTTGTTTTCCCTATGATTTTCAGCAAGGAAACTGTGATTTAGTCTTGCCCTGATTCGCCCTGAAGGTTATATGTGGTTACAAGGAAAGGAGAAACTGTTTTGTTGTTGTTGTTGTTGTTGTTTTTAAATGCTGCTAAGCTTTTAAAGTATTTTCGGCGTGCAGACCGTTATTATATGTTAATTTTTCTGTATAGCAGAACTTATAGTAATACATACTTAACATTCGTTATCTTTATTTATGGCTCCTATTAGTCATTATATTCATAAAGATAAAAGACCCGTAAATTACCAGTGAAACAAAGCCATGTTACTCACCCAGTCAGGCAACGCTTCTGTTGTTGTTGTTTAGGGGTCTTGATCATGTCCCATTACTGTTTTATATTTATAGCCATTCGTCAGCAACAGCTTTGTTAAAATTTTGCAAATAGGCGACACATTTGACATTTCTTAAAGCCTTCTGGTGGTGGTATTTTTCGTTGGTGTGTTTCATTTTCATGTTTCGCCCGCTTGATTCGTGCTTTTGCGGTCCTGCGGGCAGGAACCTGGAAGGGGAAGGTTTGGGGTTTTTTCATGATACTTTATTTGGCAATGGGCTTAACGCTAAAACGTCTCTTTAAAGATTTTTTTGCCCGCTCTCTGATCAGACGTGAAGCATATCAAACAATCATCGCTCTGAACGTAATAAAGTTTGGAAGCAGGGCTTGTGTTTGCTAGGGGGCCATAGGCGTTTTAGAAAGTACAGTATTATTTGTTGTAGGTATATCTCTTTGGGTTTGCTTACATCAAATCTCTTTTGTGCTCGCCTAAGTGGTAGCTCTGATAAGTTCCCCAGTAAACAACCCAAGGTCATTGGAATTCATTCCCACAAGTCACTTCTCGCCGTGGAGCAATCACTTCAAGGCACGCGTTTGTTATTTAGCAGAGAGCAAAAGAGAGATGGGACCGTGCGGCTGCTCTAGAGCGGCTTTGATCTTCTCTTTCCTAACAACAGTGCACAATGGTAATTACAGTTCCTTTTAAAACTTATTAGAGAGGTAGGATAATAAGTGAAAAGGGAATTTTCAGTCATTTTCAGTGTCGATGAATGCGTTATTAACTCCCAGTGATTTTGCAGATGCTATTTCTGCCAGATGAGCCTGAATGACTGGCGCTTGCCAGATCAGCTATTTAAGGAACTCTGTTTTCTGCGCTCCGCAAGGGATGGTTCCAGTCAAGTCTAGTTGTAAATCCAAATCTGGGAGGCGGGGTGTCTGTTGGGGCTGCCAGGATATTGTGTTACCCCCAGCTCCGATTCTTTCGTCTAGAGCGAGACCAAAAACCCTGCTAGAAAATTCCCTTTTTGATTAACGCAGCCTCGGCTGGCTGATTTCTGCATCGCGGAAGGGCAATTAGCTTTGCAGATGTAGCCGGGTGAGGCGGTGAAACTGAGGAAGGCTGCTAAGAAACAGCCGTTTTCAAGACAAAGCGGACCACCCCGTATGGATATCGGAGCACCCGCACCCATGCAAGGGAGTCACGTGTGTTGGTTTTGTGCGAATGACTGGGATACCTCCTCATCTCCAGTAATGGTTTGCCATGTGTGAAATTTGAATAAAAAGCTTGCGTGTGACTGAGACTCCCACAACATCAAAATATTTAAATATATACCAATCCCTGCACAACTGGTATGTTAGGTTTTTTTTGAAAAAGGAGAAAATGGGACTTTTCAAATCTAAAAACTTGTAAGTCTTCAAAAATTGTCCTAACCCATAGGTCTGCATCGTTTTTGTTTGAAGTTACTTTGGCTTTTTAGACCAATTCCATGTTTAGTAAAGGCTATAATGGAATTCCTGAGCTCATAAATAGTAACACAGCTAAGCGATCGGTTTTAATAATCCATTCGCAGTATTGCTTATCAAGAAAATGTGTACATTTCAAAATAACTTCAGCAGAAAGCTCATCAAGCTTAGTCACACTCTTTGGCTAACTTCTGCCTAGCAATTTTGCTTGATTTCTCATATATTGTAAGAAATACAATTTTGTGGTTTTATGGAAGATTATCAAAACTAATAGCTTTTCAGAAGAACTCTGCTGTTAAAGAATGTGATAGGATTTCCATGGTCTTTATTTCGGGTGTTTTTTTTTTTTTTTCCTGGACAATATTGTGGGACTAAACCTGTCTTTCTCCATTTCTTTGTCCTGACGGTTGTAGCTCCTGATATGCTTTAGTTATCATTCCTGATATGTCTGGTTGGATGTGGTGAAGGAAAAAGGTCGATCAGAACATTCGTGTGACACTGCAGAGTCTTTGTTCTCATTGCATTAGAAATTTGAATCTCAGATTTGTAATTTGAGATTTGTGTCCCGTAAAATTAGAAGCAAGAAAAGAATTTCTTGAGCAAACAAATAACACAACAGCACCTGTAGCAACAGGATGACTGCAAGCTGTTTCCTATATTATCTTTAAAATGCTCGTTTTCAGAGATCCAGCAAAACTTCAGTTCCAAAGAGATACTTTTTTTTTTTTTGTTATCAGATCAGTTGTTTACGTGATTGTTTCTAAGAGGACTTCCTTGGTTCCTAAGCATTTTCTTGTATATCTTGGTGTAAAATATTTGGGGAACAGCTAAGTGTAAGGAAAATTCATTTAGTATTACAATTAAGTTCAAATAATTGCTTTAATAGTTTCTTTTTTTTTCACAGTCAAAATAATACTAAAGATATAGAGTAGATGTTTTGTGAAAGGAAAGCTTTGTGTGATCAAATTTCTCTTGTCGAAGATAGTGCTTCTATTTGGGATTTACTTGCAGAATTATTTCTAGTGAAAGACAGCAATCAAATGTTTTCATGGGACTTAAAGTTGGACTTCATGCTCTTTTCTTGAGTGCTGAGGAATGTAAATGGAGTTTAAATCCTTCCTCCTCCATTTTTAAGTTTGCTTGTCCTGGATATCTTTAACTTTGATTTAGTGTCTCACTCATAATGTTATTTTACTTTAGTTTCTTTGCGCCTCTGGGTATCTGAGGTCTACAATCCACAAAAGGCATCCAAAGGTTTTACAGTAGAGTGGCTACAGTGGGGTGGGGGTGGGGGAACCAAATAGTTTTACAGCTACCACAATAGGAATTCAGCAAACTTGATGTGTAATTAGTTATTGGTTTGAGTTGGTAGCAAGAAAACTAGCAAGGAAGCACACATGTTCTCGCTGTAACGATTTTGGATGTTTTGAATTTTTATACAGGTAGAAGAGTTTCCCCACCTCCCTCTTTTTTTTTTTTTATTTTTTTATTTTTTCCCCCTTAGTTCGTGAGCTATATGCTCTGGGGTGGCCACAGTTTTGGTGCTCAGAAACAGCAATGTTCTCTGGATCTTGACTTGTAGGTATGCAGTTTTGTGATCCGTGCTCCGATCGGGTCACTGGAACTAAAATACTACATGTTGTCCTTGAGATGTACTTGGGTATCACATTCTTGCGTAGTATGGGATGGATGAATTTTCTGAGGTGGACTGAAGTTGCCTGTTCCCTGTGTGTCATTCGTATTAACTAAACAAATGTCAACCTTGAGGTAGAAGCCCATTTCATTACAGGGATTTTGCTGTTGACTTCAGTGGGATTTGATTTCAGCCTGTATTAAGCTAAAAGTCCTTCTAAAGAGATCTGCAGATGTCCTCTTTATATATTTATTCCTTGTTTTGGTCACAATTAATAAGCACGGTGTTACACAGAGACTTGAGACACCTTGAAACTTAACATGCAGTATTTTGTTTCATTGAGACCTGCAGTGGCAGTATACAATAATAAACCTTTCCAAATTTGTATCAGTCTTTGCTAGGCCATCTGGGTCGTCCCGTAAATAAAATATGTAACAATCAGGAAGGCATTTATAGCCTATCTAGTGTTGATGCTATTAAATTGAAATTCTTGTAAATTTAATGACATTTTAATTCATAGTCCCTTTATTGAATTGCGCTGTTCTTGTAGCAGGAGCGCCAGAAAGGTGTTAGGGAGTCAGACCACAGATGTAACTAATGTTCCCTCTCCGCTCTCGAAGAGTGGCTAATCGCAAATTCTGCGAGAAAAGTATGAGCAAAGGAGAAGCGTGCAGCGATATGAATGTTTTTTGATCTTTGTTTGCTTTTCGTAATCTCTGCTAAGCACCGAGCTGATGTTTTTGTAGAATTACATATAACGCCAAGCTCTTGTTTCGGAGTTCTAATAGCTAAATTACAGCTTATCATTGTGTAAGTGAAGTCAGGAATGTTTTTTTCAATGCATGTTAATTTGCATTTGTCAACATAGCATTGTATCTGCCATTTCATCACCTTAGCAGTCAATTATTGTGGCAGCTTTCTGCAGCTGTTTGCGGTGGGATTTGTTTTTCAGCTGTCTTGAATAGCTTCGCCCAGGGGCAGGTCCCTGCCGAAGGACAGGGTGGTTGGTGGGCACGTAGATGCTTTCTGGGTGGCTGCTGAGCCTTGGAGGGATCGGCAAGGGAGGGGTGGTGGCGGTGGTGTGACTGTCCCGAGACATTAGTCTTAAGGGTTGTAACTCCTCAGAATATTCCAGTAGGGGTCGGATTGCGTCTAGCACTGTTAGAAATGCTTTTGAGCTTTGGTCGAGGTTCCTTTGCTTGCTTTTGTCTCTTGGCTTCAGTTTTTGAAGAAGTTCATCAGAGCTTCCTTACGGTGCTAGAGGTGGCTCTGGGGCTTGTCGAAGTCCTTGTCGCTTGACATGCCCATCTGAATTTGCTGCTGGCTCAGTCTCGGTTTGCTTTTATAGGGAACACGTTTAGGATCACGAACACTGCGCCCTTGCAGATGTTGCAGGTGTTTTTTCTAAGGGTTAAGACTTCTGATATAAGAGGGTCCTTTTGACAGGCCATAGGCCGAATCTGCCACATTTTACAATTTAACTCTTCTTCCTTCTATAAGTTGTAGTCCAGCCACAGTGCTGTTGGCTCTGAAAGATCAGCTCTTTTCTGCTCATATTAGTGTTTGTGCTGTCGTTGTTGGCCATGCTTTTATTCATAAATGGTCCCTTCTCGTGGGATTGCAAATAAAAAGGTTCTTGGCACATCCTGTTTCCATGGTGTCGGCTAAAGGCGTCTTTGGGTGAGCTGCTTATAGCAAACGGGCTGAGAATTTTGGTAGTAGGAAACTCAACTGCTGTCAGCTTTTCTTAGATGCCATTTAGAGCCACTGGGATGCCTGGCTCCCAGCGGGGAGTGCCAGTCAACAAACGAGCGCTGGGGGGAAGAGAATAAAGGAGTTTTGCTTAACATTTACTACTTTGTCTTTCGTTACTGTCCTAAGAACACCACTGACAAAAGATTATTTGTCTCCTGAGAAGAAATGCCACAGGTTTGTGGTGGTGTATTCTTGGGGAAAAAAATGGCACTCCATGCCTTAGGCAGCATCGTTAATTTGGGGTAGGGTTTGTTTTTTTAGGGGAGGAAGCGTTGGGTTTGGTTGCTTGTTGTTTTTTTATTATTTTAAATATTACCCATTAGATGGTCTAGATGTTTTGTGTAAATCTTCTGCCCAGATATGGCTGTTTTGATCAATGTGTGGCTGGGGAGAAGCAGCACTTTTTTTATCTCCTTAAAGAAAATTCCTTTCGTCTGATGAGGATTGTGAGGAGTATTTGTATTTTTAATTATTTTATTATGTCCCTTCCAAATAAACTTTCTGCTAAAGGAGTATTGTACAGAGGGGTTAGGAAGGCGTATGAGTGGTGATAGGACATAAAATGCAAAAAGAAGTAGGAAAGGATGTGACTGAGAGATGGGACCGTGTCTAAGTGATGATGTCTTGCTCTTAAGCAACTAACTTCAAAGAAAAACCAAAGCCCTGTCCTCCCTCTTCCCAGGCTAAGTGATGCTTCAAAACACTGTCAAGATGTCGTGAGAGATTTTAAATGTAAGTTGTTTAAACAAATACAAGGAAAAGTTTAACAGAGGATTTATTTGGAAGGAAAAACCTAATGAGTGCTTTAGTCATTTAGGTGACTACCGTGGGACAGCTTATTTTCTCAATAATTATTACACTGTGGGGTGGTGTTTTTTGACAATTTATCTTTTGCCAGAGAACACGATTTAAATGTCAGTTTTAAATAATAGCTTTAATAATTTTCCTGTTGTTATTCCTGTTGCTGGGAACTTTTAATAAAGATTTTTAATCATTAGCAGTTACATTTCTTGATAATTAAATGCAAATTTCATAATCGTACCACTTTTAATTTGTCCTGGAATGATGTGAGAGAATTCAGAGGTTGGTGTAATGTTCATAGTCAAGGACACGCTGTTTTAAATCTGTCTGTATCTTAGAAATCTCGCAAAACTGGTGATTGGGCAGCTTTCTAAGATGCATATAAATCCTAGCTCACTGTCGGAAAGTGATAGACAGAAGGTTTTGAAGTAGAAACAGGTTGTGACAAAGCAGTTGGCAGGAATATTGGATTTTGGAAGATTCATTAAAATCTCAAAATCTGATCTCACAGGCAGGGAAAAGCTGTTCTTTATTTCTGAATGATTTTTGAAGGACCGCAGAAAGATGCAGCAGTTGAACTGCCTTATTAATCACACTTTACTGCTGCTTTACCCAGTGGAGCTGGGGTAGTCAGAGGTGTCTTGCTGGTTCTGCGTTACGGGCTCCCATTCCGCTGGATTTGGGTGTTAACAGTTAACGTTTCGGTCCAGCTGAAAGCTTTGGGAGTTTTAACTGCATCGCGATTCTAGTGATGGATAGATTTGCAATTCCATGTTGAGAGATTTGGGAGGGGGGTAGGTTTATGCAAGCCTCATTATTTTTTTTTTTTTTTTTTAAAACCAACTATTTCGAGTTCTAATTTAGTTTTTGGAAGGAGAAAAATGGTGATTGAAAATGTCATGCTAGTCCATTGAGGTCTGTTACTGAAAAAATATGGAGAATCAAAGTGGTTGTCAAGCAGAGTAAGAAAGGCATAATGAAAATGCTACATAGCGCCGTTTCATGAATAAGCATCACAGAAAAAATAATCTCCACTAATAACGAGGAGGCCCATATGGATGTGTTTCTCTCTCTCTTTCAAATGTGAAAGAGAAACAGTCAGCACTCTATCCCATTTCAGTTCAGAAATGTCATAGGGTTTATTATTCCTTGCCAGTATGTGACAAATGTTGCAAATACAACTTCAGAGATTTCTAATTCCGTAGTCTCCAGAGAGACCCCTGTCCCCGATTCATTCTCAGAGCTCCCATCTAAACTTCAGATCCAGTATACGTGTTGTCTCTTATTTAATACTAAGAAAATTCAAGCTTTATTGAAACCATTGGCAGGAAGGCAGTTAAGTCACGCAAATTTATTTCTAAACTGTCCTGTGGCAGTGAGTTCCACAGTTCAGTCGTACATTAGTGATAAGAGTGCTTAGGACAATATGAAAAAAAAAAAAAAAAAGGAAAATTAAGTCATAATTTGCTTTTTCTGTGTACTAGTCACTCTTGTACTTCCATCTCCTTCCTTGTTATGCATCTTCCTTCCGACATATGAGCACATGGAATATTTAATTCAGTTTAAAATGAGCCAGCTGGGACACCAAAAGCAGTACAGCGGCACGGTCTGGGCATTGGCCCAGGCCGATTTGCTCTGCTCCATCGCACGTAACCCTGCGCGAGGCAGATGCAGCCTAAGGTAGTAAACGATTCCAATCTTCTCCGTTGCTTTTCACGGGGGCTTTTCTCAGCAGTTCAGGAGTCTTTGAACCCTCTCTAATTCTACAAAACACTTTTGGTGGTACTTGGTGTGCTCATAACCTCGCAAATCATCCGTGCTGACACCCGTCTACTGCGCGCCCCAGCATTTCCAGTATCTTGGGCTTTCCTTATGGCGGTGATCCCAGTTAACATTTTTGCAATATCAAAATACATAGGAACTGTTATGAAATATTTGTTATCTTTAACTCTGGGTTAACTTGATTTTATTAATGTCAGTCCATGAACTTTAGTCGAATGCCTAATGTGGTCTAATATCCTCAGATAGATAGTTTATTCCTCTACTTTCTCACCCTTCCTTAAGGCTAAATATGCTTTCTTTCCTGTTCTGCTGTGTCCAAAGAAGTGTTCGGAAAAGCTGATCCTCTCCTATGCACAGGTCAGTGTGCACAAAAATCTGCAGGGTAGGACTGGAAACAAAGAGAAGATATTTATCAAGTTAGGGTTTGTTTTTTGTTTTTTTTTTTTAAGATTTGGAGAAATTTGGAAGACGGGAAGCTGTTGTCACAATTTGCTGTCTTTCTAGAATGGGAGTAGTTTCCCAATGAGCACGAAGTGAAGCTATGATTTAAGTGAGGACAGAATTGCCAAAGGAAAACTCTCTCAGAAATACTATTCCTCTTGGTTTCTACAGTGGTGGCAAATGTCGTTGAGCACGTGTTAATTTTCTGTTTAGACATATATTTAAGTGTATTTAAAATGTAATGATCATGTTTTGTACTGGGGGGAAAGGTACAGCAAGAGTAAGCAAGTAATGGGCCGCCATCTTCCTTCTTTTGCATGTAGGCAATATATATTGACTGTTAATCAGAAAATACCATGTTATTTTAGAGTTATGATGTTACAGTTAAATTATCAGAGAACATTTTGTATGGAGAGGTGGAGAATATTTGTCAGAGTTGTTTCAATATTCTAACTACTTTGGAAGCGAGGAAAATGAGGTTATTTGAAATGCTGCAAGGCATATCCCATGACCAAACACTTTATAGATTTTTCTATTCAGAACCTTTCAAAAATCTAAAAGAACAATGTAAAATGTTAATACATAGGTTTGAAGGATTGTTTGAAGCTGCAGAGCGTTCCCTATGAATAGATACTTTGGAAGAATTACACTTGTAATTATGATTTGTGGCCACTTAACAATATGAGAAACAGAAGAGTTGCATCGGCATGATGTTATTGATGATACACGTTAGAAGGAATAGATCATTTTCTTCATTAGTTATACCAACGCGGCACAGCTTAACGTGACAGAGTAGGACAGAATGACTGGTTGCTGTAACACGGGAGGACTTCTGAAGAAGCTGGGGTACTTCATAGGAATTGCAGAGGCGACTCTTTCTGGGAGTGGGCCAAACCACAGAAGTTTCCATATGTGTTAAGTCTCTTCTTTCTTTCTCCAGCTCTTTTTTATCCCTGTTTTAGTTTCTTTTGTCTTCTAAGCAGCTGGTGACTGTTGTTAGGTTTACCATGAAGACTAGCTGTCCTGAAGCTGGGAGCCAGGAGGAAAATTCTTGTTATCTCTGTTTCATTTTGGATTTTCACAGAGGCAAATACCCTAGGCAACCTACGTGAAGAAAAACGGTGAGAGCAGAAAAAAGCCTTCTTTAGAAATAGCGTGTGATTTAGGTCATGTTTTCTGTGCTGATGTCAGACACTGAGGAGCAGGAACCTGAGGCTGAGGTACTGGCGTGTCTCCTTGCTGCACCTCAAAGCCCTGCTTGAACCAAATTAAAGTGCTTAAAGGGTTGCAGTGCTTTCAGGAAGCGAACAATGATTTAGACTCTTGGGGAAGCTCCCTCTAACATTTTGTATTCATCAATTCATAAATAAGGTCTTAAATTCGTAGTGGTTTGCTGTAGGCATAACCGGTAACTGTTCCATGGTGACATGTTTGAATGTGAACAAAGTCATGTCACTGTTGTGTCTGCTCTTCAGCACAGTTGATGCATCTGGACATAAAATGGATAAATTCTTACTGGGAAGGTATGTTCATTTCTCCTCTGTCTTTTGGAGGGGGTGAAGAAGAGAGGAAGCTCCTTCCTATGTAACGTATAAAAAGACAAACATAGTAAGCAAAATAAAGTGAGTAGAGACCATACAGTTACACCTTATTCACTGCTAATCCAGAAAGCATGTATGTCTGCACAGTGGAAGTTCCTCTTCCCGAAGGGTAAAAAAAACCAACCAACCAAACAAACAAACAAAAAAATAAAAATAAAAAAAACAACCAAAACCAGAAAAACGACAAAAAAATCCTCACCTCAAAACCAGATTTCTGAAGTGACTGGGAAACTAAAAAAAGACATGGGTGGGATCAAGGTGAAATGCATATATTTTTTTTTTTCTCTGCATTCCTGGTGATGTTTGTTTTTTCCCCTGTGTTAAGTTGGGTACTGTATGATTTCCATCAGTGACTTCTTGCCTGCGTATAAGGAGTGGAGAAAATGAGGCTGGAGGTACAAGGTAGCAAAAGCTGCCTTGGGTTATCATATCATACCTATCTGTGCAGTATTCCACTCCTTCCTTGAGAAAAATACCTTGATTCAATTTGTCAACGTTGTTTTTGTACATCCTCCGTGACTAGTTTCAAAAAGCTTACTGAAATCAAAATACTGTTGACTGGAAAACTGAATTGCGTATCGCTGAAAGATCCTTTCCAGAAAAGCGTCATTTTTCAAGTTCTTCAGTACTGAAACAAGCAGGAGTTTGAACAAAAGGATTTTTTTAAATTCTATTTTTATGAAAAAAGGTGTTTCGACTTTTCATGCGAAAATGGTTGAATCGATCTCTTCAGAGTACCTAGAAAAAATTCAGCTTAGAACGCGGCCAGGTAGGTGGAGACTTCAGACCGTATTGAAGCTGAAATAGTCTTAAATAGAAATGCTGGGGTTTTTCAGACCGTCTTAAAGCTGCTGCTCTGCATGCTCCTCCATCTATTACGAAAAGTCTGAGAGAATTTGGTGTAATATTAATCTGTAAAGATCCATTTAGCAAGACTGTAGGTCTGTGAAGGGATTGTATTAAGCTAAATAACTTGCTGAATCTGGGACTCTAATATTAAGTAAAACTAACTCTTAAATGTGTGAAAATGAACAAGGGTGGTAGATGGTGTAGGGCAAACTTTTAAACTCAAATTTCTAATGCTTTTTGCCCTTTTCCCTTTCTGCCAGTTGCAGCCTGCTGTGAAACTGCCAATCTCTCTGAGACAGTAGTTCTGTGGGCCATACAAATTCTGCTTGTTCAAATTTGTCTAAATTTTTACAGCCTTTTTTGTAGCTGATAGTTTCTTGCTGTTGCTAATATGGTTTGCGTATCCTGTAATATTTGGGTTTGACAGTATGAAGGGAATCCTCCGTCTTAAAAGCTGGAATTTCATTGGTGCACATTGATTTTTTTTACACCCTAGAACTCTTTAATCACTGGAAAAACAAAATACTTTTTTACTCCAGTCTGCAGGAGAGGTACTTGCTCCTTGGGGTGTTCATGTTTAGCAACAGGACCCTGTACCACTCATCCCCCTCCTTCGGAGACATACCTGCTCCAGTGAGGAATTCAGCCGGAATAGATTCTGCTGTGACTGCCTGACACGAGATTAGTGGAGGGCCACCTGAGCGGTAGGTTGTGGTGTTACCAACCTATTGACATACATGACGTAGGTCGAATCTCAGATTTTCTTGGGGGATCTGCAGTCACAGGCAGGGAATTACTTTGCTGGTTACGGTTGGACTATTTCTCTGCGCAACTGCAAGAAGCTTTTCTGTAGGAAGAGGTGAGGCTGACATTCTGCTGCTTCTGGCTTCTAGGAGCTTCTAGGCTCCAGCTTTGCTACCTGCTGGATTATGAGATCAGTACCTCTGTGAAACGCATCTCACTGTTCTGGCCACACGGTTTCAGCGCTGAATCATTACCTCACTGTAGATGTTACTGTAAAATCCATTTGAAATGAACTTCTTGTTGCTTGTTTAGTCAACCTGCATGGTTTTTCGTATTTGTAGACTTGTCCTCACAGAAGCGCGTTTCCAGAGTCTTAATGGAGGATGTCAATTTTATGGACTGTCAGGATCAAAAATGCAGCGCGGCTCTTCAGAACGGCATTACCTTGCTGATGCTTCGCTAAACCAGTTTCGGCATAACACGCAGATGTCGGGGTTGATGTTTAAGACAGTCTTCCAGCCCTTACCGTTTAACATCTTTTCTGTCACACTTTAACTTATTTCTCTTTTCAACAACCTTCAGCACCATAACGCCTGAGAGATTTTTAAAAATTATTTTTCTTACTAGAGTTACAACCAGGCTGTCACAGCTCAGCTGTTGTCCCTCACTCTAGGTTCAGGATTGAGATAGGACTTGCCTTAACTGCATGAGACTTGATGTCCTTCCATCCCCAATGCTAACAGTGGTGCTCCAGGGCACTTCAGAGAGGCAGTTCTAGTATTCGGCTACTGAAAAGGAGGCAAAAGCCTTCGTTAATGATTTGGGAGGTCCGGTTGAGGATGTTGGTGCTTAAATAGAGTAGCAGGGGCGTTTTCTTCAAACCTGACGCTATTTAATGTATAGATAACTGGGCAGCTGATGTCTGACAAACTCCTGTTAAAAAAAAAAAAAATCTATTAACAATTTGTTTAAGCCTCTTTGCCAACAATTTCTAGCCCTAAGTTTGGGATATTGCTACTTTTTTTTTTTTCAGTAATTGTGAAGGTTGGTTAATTAAAACACATGGGTAATGAAATGTTGCTAGTAATTGAACCGCTCGAAAGACCAGTTTTGCAAAGAAATTCTAGGCCTGTTTGGAATGAAACAAAAATGCTTTTATGACCAAACAAACCCTTTCCCCCAAGCATAGCAAGACAGAGGAACCTTGCTTAGGCTGAGCAAGAGCCTTGTGGAGAATGTCCTGAGCCATGACAAATGCATGCTTCCCTGGCACGGCAGCTTTTCTCTAAACCTCAGGTGGTTTTGGCAGCCTCTTCTTCAGCTTCTCCCGATGTCCCTGTTTTACTTATTACAGATAATTAAATATTCATTTGGATAAATATTTGATATGGAGATGGAGAGATGGAGACATGCTAAAGAGTAGGGATTTTTTTCATCATGTGGGAGACCAACGTTCCATGTAGCAGTCTGTCCAGCGAACAAATATTGAGTTGTCTATATAAACTGGAGCAGCTTCAACGGGACAGACGGAGTGTGAGACCCCCAACTCCTCAATCTGCTGGGTAGGGAAGTGCTCGGGAAATATGTGGAAAGAGGAATTTAACTGTTTTCATTGCCTTATACCATACGTGCTCTTCTGTCATACTAGAGGAACATTTACAAAGAGAATATGCAAGAAGTAGTTATTGGTTCTCACCAGGTTTTAGGAAGACCCTTCCTTCATGTTATTTGATTTGTGTATCTTAAGCTTCTCGTCAATCATAACAGAAAGCTTTATCCTCTGTGTGACAGAAGAGGAAAAAACCACATAGGAGTTGGAAAGAGATGTCAAATAGGCCACCTCTGAAATTGGTCCACTTCAATAAACCACTTTATTGATCTGCTGTATGCTGTCATTACGGCTACAGCTATGGCTGGAAAAAATGTCTATTTTTTTGGCAAAGCTGAATCTGATATGATTGCTTGCTCCATGACAGCTTCTCTTTCTTTAGTCTTCTGAGTTCAATACAGTGTCAATCAAGCATGCACATATTTTGGGGTTTTTTTGTTAGATGTTGAGTTGCTTTTTAATCTGGGCTTAATTGAAGACTATTGCATATTAATGGCAGCATTTTACTCTCTCAGTGGAAGTTAGTTTTAAGATGCTGAAATGGAGTATTCGCTATCTCTGGTACTTGTTTAGAGTTTTCCTTTGGGGTGAAAGAAGAAGCTTTGTAAGAAGAAAGTGTGTTTCATAGTGAATCAAATCAGTCTCTAAGGAATGTTAATGAGTCTAATTACTAAAAATTATGTGATGCTTGATTGTTTTACTAATTTGGGAGGAGCTGTTGTTTTATCTTGACTGCAGTAAGCAGTTTTGATGACATTTAAGAAAACCTTTTCTTCAGGGAAAGAATGAATCCGATTTTCGTTTATTCTTTCATTTGCTTTTGGTTCTGGGCAAATATTTTCAGATTATTGTCAAACAATTAAGGTAGGATTCTGTTTTGGTTATCACAGAATATTAATTCCCTAAGATATTATTGTACACGAGTGAAGATTAGATAGGTTTGGGTAAAGGGCAGATGTCTTAGTGGTGTCTGGTGTTTTTTTAATGATGTACCCTAGAACCTTTGTTCTGATCTTTTCAAATCACATGGAGAAAATATTGAATCTGGGTTAGAGACGGGCAAATAGTTATGACCTTCATTTGAGGCATTAAACCTTTGTTTTGGAACAAAGATTTTGTTAGGCTGAAGCGCTATACTTCAAACTTAGAATGACGGTACCTCTGGAGTTGAGAATAAACTAAAGCAAGTACGTTAATTCCCTCTATTTTTGACTTAACACAATAATAGACACCCAAGATGGTTATTCACACACTTTTTGGAGGAAACGGCTACTTTCAGGCTCTTGGCACTTGAGGAAAAACATCATCATTCTTCATTGTGGAATGTTGTAGAGCTGAGACGTGGCAGTTTTACTGGTCCATGTGATTTGGTGGAGCGGGGAACCACTAACCCAGCACATGAGAACCTTTGGGGACAGAGGGAGATCTTGCGTGGTGTCCTTTAAAAATGAAGATGTAGCTGATACAGTGTGTATTCAAATACTTCTCTCTGTCAGTGCCTTTGTCTCTTCATATTCTCCATTTCACTGGGTCTCTTTGATCCACTTAATTTGTGAAGTTACTTACCATAGCTCAGATTGGATTAGTGATTATACTTTTTTTTTTTTTTTTAGGTTCTCTTTGTATTTTATGCCCAAAGACGTAATGATTCCAATAGTGAAGAAATGTTTAACAATTGCATGCCTGAAGTTAGCCTTTGACAAATGATATGTAACTATTTTTTCCTCTCGCTTGTGCTTGGGCTGGCTGTTTCATTTGACGATGTTCTGCTTGCAGAAGCAACTTTGCTGATGTTGCTGCACCTATTTCGAAGGCCAAGCATCTTTTTCTTTGTCTTTACTTACTGTATATCTTAGCTCCGACCTTAACACTATGAATCAGATGCATAATTGTATCTCATTACTTAAATCACCGATCTCTGTTAACTACAACGGCTCTTTTTGCCATGACAAGACCTTTTATTATTAGCCATTATCTAATAAGACAAATCTTGACCAAATAACCTGGAAAAAAAAAAAGGTGAGCTAAAATTTGTGTAAGGAGTACCCATAAATTTAGCTGTGTTAATACTGCGGGTGGACGTGGATGCTATTTTAAGCAGAACGTTGCAGAAGTAAAATTGGTTCCAAATCTGTCTCGTCCGTTTTGAAAATTTCTCTGCTGAGGTTGCTCTTACTGTCATTCGGTTCCTTTTCGCTTATGAAGCTCAATATGAACCCCAAATTAGCAAAGGCTACATTTTCCCTTCTTCCTTTATTCTTTTTAGGCTGAAAGGATGTCTATGTATCCATATATCATGATGTACGATATATGAATATGAATGTTATATATAACATGAATGAGGTTGTGCCTGACGGATTGATTTTTTTTTTTTTTTTTTAAACCAGTGTTTTACTAATGTGCCATTCTGACAAATGAAAGGTAACTCCTAAAGCATTAAAATACTATTAGATAAAAAAAAATATCCTAGTCCTGTGACACAATGCCCCATAAGTTAAGGAAACGTTTCAGTGCATACTTGGAGCAAGTTTCCTGCTTGTTCCAGGTTTTTTGAGTTTACCTTCCTCTCCCTGTTTCAGACAAAGGGTGCACGTTGGCGTCATTTGGGAGCAAACAGAAATGGAATAAAACGTTTGGAAGAAGCTTAGCAAGTTTGCTTGACTTGGGTTCCTTTTCATGAAGCATTCGGGGCAGGAAATACTTTTCTGGCTTTGTGTTTATCATCTACCTATATAGCATGAGCAGATTTGTTCTATGTGGCCAAAATATGCAAGTGGTTGCAATTTTACTTACGTAGAGAGAGAGCTTGGCACTGGTCAGTCAAAAAGGAATATTTATGCTTGATTAGGCTGAATTATTTTTTTGTATTTCTTCCTTGTGGATTTTAAGCTATCTCATCACTATGTACAATAGGGTAGACTGGGTTGGAAAAAGAAAAAATACCTTTGTGTTTCCAAACTCCTTTGGAAATAGCTGGTAGACACACACACGTACTGCTCCTGCGCAGTGGTGGCAGTTCCAGCCACAACCTACCTACTTCTCTCATTTTGGAGGTAGCTTTCTTAGTGAGGACTTCCCTCTAGACTTTTAAAAAAAAGAAAAAAAAAAAGTCAAAGTCCCGTCAATTAATGTCTAAGCACTGTCTAAACAGTCTTATAGGTGTGAAACACCTTGGAGCTTTGCATGTGCTGTGCTACTTCTAGTCCAGTACTATTTGTTTGACTGTTTGGGGTGGTGGTGTTGGAAGTAAAAATACTGGGATTTTTATGAAAAGTGCCCTTTCCTTTGAAATAAGGTTAGTAGATGCATGCATACTCTGTGTGTGAGAGAAGTGTTTATGGCAAATGGGGGGGGAAAAAGGGTGTTGGTGAAATTTTTGCCTTTTGGATGTCATAGCACCGTATCATTGTTATCCATTAGATTTAGCTGTGACTGTAGTAGTGACAATAAATTTCATTTACACTTCATGCTTGGGACGTATCCATCCCTGAATGCTTTAGCTGTGTTTGATGCAAGCACAGTTAGTTAACTTTTGTCTGTTTTGGTCAAACTGTTATAGACACTGCAGATGTAGAGAAAGCTTAAAAATAAAAAATAGTGTACCTGGAACGGGGGAAAAACATGCATGAACAGTATTGTGTTGAACGTTTTAGTCTACTGTTAGTGGATGTTAATTTACCTTAGATCAGTATTAGAAAATCATTTTAGTCAAGGGTCTGGTTGAAGGCTTTCAAGTATGTTAAATTCACTGAAGTCCGTTGCAATTGTCCCCTGGCTTCGTAACAAATGGATAGAGCAGTGCTCTGAAGTCACTGGAAGTCCTCCTCTGAATGTTTTTATGGTCAATAGGGAATATGGTGTTTTTCAGAAATTCCTTTATGGTTATGGAAGTAATGCCCTCTCAGATGTTGCAGCTGGACATCCAGTTCTGCAGTGTTTCTTCCAGGGCTGTAGTCCTCTACATACTCCAGTGTATACTCTGTAGAGATCTAACATTGTCTGTCCTTCCTTCATCCTAACCTTAGGCCACAGAGTAAGATGGGAAGACAGCAGGGTGCATAACGACGATAACTGGATTTGCTGAAAATCTCAAAATGGATTTCAGCAAATCTGAGTTCTAATCTGTTGGAGTGTAGGGAGGAAATCTATACTTCATTTTTGGCTTGCTTGGTCATATGAGCTATTTATTACCTAAGCGGGTGCTGGTTTCTTCCACTCCTGTTGCAAGGCTCACCTTCATGTACATGGTAAAGCTGCAATAAATGCACTGCCCCACAGAGACACAAGCCCGATTGGGCTTGTGTAGCACCCTATCTCAATGATAAATATGTGGTTTGTCTTAATATATATTACCATGCTAAATGAGCTTGAAGATCCCAACTCTGACCTCGGAATAAATTACCTCAAATACTTGCGCAGAATTGGTGGGTTTCCATGTTTATTAGAGGCTTATGCTATGAGCCTGTACAAGGTGGAATTATTTCTCCGCTTTACAACAAATTTGCTGCAGAGCGTTATTGAGGTCAGTGCCTTAATAGTTTAAAAAACTTATCTGTAGAGCTATTTGATCTATCTATGTCTCTAAGGGACAATTAAGTTAGTTATTTTAAAAATGTTTATGTAACTGTCACTAATGAAAATGGAGGATTATAAAAAGGAATTCTGTGACCAAACACAAAGTTGGGGGAAATAATGTTTGTTGTTGAGATAGACATATGAAATAAGCAATAGTGAGTAAAAGACTTGCGTTCCCCTTGTTTCCCGATACATTATAACCGCAAGATTCATGGTATCATCCAGCAGCAGTTCTGGCGCTTTTACTCAATCGATGAATATACCACTGCGCGTTTGTGCACTTGGACATGTCCAAGAGTTGAGTGAGTATTCAGAATAAAATTGCTTTTCTCTGTGAGGCAGTAGAAAATGGAGGTGATTTTTCATATTAGCACATTTGTGTGCTCCCCTGATGATAATATGGGGGTTGGGGATTACATAAAAGCCTGATTCACTAGCGCTGTCTTGTCTTTCTTTTCTAAAATAAGACCATTTGAGTTTTCTTTTTTGAAGGGGAGAGGGGGAAATTCCCTCCCCCCCCCCCCCCCCCCACCGCCCCCCAAAAAGCATAGTGGAGCTGTGCTGACCTGACACAGTAGCGTGGTTCATTAATAGAGGCTCAAAGTACTCCCATTTTGATATCAGTTCTCAGTAATATATTGGAATCTGTAAAAAGCAGATAAGATTTATTATTTAATAATATGACCTTATCCTTTCCAGTGGCATATGAAAGATGTTTGACAAAGCCTTGTTCAGTGTTGACTTTTTTTCTACATGCATAAAAAGCAAACTGAGGTTTTAACTGCGTGGAGTAGCTTCTTGATAAAGAATTGTGTTGTGGTGAGGGGGGAAGATGTTTCTGCAACGACAGGGGGTTTCCCCTGTGAAATCTGCCCACATTTGGAATTGCAGTTAGTTTTTAATGAGCCACACGCAGACTAAAATTAATGTGATCTTCCACAGACTACAGTGCAGTTATCTCCTGCTCTATAATTCATGAATATTTTTCACATAATCACAGAATAGTTGAGGCTGGACAGGGCCTCTGGAGATCACCTTGTCCAACCTCCCTACTCAAAGCATGGCCACCTGTAGCAGGTTCCACAGGACCATGTCCAGTTGGGGTTTGAACATCTTGAAAGACAGAGACCCCACAACTCTTGCTGGGGAAGCTGGTCTGGTGTTTGACCACCCTCACAGTAGGTAAGTGTTGTTATTGCTGGTAACTAGTGAATTGTTAGGCAAAGTTACATTTTTTTGAGTGTAGCCACTAGCCATCATGTTTGAGTCATCTCTAAGCCACTAGCCATCATATTTGAGAAATTGTGGTGGTCTGGCGAGGATCCTGCTGACTGGAAAAGGGGAAATGTAACCCTTATTTTCAAAAAGGGAAACAAGGAAGACCCAGGGAACTACAGGCCAGCCAGTCTCACTTCTGTGCCTGGTGAGATCATGGAGTAGATCATCCTGAAAACTCTGCTGAGGCATGTAGAAAACAAGGAGATGACTGGTGGCAGCCAGTACGGCTTCACCAAGGGCAAGACATGCCTGACAAATTTGGTGGCCTTCTACAAAGAGGTTACAGTGGCAGTGGACAAGGGAAGACCAACTGATGTCATCTACCTGGTTTTGTGCAAAGTGTTTGACACTGTCCCACATGATATCCTGGTCTCTAAATTGAAGAGACATGGATTTGACAAATGGACCACTTGGTGGATACAGAACTGGCTGGATGGTCGCACTCAAAGTGTGATGTTCCTCAGGGGTCGGTACTGGGACCTGTATTGTTGAACATCTTTGTCGGCGACTTGGACAGTGGGGTCGAGTGCACCCTCAGCAAGGTTGCCAATGACACCAAGCTGTTTGGCAAGGTAGACATGCTGGAGGGGAGGGATGCCATCCAGAGGGACCTGGACAGGCTGGAGAGGTGGGCCCAAGCCAACCTCATGCAGTTCAACAAGGCCAAGTGCAAGGTCCTACATCTGGGTCAGGGCAATGCCAAGCACAAATACAGGCTCGGCAGGGAATGGCTGGAGAGCAGCCCTGAGAAGAAGGACCTTGGGGTGCTGAGTGACGAGAAGCTCAATGTGAGCCAGCAATGTGCAATCACAGCCCAGAAGGCAAACCGTATCCTGGGCTGCATCAAAAGAGGTGTGCCCAGCAGGTCAAAGGAGGTGATTCTGCCCCTCTACTCCGCTCTCGTGAGACCCCACCTGGAGTACTGCATCCAGCTCTGGAGTCCCCAACATAAGAAGGACATGGACCTGCAGGAGCGTGTCCAGAGGAGAGCCACGAGGATGATCAGAGGGCTGGAGCACCTCTCCTGTGAGGAGAGGCTGAAAGAGTTGGGGCTGTTCAGCCTGGAGAAGAGAAGGCTCCAGGGAGATCTCATTGCAGCCTTCCAGTACCTAAAGGGGGCCTACAGGAGAGCTGGGGAAGGACAGGACGAGGGGGAATGGCTTTAAACTGGAAGAGGGCAGGTTCAGATTAAACATTAGGAAGAAGTTTTTTACTTTGAGGGTGGTAAGGCACTGGAACAGGCTGCCCAGAGAGGTTGTTGCGGCCCCATCCCTGGAGGTGTTTAAGGCCAGGCTGGATGTGGCCTTGGGCAACCTGGTCTAGTGGGAAATGTCCCTGCCTACGGCAGGGGGGTTGGAACTTGATCTTCAAGGTCCTCTCCAACTCTAAACCATTCTATGATTCTATGTTAAATTAGAGTAGGAAGACAATGTAGACTTAAAAAAAAAAAAAAAAAAAAAAAACAAACAAACAAAAAAAAAAACCAAAAAACAAAAAAAAAAACCAAAACCAACACACAGGAATTTATAAATAACTCTTCAAACCTCTATAACATCTCCACCATAACATCTCCACCCCGGTCATTTACTCTAAGCTACCTCTAGCTGAAATCTGTGAAAACCATATTGTCAGCTGAGGTGGATGCTTGGGTGAGATCAGAAGTCTTGAGCCTGTGGAGATAACTGAGTCGTTCTAGTCTTTTGGTGGTGTGAATCAGGTTATCTGCTTCAGCAATGTGTTCTTTAATTTAGAAGATTTTTTTTTTTCCCTTTCCACTTATGAGGCTGATTATTTGTCAAAATTGCATTTTAAGAAGCGATCATCAAAACAGGTCTTTCTGAGAAACTTTCCTTTTGGATGAGCAACCAAGGTCTTGCTTTTCAAGTCTATGTCAGCGTGTTACAGATACTGTAGGGGACAGAACGATCAACCCCAAGTTATTTTGTCATGGAATGAGTTAACTGATCTCTGATGCAAGGCTTATGAGGACCGCAGACTACCAAGAATCATTTCTGTTTATTAGAATGAATCCTTGAGGTCATTCTCAGCATATCAAAGCAAAGATCTTAATTAGGATAAGTTCCAGGTCTTAAAGAAATTGATTGTGATAGCTTAGGAAATTGGAAAAGATCTGAAGAATGTGCTGTTCTTAGCATTGTCACTGCTGAAGTTTTTTGATTGAATTAGAAGAAGAGGTTTAATAGCTTTTTTTGTGGGCAAAAGAGACAATTTTGTTACACGTTGGTTAAAGAATTATACTTTTTTTTTTTTAAAAAAGGCTTAATCTGTTGAAGTCAGCCAGAGAAGTGCACGTTATTAAAATAACTCCTGGATTCCTCATTTGCATCAATCCAAGGCTTTCCGGTTACTGTGGAGCTATAAATCCACACATACATGGATTTTATGTATGGATAGGTTTATGTTATATATAGACAGAAGAACATTTAGTGTAGAATTATAGTGAGACTTGTGCAATATACAGAAATAACCTAGTTTAGGTTTCTGCTTTACCCTTAAAATTATTGCCTATAATGATTTTGCCAGCTTGCTCTCATTTTGTTTAGCGTAATTTTGATCCTCAAAGAGGGGATCAGGCTACCAAAATGATACACAGTGCTGCCAGGTTTTCCGGAATCTTGAGGTAAGTCCTTAGTCTTTCACTGCAAGAAACTAAATCTTTTTTTTTTTTTTTTTTTGATCAGAAGAGAAAATTAATTCAGTAATGTCAGCCTGGGCTGGCATTTGTCGACATGACAGAACCACCAGCTAGTTTGACACTTTTTTTGCTTGCCTGATTTGGGAGCAATTTAGAACTGAAATAACGGGTGTGCTTTCAGATCAAGATTTATATGTACAAGCGAGGCTCTACAAAGAGCTCGCCCATAGCTGCTGGCACTCTGCCTTAGGGCTGCGTAGGAATTGCCCTTACAGATCAGAGCGGGAGTCCATCTCACTCCAAGTTTGCTGTCTGACAGCTGCTTCTTCAGAAAAAGAAGGAAAAAAGCCTGTGGCACACAGTGAAGGGACACCCTTCCCGTTACCTACTGTTAATCTCTTACTAGCAGAGGCTCACGTCAGCTGTCGTGCAAGAAGACATTGCATCTCTGCTGGAATGCTTATAGTGAGACATATATTCAGATTTATTGTTTGATATTTTTTTGTATGCTGTTTCTCTGTTTGTTGTTTGTTTGTTTGTTTGTTTTTTTTCAAATTAATTCTCTTGCAGTTAGTTCCAAAGTTAATTGTGTTGCATGAAAAACAAACAAGCACTGATTCCTTTTGTGTTTTTTTCAACTTTTTCAGTTTGATTCACTGCCGCTTTGATTTCTGAGAGGGACTAAAAATTCTTAGTACATATTTCTTACGTAATTTATTCTTATATCATCTTGCGGTTTGCGTGCTTTCATCTCCTGGCCTCCCGTGCTCTCCAGCAGTATAGCGATCGGAGAGGGGTCATACCAGATCGGAGCAGTGAAAACGATCCCTGTTCTGGCACGCAACCTAAGTCACGTGCGCAAGGCAAAGCCAACAGCAGGAGTCACTGGCAGGCAGATCTCTAAGGCAAGGGAATGCTTGTGCTCTATTCAGTTCAATTAAAACAGACCGTTCTGCCTATTCCCTGCATCGTATTTTGTTGCGTGTGCTGGTTTTGAGATGCGAAACGTGCCAACTCCCCGCGCAGTGCCACTTCCCACGAACAGGCATGGGACAAGTTTCCTACTTGCAGAATAGAAGTGTGCCTAATAGGCGGCTTTTTCTTTTAAGGGTATCTTTCTCATCAGTAGTGTATTACAAATGATTCCTGTTGGCAAGAGGAAATTAAGTTGAGGAGTGTAGAGTATTTCTGTTACTGTTATGAAAGTACAGTCAGGCAGGTGCTATAATTATTTGATACCATAAAGCACCTATATTGTCGAGCGTCGCTGTTATTTTCTTATAGCTCAGTTTGATTTATGGTACGTATTGAGCCCTGTTGGAACGCTGCTATACATTAGTATGAACATAAATCTTTTTTTGGGCTTTTTGAACTAGACGTTCCTGCTTACCCCAACTTGCCACTATTAAATTCTGCAATATCCTCTGCACGTATTTTCCGAGAGTCAAGCCCGTGGTGGCCAGCTACGTTTTGTTCTCATTAAAGGTGTTAAAACGATGAAAGAGCCCATTCTTGAGCTCTGCTGCCCTGGGTGCATCTCGGCACATGATTGTGTAATGCTCCCCCGGGCATTTCTCCTCCTCTATAAAAAACGGAGGGGAAATGACAGTATGCCGAACAGTTTATTGAGAGGGTTTTTTACAACTGTTTACGTCCCGGCTATGCTGCGTCTGAGTGACCATGCAGTACGGGTAAATGGGTAAACTGGAAAACTCGAAAGCTTTAAAAATAGTTGGAGAGGAAAAGTCTTTAGTATCTGGAGCAGAAGAGAAGGACAGACTTAACAGACACGTTTTCAGCTTCCTAATCGGCAGTAACAGCACGCTGCTGCTGAACCAGCTTGGTTCTTTATTGTTTATGGTTTACAAGTTATTTTAAAAGACCTTGATAATAATAGTCCCATCTAATTTCTGCCTTTTCTATAACCACTTTCTCCTCCACCGCTTCGTTTTCAGCTCCAGCATTTCAATTGCGTGGCACGCCGAGAACTGCTGTTAGTTGCTGTTTTACGGTGGAACGCCTTTATGCTCAGTAGCAGAAGTACACTGCATGTAGATCTTAGGTGATATATTTTGTCTCACACATTGGTTTTGAATATGTTGTTTTTAAGAATGAATGGAGAGCGAGGGAGCCGAATGCGGCATTAGGAGGATGTAGCAGCTCGGCCAAATCTATCACTGACTTTACTAAGTGACAGAGGCAACACCGAGGCAATCAGTGCAACTGTCTGCTCTGCCTGCCAAGTACCTACGAGTTACATTATGTGCCAAAAATACTTTCCCCAGCTTGCATGTATTTACCGCAGTGACTTGAGTCAAATGCGGGTGCTGGAGGAACACATCAAGGAGTAAGAAAACCAGTTTGGTAGTTCAACGCGAAGCTGCCACTTAGAAAGGCATCAAATTATACTGATGGACCTTCTGTTGTTTTATGGGGGTTTTAAACCTTTAAAAATATTAAACAGGAAATTAATGGTTTTCTGGCTTGACCTTCTTCTGCTTTGGTGGGATCTCCAAGCTCTTCTCATGCTGATCATTTGGTCTCTTGTTGGCACTTCCTTACTGGTTTAGGGAATTTTATTTTTTCCTTTCTTATATTACTTTCTCCCTACTCCTTGCGATTGATTCCGTTTGGCTAAAAATAATATTAAAAAATGGCCTTATCCAGTCCTGATGCTGCCTTTCCTAATGGAAGTGATTGAGGAAGAATTCTTTCTTTCTACTCCTGGGCACCTTCCCCCAAGATTTATTACAGCCGGCGTTCAGTTTTGGCTGTAGTACAGAAACAGTTTTCTCCTGCATTTTACGATCTCCCTCACCTTTCTGGTTATGACAGTCCCCTGTTTCCTCCCCCTTCTACTTGTCCTTTGAAAATATGGACTGTTACTTTCTCCAATATCACCGCCTCAGCAATTTCTGGTAGGTTCGCTTGTGTTCTTCTGCCGTGCTGGTGCTAGCCAGGAAATCAAAGCGTTTTCCCCCTTTCTAGCGACTGTCCTTCTATTTTGTCCCACTTGGCAGGGAGAAACACATCCCAAATGTGACTATTCCTGGATCTGTAAACTTCCTTTCCCCAGCTCTTTGCTGGAGGGGCCCAAGCCTGACATCTGCGTAGGGATGCTCTTCTTCACACGCTTGGCACTCGGTGTCAGCAGTCCCCAGCCTAAGCCTGGCAGCTCGGGGGGAGGCTGTGCCTGGGGCTCCAGAGAGCCACGCAACACGTGCGGAGCGGTGGGTACTCCAGGCTCTGCCCGGTCCTCCTCAATAAGAGGAGCTGTGACAACTCCTACGGGATTTGAGGTCTTTCCACCTGTCCCTCTTCCTAGATGTTTTTGTTGTTACTCAGGATTTGCAAGTAAAGACAAAGGAAGTTGATTTCATTACGGTAAGAGTTAAATACTTGGTAGGAAATTGGAAATAAAGTCACAAGGAGATGTTAATGTGACGTGCTGTTGCTGTCAGCTCAGTAACTGGCAAGTCCCTTCCAGGCTCTCAAGAGCGTCCCGCTGCTTCGCTGGCTGTGCCTGCATCCCCGGCGCGTCCCCACCGCCAAACTGCGGGCTGAAGAGCTCGCGGAGTCGCATCGCTTGCGAGGGACCCCCAGCTGCCATCTAATCCAACTGCCAGCTCCGAGCGGGTCCGGGTAAAGCAGAGAATATAATTTAAGAAGCAACAGTTGATTAATATCACACCCTTGACACTGCGCAGAGATTAAATGTGACAGTGGACTGGAACAAATGATGGGGCCAGGAGAAGAGATTTTGACCCGCGTAACACTCCTTTTGTGCTGATCGCGTGTGCCAGGGGACAACGTCAGAGAACAGATGAGAAACAAGTTGGTGGGGACGAGAGATGGGGAGATTGTTAGGAGAACTCACTAAGCTGGAAAATTAAAAACAAACTCTTGTTTGTGTTTTGTATATTCTATACTGTATGCGAAGGAAGTGGAAGGGATGATACAAATTAAGTCAAAAAAGACCCACAAAAAACAACTCACCAAAGCAATGTCACATGTAACTCTGTCTGTGAGATTTTGCTTTTGGTGCTTGCAGGATTCACTTAGCAGCTTGTATTTAATTTGAATGTTACTGTTATTTGCATTAATCTTGGCCTCTTGACCACTTCCAACTTTCTCTTTTACTTGTTGTTTAAATTTGTAGGACTTAATAAAATTGAAAAAATACCAATTAATCCCTGTGGCTACACATCACAGCCATATCCATGTCATAAAGTCAGGGATGTATCATAACTGGGGATTGGTTTTGCTCCATTCCCAGGCTTCGGCAGAGTGCACGTGATACGATACCGACGCTTTTGTAAAAAAAAGCTTTGTGACTGAAACCAACCATACTGCATTTCCAAAATACACCTTGGGAACTGAGGAAGAAAATTACATTTGAATCCATTGATTCATTGTGATGTAACATAGAACCTATTTGGGTTGGAGCTTATTTTTATTGCAGAAATATACAGGTAGTATGTGAGGTATAAACACTGCAAATTCAGTATAAACACTGGGTAAGACCTTGTCAAAACTACTGAAAGAGAATGACGTGATATTTGGAGGTGAAGAAGTTCAGCCCACAAAATAACAGCTGCAAAGTTTTTATCTTTAATGTCTCCAGTTGTGTTGCAGTGACAACGAAATCTTTGAGCAAGGAAACAATTTCAATTAACTGTGCTCAGTGTTCTGCAAGGAGTAACTGATTTGAATGAAATACCTGAAAATTACTAATAATCTCCTATAAGGAAGAGAAATACTGCTTCTGCAGTGGAAAGGCAGAGATAAGTACAAGATAAGTTACCACGGAAATATTCTCCAGTGGGGCTTTGGGATCCCTTCCCCTGCTGAGCTGTGGGCGAGAGGAGCATTTTAGCAGCCAGTTTTTCCATCTGTACTACAGCAGGCTGGCAGCCAGGGGTAGAGCTTGATCAACAGCCTCAAGGGGATATGGCTCACCAGCCAATAAGTAATCTGTTTGGCCGTTTTGTGTTCTGTAGATTGATTTTTTTTTTTTCATTTTTTTCTTTTCTTTTTTTTTAAAAAAAAAAAAGGAAATTGCCAAAGTAGCAGCCCACCTGCCAGCAGTCCAGCCTTTGCCAAATAATTTGTGCTGTCATCCAAATTATCTGGAAAGTCCAATTAAAAAAAAAACAGAGCTGCAGGCAGGAGGGAGGGGAGAATTGAAGACATTTTGAAACTGTTTCACTGACAGGAAAAGATGTATTTTTTTTTTTTTTTTTTTCAGAGGAATACAATTCTGTTTGATTTCTGCCTCCTAGAAATGCGCAGTAGTTTCCTGCACAGCGTATGGCCTGCAGCAGGAGTGCAGAGCAGTGATTTAAGCAATCTGAGCTGAAGGAGGCCTTGATGGAAGCCCTCCAAGGAGGAATCTGTGGACTTGCAGCCACATGAAGAGGGGGTTGGATGTTTTGGTAGGCGGCCCTCCTTCCTCTGGAGTCTTGTCTGTCCCCCAGCCGTATGGGCAGCAGGTTTCCACAGCATGCCAAGCTTGGGTTTACTGAGATCGTACGACTTAGAGTTGTATATTCATTAATGAGGTAACAGATTGATTTCTAGATGACTTGAGCATTTTTGCCAGACAGATGAGCTAAGAAATTGGAGTAATGAGAACGTGGATGTAGAGAGATAAGTAAGAAACGATGTGGAAGATGGCAGTGGGTAGCATCATCAGTGTGTGCCACAGAAGCCGGATTCTTCCGAAAACCAGGAGATCCCAGGATGCCAAGGACTGGAAAGCTTTGGCTTTAGCGGTGAAGGGAGTTCAGTCCTGCATTCTCTTTAAATGTCAGGAATTTTGTTCTGGTGGTGCCATGAGTCCAAAACAGTTTTTTAGAGGAGGTGTCTTCTAGCAAATCATAGACAGTCAATGCCTTATAGTAAGCAACCCCAATTGATATCTTGTATTTTGTTGCTCATCCCTTGACATCAAAGCAGTAGCTCAAAGGACATTTCCCACCTATAAGAGAGGATGATGGCAACCAAGAAAGGTGACGTGTCCAGGCAGAATTGTGAATTTGCGTCAAGGTCTCTTGAACTGAATGGTGCTCTGGCTTTCCGCTGAAACATTTCCTTTGAACGGGTTCTTGTGCCCGTGTGATTTGGTACTAGTAATCTGCAAGCTACTGACTGCATTTCGAACATCTTCTGTTCCTGTTTACTTTGGACAGAGCCAGAGGCCTTCAGCAGCTAGCGAGACCTGCTACATGAAGTTTTCTAAATAAATGTCTAAGGCTCACGCTGTAGCAAACCTTCTTTGGCACAGGAACAGAGTTTTATACGCCAGCTTGTACTGGCTTGGCAGCGTATACAATCTTGTGCAGTTGGGCTTAGCAAAACATTGTATTCGGACTCAGCAAAGTATTTAAGTACTCGCTTAACTTCATCGCAATTTAGCAAATCACATAAGAACCTTAGCGCTTTGTTCAGCGACGGGCCGTGGTGCAGGAATTTAAGTCACTTTCACAATCGGAGCTCATGTTGCTTCTTACCAAAAGAAGAAAAATACCAACAGCAACTTCTGTTAATTCGCAGGTATCCAGTTGCTATGGTAAATACAGCCATTTCGAAAGACTTATTACAAGAATATTGTGGTTGATAAAAAGTATCTTATACCTTAAATATGGAGAGCAAATAAGATATATTCTAAAGGGATGTTTACTTCTGCAAGAACAGTGGGGTTTGGGTTGCAGAGATTACCGTGTTCTTTTCCTCATTGTATTGCTGGCGAATGTAGTTATTCCTTATACCAGAGGAGAATTTGTCTAAAAGGAGCTATATTATTGTATGTTGATTTTAACAAAGTTGTTTTTAATGATTTCTTTTGTTTGCATGAATTTATGGAGTGCGCTTCACCAACGTTTCCAATCGCACTGTGTATTGGGTGGTTTTCTTTCAGGGCGGCTTTCTTTCAGTGTATTTCATTTGTATGCCAGCATTGCCTACAAATACTGTATCTTGTGCCTTACTATTCATTATGGGGTTGTTTTTAAGATTTGGCATTTTCACTACTCTTGTGTGTGTGTTGTGTGTTTTTTTTTTTTTCCTTTTCCATTTGGCATAATTATGTGCTCATGATTATTACCTGCCTAAGTCAGCTAAGCATTTCTGTGCTTGAATGTTAATCTTTTCTCAATTCTTCACCAACTAAGTGTGAAGCTAATAGTATTGCTAACTGGTTTCTGTGAGGCTGCACGCTGAAAAACATTTCACATTAACAGGGTAATTGAAACTGTAGCTAATGTATTGGTCAGAGTTGGTGAGCTTTCTAAAGGCTTCTTGCAGTGATCTTATGGTGAGCTCCTGTGGCAATTATCTTAAAGAATAGACAATGTGTGTAGTGAGCTATTCAGATTAGAAATTCAATGCCTTACATGCCGTTTGGGGTACTCGTTCCATCATCACTCTGCCTCTTTTGGACATTGGAAGGACTACTGGTGGAGTAAAGTCTTAAACAGAATAAAAGGCACTGTAATTTTGTTTTGTCTTGTCATCAACGGTTCTTATGATTCAGCGCACGGGCCACGCATGCATCCTGCGGACATACTTTGGTATTCGTCTTTTTGCAACTAAAGTTATTTTTTTAAGTTTAAGTGTAGAAGTTTTCAACTCAACAGAGTACTGAAAATCCTTATATTTGAATGAATTATTTTTACCCAACTGTTTTTAAATTTAAGGGATAAGTTTGCTGCTGCATTACTAAGGGTGAATTTGTTTTCTGTATAACATCTGTGTTCTCTCTGTCTCTCTTTTTTTAGCTGTCTATATAAGCCAGTTGTCTGAAACTTTACATGGCTTTGAGTTGTACCCCTTGGGGAAGCTGGGAAAAATGAGGAGAAAAAGGTACAATCTGTCCCTCTTAAAGTTAGCGGCAAAACTCTTGTCGTTGTAATAGCGCAATATCATTCTAACCTCTGTGCTGATTCTTTAGAAGATAGGGCAAATTGATTACATAGAGATTGCAAATTGTTTTGATAGATTTTTATAAACTAAACCCCCATTCATTACACGAGCCTCAGTCACTGGAGGCAGCAGTGTGGAAAAAATTGGATGTTGTCCTCCGCTTTGCTTTAAGAACAAACCTTAAAGCAAGAAAACTTGTGGAATGAAATCGATGCCTGTTCAGCTGTCCAACTGTTGGCTTTTACACCAGACTTCTGCAATGTGGGCGACTAGAATAACTGGAAACCACGGGCTGGTGGACAGGGAGAGGATGGGAGAGGGATCCCGGACACGGAGGCAGGGAAACAGAAGGAAAAACTGTGTAAAACAAACTCGGATGGCCCCCTGCCAATATTGGGTTTTTGTTTTGGTTTCAAATTAAGTTTGGGGTTTCTGTAAGCTCTAGCCAATGGAAGTTTTTAAAGCAAGATGCAGTACCTTTCCAGAAATGTCTTCGGGTAAGCTACAATTACTGAGTACATAATAAATAATACTCGACAAAGTACTATGGATGTGTTTTAGTATGGTCAGAATACATTATTATAGCGGTTATTTCTGGGTTTGGACTGGTGTAAACTTTATAAAAATAGTTTACCTTGAGGGCCTGGAAAAAGGAAGGAATTCAAATATGTGGTTACTTTAGCAACTATGGCTTTCCCCGTGAAACTCCATAGTTTAGTTTATGCTGTGACCGCTATATGGATCAGCGCCCAAATTATCTCAGCGCTTCCTTTTGGCGTCCCACGTGCATACTGAACGGAGGCGTGATGGAGCGGGCTCCGGGGAGCTCTGCAGAGAGGAGCCGTGAGGACTGCAGAGGTGCCCGGTCCTGTTTTGTCGGAGGAGCGTACAGAATCACTGCAGCAATCGTGATACTCATCCAGCTCTTCAGCTTGGTAGCACGTTTTGCATAACTTCATAAAACAAAGAACAATGATAACGTCAGGCATGTGCAGACATCTCTCAGTGAACAATAAGACAACTCGTAGCCCCTGGGTGTTGCCAGGAGGAGAGAGTATCCGCATTATCTGTGCACAGGCAGAGGCAAAGAGCCGCCATGGTATCAGGTGAGCACGTGAAGGCTTTCCATTCTCTCTGCAGCCTTTCTCCATAGTCTGAATCAAAAGTAGCAGTAGGAACTGGCACTGGTAAGAGTCTGGACTCCAGAATGCTACATTTTGAGTGAGGACCAAATGATTATATGTCCAACAGCTTCTGCCCCATAGAAAAAAAAATAAAAATCAATATTTTCAATCAACCAACAATAGCCTCAGTAATCCCCTTAAAGTTTCTGCTAGCCACAAGGAGCTAGCACCTAACAAGGCCAGAGCTCTCCCAGTACCTCTAAAAGCATGTTGAATACGACTTTGTGATGACCATGACAAATTTAGTCCTAATCCTGTTAACCTTCTCCCCAGGCTAGATTGATGGCTGGAAGACAAATAGTCACAGTCATTAGGCTGACCCTGAATAGAGGAGTTTTGATCAACACTTACATGCGTTACAGTAAGAGTAATGAAAGATTTCCTTGTCATCGCTGCGGTTCTCGGTTGGACCTCCAAATACATGTTTTCAGTATTTCCCCTCCCCCTGTATAAAGATCTGCTTTCAAGAAGACCCTTTGGAAGAACTCAGAAAATATGAGCAACGAGTAGTTATTAACTGATTTTCTTGATGGCGAACGCACGTATCGGTTTTGGCACTGCAGACGCTGTATCTTTTCTCTGTCAGTTCCTACAAAAGAGAAATTTGTCTTGACGTTGGGCTTAGCGAACTTCCTTTGACACGTAATTTCCAAATTTCATTGGGACAACACCTCAAATCTGGGCTTGGGATGGGGAAACGAAGATTTGGTGTTGGTTTTTTTACAGTTCTGGTGGAATACAGCCTTTTACTTTATTGCGGTAGCTTGTCCCATCAAGGTCAAGAAAGCTTACTGCTTGCTGGTTGTTAGCATATCAGCTTGCAGCAGAGCTGAAAGGTAATCTTACAGCTCAATGGGGATTTTACAAGATATTTACAGTATTTTTAGGCAGTTATCAGGAAGAAGTATATGTTTTAAAGAGAAAGGTGTTCAAGGACAAAAATTGGAAAAGGTAAATGATCTGCGCTCCTTAACTAGATGCTATTTAACTTTCTTTAATGAGTTCCCTTCATCAAGTTCAATACGATTTTTTTTTTTTTTTTTTTTGGAGGGTGGAGATACGAATATTTAGAGACAACGCTCTGTTGGTAAGCTAACAAAGTTTGACCTCAAAGTCCAGAATTTCCTTTCATTTTTCACTATTGGTTTCAGCTTCTGTTGTGTGTCAACTTTTCTTCATTCGTGCGGGCAGCCTTTTGAAGAGCTAATTTTATTCCTAGATGCAGCAAAAAAAGCAACTGGCATTGTATCTGCTGGTAGATTTTGCATGAATAAGGGCGTTTGCTGCTGCAGAACATGACTGGTGCAGTCAGATGGCTGAGAAGCTGCAGCCAGCCTCATGGTCCACTGTATTCTTGAAAGAAAAAAGGGAAAAAAAAAAACTTAGAGCAATTATCCAGAAAGAGCTTTACAGGTTGTGCACCAGTTCTTACTTTCTGCCACTAAGTATGCCAAGCAAATAACAAATCCTGGATCCGTTGTGGATATTAATGAATATGTTGTCTCCTAAGATGAATTAGTGTGGCAGTCTAAAAAGATCCCAGCAGAACACTGGACGTTAAAGTCGATACAAAAAGAACGGATACTTATGGTATGCACACTCTTGTCTTTTTCCCATAAACTTCCCGGCCTCAGTAAACTGTACATTTTATTTATTTATACTACATTTACCTTGTATTTAACTCTTTTGTTTTATTATTAGCCAAAACATTGCTGATACTTAAAGAAAACCTTATAGCTGATTGTATCCTTACTTGATAAGATCTTTGTTGTAAAGCTATATATCTTGCAGCTCTCCAGTGTTGTTGAACATATACATAAGGTGAAAAATGTGCTGTATTAGAAGCATGGTTTTATACACACACACAAAAATAACAATTATTGTTAGAATGTAACATATAACTGTTATTTTATATACCAATTTATATCACTTCATTGATAATGGGAAGTGGTATACTGGTAAATTAAGTCAGAGCAAGATTTAATATAACTTTTCTTGCTAACACGATATGTAACATTTATAAAATAACAATTATATATTATTTGCAATGATATATAATCAGCAACTGTAAAATTAACAATTGTTATTAACAATGCTATATAATCATTATTATATATAGGAACACTTCAAAAGAAAAGAACGGAACTTTATTTTTGCAAGATGAAGACTAGAAAAGGCAAATGCTGTTTATGCAGAGTTAATTTGAAGGCAACTAGTTAGAGGTGAGGCTTTGTGATCGCTAATAATCTCTTTGGTTACTTAGCCTTTTTGTTATTGTTGGCCTTCTCCATGTTATTTTTTTCCACATTTGTCAATCACGCTTCTGACTTTTACTTGAGAACTTTTTTAATCCTCTTAACTTTTTAAAGATGATCCTTTATTTTCTGCTTCTTACTTCACCTACTTGCTGGAAGAGCACAGAGAATACGGAGTTGGATTCTCAACTACAGAGATCACATTGTATCTCCCCTTAGTTTTAAGGGACTTGAGCCGACTTTATTAAAATAGTAGACAGCTAAGGTCTTCTGCAGAGACGCCCCTCTTCCCCCAAGTCCAAAAAGTCTGCTTTTTCACTAAAACAAAGATGGACTATTTCGGAAAAGGAACTCACAAACCTTAGACATCATGTCTTACCCATTAGAGGGGTATAAGGAATTGTTTGATGTGTTTTCAATAGGCAGAGATTGGGAATAGAAAGGCTGCTGGGTTAGCACATTAGTCAAAGATGCACTAAGAATACGGAACAAAACAGGTTTGTTTTTTCCAGATAAAATCTCAGGCATGATACTTGCAGCAAAGGGAAAGACTAATCTACAGCAATCTGTTACAACTAAAGACATGTGGGACCTTGACAGCCAGTATCACAATCGCTCAAAATGTTACCCTGGTAATCATAAATTCCTTCCAAAAGATGCCCAGTCTCTCTATGGATCAGCTGGGGAAATAGGATCTCTTTTGTTGTTGTTTTTGAGGTTCCCTTTTCAAACCGTTCAGGCAAATCCCGGGCTCTACACTGCAATTGTATACATTTTTAAGCCTTTGCTGGGCTTCTGTCCTGGTAGCTCTTTTGGTAGCTTTTTAGCTGCCTGTTTTCTAGCTTTACAGTTAACTGTGAGCAGCGGCAAACAAACCACAATAACGACACTCTCGCTTGTTAGTCGTGTCCATCCTGCACCCTTTGCAGACAGAAGGAATACGCACGTCACTTCCCGTTTATATATAATGAGGTTTTTCTGTCAGCGGTATTCACCACCAGACGCCCCTGCGGCTGGTACAGCTGCGGCCGGCGCGGGCTGGCACGCCAGGGCTTCGTCGTTAAGATCTCTGCTGCACGGGTCTTGCTTCCAGGAAAATGACGTATGGGGTCTTTTATCCCCTCCCC